>NW_015622544.1:3026854-3422520 GCF_000835495.1 Cladophialophora immunda
ATTATCTCTGTCCCCGACGTAGATATGTTCTGCTGCTGCAGACAAATTCCTCGAACAAGGCCAAATCGCCTTGACATGCATGCGTGGTGTTCGCAGTCAACGACCCGTATGCAGCACCCTTTAGACCGCCGCACCCTTCACTCTCGGCGCGATCCCCGCCTGGCGCTTTGCTGCCCACCAAGCCACCCCTTCAGACTCCCCCCTTGAGGTTGAGTTCACGGACTTGGCTCACGAAATGCCTCATACAAGCCGCAAGAAAAAGAACCTTCACAGCAAGAGGAGGGAGATCGTGGACCATGATGGCTGGACGAGGGTCACATCCAGCTCTTCCACGCCGCTGAGGATCGGGCTGAACCAGACCGCGAACGAGTCAGAGCAGGCCCCGAATGGGTTGACGGGCTCCGCTACTCTCGTAGAGCGCCTCCCATCGCTCCCACTTCCAATGCCGGCCGCGAAAGGATTGACACTTGAGACTATGAGGGCGCAGTTCGCTGGGATTCAGGCGAGATGGCTAGAAACGGACCTTTGCAGAAAGCTTGAACAAATGCTGACGGACAAAGTCTTGACTTCTGGATGTTCCATCTCTAACTGCGCCGTGTTCGGGACAGGCAGCTTCTGCGGTGATGCGGTTCACTGGGTGGACAGACACGAGTCGGCCTATTTCCAACTGGCGGCTTTCCGTACCGTGGTCCAGACGATAGAACGAGTGCAGGGACATGTGGTCCGAGCTTATGCCCAGGAGCCGTATTACAATGAGCTCGATACCCTTTTCCTGGCCAGCATAGATGTCGCGAAAATTGATCATCCACGGGGATTTGAACTGCTTGACCGGAATTCGTTCGTCTACTCCCCGGCCGCGGAACAAGAGGTTGAGAGCCAGATTATAGCTCGCGCTCCATGGATGTGGTTGCACAGATCTTTCGACCACTCACTTCAAGGCGGCAGGGATTCAGATGCAAGCTCTGAAGCGAAGACCCAGTTCAAAAAGAGCCATGAGCACGCCGTCCTGCCCGAGTTGGACCTCAAAAACTTCCCGTTCCATGGCTCCGTGATCTGGTGGCGCAGAACCGATGACATGGATGAGCGTGTGCAAGTTTCATGAGAATTTCTATCCATTTATTCCCGACCTACTTGATCTCTGCGCTTTGGATGACTGTCCCAAAGGCATCGTTTAATTCCTTCAATACTGCCTCGGTGACCTCGGCTCCGCCAAACCCGGGAATCTACGAGGTAACAAGCGGTCAGAGATGGTCTTGGTCTGAGGGGATTTTGTGGTGAAGTTCCATGGAAGCGCGAGTAGACCGAGCCATTGTCTTCTTCGAACACTGGCGAAGGGGCTGGGGTGCGCATGAACGACTTACATCTCGATCCCCAATGGCATCACTGGCCAAGACGACGTTGTACCCCAAGTCATTGCCTGCTCGCGCGGTGGTGCTCACACAGACATGTGCCATGTAACCGGTCATGACGGTCTTCTTGCCCCTCTCCCCCAGACTGGTCAGGTACTCGTGCAGATCCGTGCCGGAGAAGCTCGAAATGGCCTCCTTCTGGATCACCTTCTCGCCCGGACGGGCCTTCAACTCGTCGAATTCCTCGGCCAGCGGGGTATTGGGGGTGAAGACCGGGGCGCCCTCCGGAGTCTTGTGGACGACGTGGACGATGTTTTTCCCGTCCCCGGCGGCACGGTACTTCTCCAGCAGCGAGGCAATGGCCTTGCGCGTCTGGTCGACGTTGACGGTCTTGAGGTTTCCCTGGGCGTACCTGAGCCACAGTCAGGTTCAGACACAGGGGAAGGAGACGAGGTGTTAGGGAGAGGGCCGATGGGTTGCAGTGATTGTTCAAGCTCACTCGTTCTGCGCATCGATGATGATCAGCGTGCTGTCGCTCGGGGTGGCCGTGGCAGGCGGAGCGCCGAGCATCTCCCTTAGAGACTTGACTTGAGTTGCAGAGGCCATTGTGGAACGATGATCTGATCTGGAGTCGCTGTGTGCGTGTGGTGCCTCGGGTCGACCAGCCGCTCTTCTCGGACGGAGGGGTTCTAATACTAAGTCTGAAGAGCGTTGGGGCTAAATGGCGTTTATATGTGGTTTTCGTCCGTCCGTCAAATCATGGGGACGTTGAATTAAAAAGATCCCGAACACTTCCCCTTCGCTCGCTCCACTCTCTGCGTTCTAGGGTTCTATTATATCATCCATCCTTCTCTGACGGGCGTGTGTGAGCCCCTCTGGCGCGATTGGAGCCATCTCTTCATCCTACCACGCGAGGAAGAGGGACCCGGGCAGGCGGGCAATTTCCCCCAATAAACCCACCCGCGCTCGCTTGCAATCCGCACAGTTGGGCCCCTCACTCGTCATGTACAGAGGCACTGTGGTGGAACTAACTTAATAATTAGGTAACTAGTTGACATAGCCAACGTACCGTCCGGTGAGTTCTTGAGGGATGGAACTAATCTGGCAGGCTAACTGAGAGTGAGAGATGCGCACTGGTCAAGGGTAAGCAGATCTTGGAGCGAGTTCGTGTTCGGCGGTAAAGTGTCTGATTCGTTCTCCTCCCACGACCGCCTGGACTCGTGGTGAGTGGATGATAATCACGCAGCCTTAGTAAGTATCAAGATTAATATTCCAAGTATTCTACCAAGATCGCCTACCCAGGCTACTCGCAAACAAAAAGGCCTCATTGCCCATATACGATTTGATCCTCGTGGGTGAGCGAACACACTGAGGTGCGAGCAAAAGCATGTCTCAAGCTGGCCCCCAAGCGACCAGCTACCCCTACCTCTCAGCCAGGCACCTGTTTCAAATTGGTGTGCGCCATGGTTCAGGAACCCGGTACGCCACTCGAAAAAAGGTAGGATAGGCGCCGCAGAGGCGCCTCTATGGCCCAACCGCTTCCTTTGTACTCCGTACGCAGTACGCAGTACCTCGAAGTCGCTAGCGCCCCGGCCCTGGGAAACTGCAGCGTGGAGGATGATGGCTCGTTGACGCAGGAGACGACTCTTTCAAACACCATGGCTCCAGCTCCAGACATTCAAGAGACCATGACGCTCCGGCCATGGGCTGTGACCCGGGGACATGGCCGTCGTTGTCGTCGCATCCAGCAAGGTGCAACACTTAGCCACCCCAACGCCCTGCTGCTGCCTGGGTTTGACTCCCCCATGCCACAATCCTACGGGGCGAAGTACTTGCCGGTTCTGCCGTCACTACCTCCATGATGTCTTCGTTGTGTTCTGCAGATTTTAAGCTTCGTTAATTGCTCTGGTCTGGTTGCTCGCGATTCAACGCAACGTTGCACGTACCAATTGCCCCTGCGCTTACTCGTCCAGATCTTTTCTCAGTGGCAAGTCGCAACTATGGCATTTCAGCAGAAGAATGTCCCCATGCTAACCCCAGTATGTGTATCTCCGGGGTCTACGTGGTGTCGGGACTGACAAAGCGTTAGCCCAATTTGTATTTCCTGAGCACCAAGCTGTGGCGCATGTTCTTGGACAAAGCGAGCTTCATTCGACCACCGGATCCCTCGATCATCTTGCACCTGTCGGCTTTGATCGCGGCTTCGATCTTGATCGGACTCAACGTCGCTCAATACTTCATCGGCAAAGAGCTGCAGGGCAATATCAACCAGGACGGCACGAAGATGCTGGCCCTGCAAATCACGGCAAAAGTTCACGAGCTGCTCATGCTTGCCTCGCTCAGCAAAATCCTTTGGTCCTTTGTGCTGGATCACCTCGTTACGTCCTCTGGCCTGCCACTCTGTACTCTCTCGGCGGGGGAGAGGTTCGCCGACATATCCTATCTGTGGTCGTTTGAATTCCGAGCAGCCCTGAGAGCTCACTTCAGGGGCAAAAACATCTTTCTTCTTGTGGCCGTGGTTTGCACAATTCTCGGTATCATCGTGGGGCCTGCTTCAGCGACGGCGATGGCTCCCAACCTGCAGGATTGGCCGGCCGGACAGATATCCGTTCCACTGAACGTTTCCAGCGATAGATTGTGCCCCATGGTTCTCGATCAGAGCTCCACGCCGGACATGAGATGCACCGAGTTGTGGCAAGATTGCACCCCGAATCGGACGTGGTCGGCATTGACAACCAACCTCTTCTCCTTCTGGGGCCAAGAGGCCTACGGACACCTCCAGGGTATGCCTGAATTGGCCAATCTACCCGCCAGTCAGACCATTCGAACCATGCGAACGCGCTTTCGAGGCCCATTCAGCTTATACCAGCCACAGTATACTTCGGCCACGGTGCAGCCTGTCTGGGCAGCGAACAAAGTGAACGGATTGAGGTTACTGTGGTTTGCCAACAACGATGTAAACTGCGATCGAGGACACGGTGGATACTGCAATTACAAGGACATCACATGGTCAATCCCACTTCTACAGCCGGTGGTGCGGACACTGTGCGCCCGGGTCCAGAGCACGGACGAGGTTCTGTTTCCTATTATGGCTGAGGATGTCGACGCGCTGGCCGGAATCACTCTGAACATGACGCCTCTTGGCCAGTTCCCCGCGCAGCGTTTCCAGCTGGTTGAACTTGGTGGCAACTCATCCTCCCACACATCCGTCGGGGCACTTGTGCAAGTACCAAACCCCGAGACCGGCGCCGACCCGGCCGCTTCGTACGCATGCAGTATCGACGCCGACTGGGCGAGATCGAGCGTCTCCAGCACGTTTCTGGGCTCGCCGTTCGTGGTCGACGGCTATCCTCCCGACTTTTTCGAGCCGGACGCAGAAGGGAGCACCTACTCCGGCACACGGATCAAGATCCACCCGTCCTGGGGCGTGTCGTTGAACCCCGTGGTTGACGACAGCCGCGTCTCGAACCAAACCTCCTTCGACATGCTGTACTCGGCAGGGTACATGCCTACGACAAGCAGCGACGCGCAGTTCAAGATCGAGGCGATACTGGCCGTGCTTGTTGCCGAGGGCATGTCTTGGATCGGGTCCGAAGCAGACATCGGCACCGGAGTCTCCGCCGCGGACCTGGCCTCGATGTCGTGGGATAAACTGCCCCAGCTCGAGTCAGTCCCCGGCGCCCACAGGCTCACCTTTGTGACCTCCATTCTCGGCTACGGCTACGGATTGCGCTCCGCCGAAGCTTACTCCGTCGGCAGACTGCTGTCGTTACTGACCCTGGCCATGTACTGTGCGGTTGTTACGGCGTACATGATCACGCAAATCGCGCGGAATCGGCAAAGCACGCGGATCTGGGAGAATATGCTCCAGATGGTCTCGCTTGCGTTGCAGAGTCCATCAGCTCACCCTGGTCCGTCGAATATTGGAGATTCAAAGGGGAGGGCTCTCCTGAGGAGAAAAGTGAGGATCGTGTTGCGCAATGGCCATGCTGGAATGGTGCTAGATGGATTTCAAGGACCGGGACCCACGACCAAGTGAATGAGCTGTGGGCAAGGACGTGATAGGTTCGCATCGCATCGGACTGCAATGAGATCTGTGGCGCCAAGCCACGCTAGTCTACATTCATCGACTCACGTCGACGGCCTCCAACAGCTGCCCATGTGCCATTCCCTTGCATGCCCCTTGGCTGCTGTTTGACTATGAGTTTGGTCCCGACCCGAACCTCTATGATCTGGCTGCTTCAACCACAAAGGTAATCTCATGGTGAACGTGAAATGAGGTGAAAACGGCCTTTGCTCACCACCTTTTCTAACTTTCCTCACCAAAATATGAAGGACAACGCCATGACTATACCGGCGCTCATGCTCATGCGCCGCAGAAAATCAATCCTCTTCTCGCTGGGTGTGTTCACACTCCTTCTCTACACTTTGTACCTGTGGAATTCTCCATCAAAGCCGCTGCCGCCCATGCCAGGCACCTACCAGTACTTCTCGGAGATCAACTTCGAATACCACACACACAGTTTCGGCGCCATAAGTCACTGTGACCCGAGATTTGCCCCGCCACAGCCGCCGGGCATAGAAGAAACGAAAACGGCACTTTTCGCGCTGCTGAAAACTTACGCCGCGACAATGAGGGATCTTCGCGCCGAGACTTGGATCGCGCACGGAACCCTATTGGGGTGGCACTGGAACCACAAGTTCTTACCTTGGGACAACGACATTGACGTCCAGATGTCGATAGAGACACTGGCGGGCCTGGCTCTCTACAACATGAGCGAGTATCGATATCTAGTTGCTGGGGAAGACAAGCCGCGGACCTATCTTCTGGACGTCAACCCCCACTACACCATAGCGTCGACGCGGGACGTCGCCAACAAAATCGACGGTCGCTGGATCGACACCACGAATGGGAAATACATCGACATCACGGCTGTGCATGTCAGCCCCGGGGATGCGGAACATACCCCAGTTGATCAGGGCATTTTCTTCTCCAAAGATGGGCATCGATATCTGGTGCGTCCAAGAATCCTCTTCCGGTGCTGAACCTGCTAACTGTCTGTGATCCAGAGGGAGGATTTGTTTCCGTTGCAAGACACGACTGTTGAAGGCATCGGCGTGAAAGTGCCGCACAACCCGGCCAAGATTCTGGCTGAGGAGTACGGGAAGAAGTCTCTCACCAAAACGCGCTTTCACTGGTAAGCTATTGTGTTACCCTGCACGCCGCAAGTGATCTAATATTGGCCAGGCACCGTTTCAACAAGTCATCGAGATTGTGGGAGGCTGAGTAGTGAACGAACAATCCGAATGCTATTGGCACACTTGCTTGCCCATGAGGAGTCCGTAGTGGCTTTTGGACTTTGGCACAGGTAGTTGCACCTGGACTCAAATATTCCTGGAAATGTACGAACCATCCAACCAACCAACCAATCACGCAACTAGACAATCAGGTAAATGCCCTGGCGTCTTTTCCTTTCCTAGTCGTAAGAATCTTCTCCCAATGCGGAAGCTCCATATTCGGGGAGCATTGTCGTCAAACCCATATCCTTCAGAACTTGTCGCGCCCATGTGCTGTAGAACAGGCGGGACGACTGCCCAACGAAGATATCCCCCGGCATCTGCAATCTTCTCCATCCGCATGTCGACCCAATCCTTTTGTCTCGATCCTCATCTTATCCAAGACAATTTCAACCATCTCTCGAGGAAAGACAAACCCCCTAAGAGCAGCATCCGTACCTTTTCATTTCCTGAGCCCCGGGCCTCGTGGCCATCGTGGCCTGCTTCCCCTGTGAGAAAGATTATAAGGACCATGGCCGGGACGCAGATGAAGGCGATTGCAGCCACGACTCCATTGGTGAAGAACTCCAGATGTCTCGGAAACCGTCTTCGGGCCATTCATAACACAGTCACGAGAGAAGCCCAGACATCGAAGGACCAGAAGAGGCATGTGTGCCGCTGTTTCGCTGTTCCAGCCCAGGAGGTCAGCGGTGTAGAAGAGACGAAGGTATATCCAATTCTGGCCGGAACGGGAGTCTTCCATCTTGGCTCTGACCATGGCGAGAGCTTTGAGCGAGCGCCGGAACCAGTCTCCAACCGTCAACGTATCGTCCTCGACTATTTCGATAGACCTCCGGGCAAGCCACGACCGGCTACCAACGGGACGAGCTGCATTCAGCGATGACTGATAACGGCCATGTTGAGCTGATTTTCGATGGCCCGGACGGAGAAGTCGATGGTCTCGATATGTCGTGAGACTTGTTGCAAGGGGACGAGAACAGAAAAGCAAAATGCCGCAGCTGAGACAGCCACCGGACGAGACAACACCCAAGTTCAGCCCGTCGCGCGACAACCGTGGACATGGCCGCGCAGCCCGAATAGGTGTCTACGCACTCCCATGTACCACAGACTCGCCTCTTTTCGAGATGGCAATTGTGGAGGGCACAGATGAAGGGCAAGGGACATTTCGTCTACCAGAACGCAATACCATTGCGCCTATCCTTTCCTACCTAGCCTACGTACCATATCCATATGTGTCTCAGCAAGTGCGGCTAGGAAGCAGTCACATATTCTGTCCTCAGCCGAGTCAAATGGTTGTCCTGCTGCCATGTACACAAGAGATTTGTCCAAGCATATGCACATGAATATATCCGGTAAACCTAGTCCAGACGACGACCCTGAGCCGGACCCATCCACGTCGACATTACCACTGCTTGTAATCCTCACATCACTTCACCACATCTTCCCCAACTCGGTTCGGACAACTACAATCTTGAACCGTGGATGATCTTCATATCCACAATCAACTCCCGCCCGCCATCGTTGATAACCAACACACGGACACTTCCTCTGCCATCAGCGAACGCTCGGTCGATTCGGTTGAACAGACCGCCCTGATCAACGACAGACAATCCCTGCTTGACGTCGCCGGTCTCGGTCATGCAGACGATCAAGCCGTCCTCACGGATGTCCAAGACGCGGTATTGCTTGAAGACAGGGCCAAGCATGGTCTGCACGACAACGGAGGGAGCAGGATTGCTGATGAAGGAGCTCTCTTCGTGCAATTGACGGGTAAACAGGTCAACACCTAGGTAACGGTACTGGCCGGTCTGAGACGACATGCTGATACGGATGACCTGCGAGGGACGACCCTGGAGGAGGAGAATGTCGCCAATGCGGATAAAGTGACATTGGATGGGCACACCGCGGCCTCCGAAACGAGGCTCGACGAAACGCACTTGCTCGACGGAACCCTCGCGGACGCGGGTTGGGCCGGTGGTCTCTCTTGACTCTACCACCACCTCCTCTCGGCCACCGTCATGGTGGTGATGGTGGGAGAAGGGGTGCATGATGCGGTCGGCGGCACGCTCCACTCCACGGCGGAAGCTGTGATAGTTGCCCTCGTCGTCGTAGTAACCCATGTCTCTTCTAGTTGGTTGATCGGCTGTGATCTCTTGTTTTTGAACTGTGACGTCGGCTTGGACGGGACGGCGACGCTCGTACTCAACGTCGTAAGTGGGATCGACGCGGCGACGGTACTCTCGCTCGGTGATATCTAGCTGAGACTCTAGAGTCTTGTCGTAGGTCTGACGGCGGTCGTAGTCTACTTCGACGTGGTCCCGAGTGTCTCGACGATCGATTTCGATGTCGACGTTGGTGGCACGGGTGTCTCGGAAACCGTCGGCACGGGTGCGGGTGTCTCGACGGTCGACTTCGATGTCGACGTTGGCAGACTTGTAGTCAGTGGGTCCTCGGTACCTGCGGGGAGCAGAGAGGTTGAGTTAGCAACGTGGCACCTCCAACAGAGGGGGGTCAATGCGTCAGAAGCACAAGCACAAATCCAAGCACAGGGCATTTTTGCACAGAACGCATGGAGGCACGTACTTCTCGCGTGTGAGCTCTACCTCGGGGTATTTTCGATCACGCTCCTCGTAGATACGCACGTCCTCTCGTTGATATTGATCGCGGCGTGGACGGCTGTCTCTATAGGAGATGTCGACTTCTTCCTTAGAAAATCGAGTATCTTCCCGTCCGACGCGCGAGGAGGTTCTGGGTAATTGGACTTCCCCTTCTACCTTTGTGACGGTAGTTTCTTCGGCAGAAGCGTCACTCCTGTACGTAGACGGGAAGACACTGATTGGGATTGGGACTCGGGCGTCAAAGTCCAGATTGCCAGCTCTGAAAGGCGCCTCAACTCTCTTCTCCCTTGCGGCAGTCGAGAGTCAAGACTGTCTTTGGGGGAACTGGGTTCTCTGGGGGGAAAGAGGACGTGAGGGAGACGAGTCTGCAACGAGGAAGTCAACAATGCACGCTGAGCAAAAAGGAGCAACAAATGCTGGAACGATTTGGAGCAAAAAAGGCCAAATGTTTACAGGGTGTGTTTGGATGAAGAAAAGGGAAAGGGGAAAGAAAAAGGGCAGGGACCATCAGCAACAAGAGGCCTTTTTAAGGGAGCAGATGGTGGAGATTGGCCCAGCTCAAGGGCCACCAGGGCGACTCAGTCTGTGGCCAGTCACCTAGACACCCCGTCACCCCGTCACTCTGCCTGCGCCCGCAACACACAACAACCGACACGCTTGTTGATGCGGTTGTCACGGTAGCGAAAACGCGAAACCCCAATCCAGTTTAGCCGTCTCTCGGCTCAACCGTCGCCGGGTTGGGGCCCTTGGGAGCAACTCCGCCTGCGCCAGTGCCTGCGCCCTCACACACAAATATTTCATATTCGAACTCACAATCGCGGCTTCGTTGAAAAGCGACACAGCTGGATATCGATGGATGTCCGGGGGAGAGGACACTACAGACCCCATCCCGACATTCTGGATGGTGTGCCACACCTGCAAGCTCCGCTCTGGCTCTGGCTCTGGCTCTGACCTCGTCCTCCCTCGCGCCCAAAGAACAATCATCATCGTGTATCCTCATCATTGGCCTCGTGTTACCCTCTATGCCTCGCCAACGCAGCCAAAGAACCCTCGCATGCATCCCCTCCTACAGCTTCCGGAACCCGTACACCACATCTGACATCCTTCTGCCTCTTGACGTGAAGAGACGGACATGTTTGACGCGTGGACGAGCATGGCCTGGCCTTCTGCCTGCAGCTCTTCAGCTGGCATCCCTCGAGCTAGCTGCATTGGCGCATATGCAACAGCTTCGGCACCCCATGCACCTCGCAAACTCTCCCACCAACCACGGGCCACACCTACAGGGATGTAGATACAAAAGAGCAGCGTACCCAAAGACATCTGTAGTCAGACTGATGCATGTGGTATTTCATCACCATGGCTGGAATCGTTTTCTGTTTGCTCCTTCCCGAGCCCTTTTCCTTGCTATTCCCATGGACCTGTGCTGTTTGCGTCTACGCTATCTATCCAACTTTTACCAGAGGAGGCTTTTTCTAAATGCTCTGAAAGCAGGGTAACCCGGCCAACTCGAGTCAATAATATAGGTCAACGCTCGTATTCAACACCC
Organism: Cladophialophora immunda; assembly: GCF_000835495.1. Classification (NCBI taxonomy): domain Eukaryota; kingdom Fungi; phylum Ascomycota; class Eurotiomycetes; order Chaetothyriales; family Herpotrichiellaceae; genus Cladophialophora; species Cladophialophora immunda. The sequence continues at coordinate 3,037,666 of NW_015622544.1, forward strand.
ACCCACCCCCAACTGAGACCCGCGCCTTGCTATGCCTTTCTAACTCACAATTGGTGTATCTTGCAACCCTCCATTACAGAGCACTGTCCGCAAAGCATATTCTGCGTTAGTGCCTCTGCACACAGTTCCATTCGTACTGCATTCGTGATTAGCCAAAGCTCCTCGCTGGACACCATATCAAACTGGAGAAACTCACCACTCGCCCGTCTTCGTCCCCGGTGTAGACCACTTGGGGCATTGGGAGGATGCAGCTGATGCCTGCATTCACATTTGCTCCATCATCCCGGCTGCTGTCAGCATGGTTGAGCTGTCGAATGAGCTCCAGCTCAAACCGGCCATCGCGGATCATTTTGCTCCAGATGCGGACCTGACCCCTCTTGTGGCCGGTAAAGACTAGGTCTCGCTCCAGCCACTCGTTGCCCGCTCCCTCGTAGCATGCGCACGAGACGATGCTCTCCTGCGAGCGGTCTCCCGAGTCCTGTCGCAGGAGCAGATCGCCATTCAGGGTATACATGCTGATCTCGTGCCCGTGACAGAGGACAATATTCCCCGTAACGTCGTTGATAGCCGCACATTGCACTGGCAGCTCACCATCCAACTTGCGGATGAACTCGCTGCGATTAAGATCCCAAAGCATCACCTGACCATCCGTCGAAGCTGATAACAGTGCATTGAATGACTTGGATATAGCCAAGGAACTCACCGGCTTGCGGTGGCCGAAGAGTGTGGCTCGCGGATGTAGTTCCACCGTCTTCCCACTTTCAATGACTGTCCATACAGCCACAGTGCAGTCTGTCCCAGCAGTGATCAATGTTTTCGAATCCGCGAAGAGTGCACATGACAACTGTCCAATGTGCAGATGCTCAAAGAGCCCGATCTGCTTCCTGCTCTCGGTCGAGTAGAAACGGACGCTGTTGTCAGAAAAGCCCCATTCAAGGTATATGTCGTAGTCCGGAGGAATATTCAGTCTGAATGGTCCCGAGCACAGCAGCCGATCAGACTTCCAGGAATATCTGAGCGAAGCCACCCTCTCCCCAGTTTCCAGGAGCGTGGAAGGGATACGAGTCAACGATTCTGCGGCAGTATCAAGCCGCTTGTATCGATGTCGGATCTGTTCCCGCGTGGGATGCGGTTTGGTAAAGACCTGATATGGTGTCTGGCCAAAGTTATGGATGATTCCAATGGTTGCAAGCCGTTCCAACGGGTCGCTGATGGCGTCCAAATCCTTTGCACCCTGATACGAGAGGTAATGGAACACGTTCACGGCCTCCACGGCAGCTTCCCCTTTCTGTTTACTGCCAAATATCAGATCGATCCATTTGTGTAAATTGCGGCTGACATAGGGACTCTCGAGCGCCTCGCGCTGCTTGGCAATGAAGATGCGAGGGTCACCTTTTGCCCACGGTGGTAGCTCAACGTTTCCAATGGACTGCGACGTTTGCCTGGTTCCGAAGTCGAAATCATTGACATTGACCAAGAATTCTGGCAGATAGTAAAACTCCGGGGTCAACTCGCGAACGTCGGTCATGTTCATTCGGGCCGCTGACCTCCAAGCCCCTTCAATCGAAAAGAACATGCGATCGGGATGATCAAATGTACCGCCCTGCAAGAGGAGATAGGACTTGACGAAGGGTTGCAGGCGAATCAAGTAAGAGGTCACGATCATTGCCGAGGAATAGTGCGTTCCGTAATGGAAAGCTGGGGTATTGTTGTCGCCCATTTCCGCAAACGTTTGGTATCGTTCTCTGAACTCTCTCTCGCGTTCGATCGTCTGACAACCCATGGGTTTGGAAAGATCGCGAAATGTTCTTGGGTCTGTGAGGTCAAGTTCTTGACTAGTGTAGTCTGCAATGACCCACGGGAACACGGGATACTGTGTCAAGTCGTTGTACGTTCTTCCCGCCATCGTGTTGATCAGCATGAGATAGTGGAAATTCGACATTTCCCCCTTTTGCCATTTCCGAGTTGCAGCGAGAGAGGTCGACTGCTGACCGAACACATTTGCAAACTTGGACCCCAGGGTCTGTGGTTCGTCATCCACACTTCTCAAAGTCTCATAGCGCCAGGCCGTCTCCGAATGACTGCCCAGTCCGGTGGGCGAAGGGGCTTTGGCGCTGATGAGACTGTGCAAGTCGTTCCGAATCTGAGGCGAGATCACGGTCAACAAGTAGCTTCTGCCATCACCGAAGAAGATCTCGATTGCGACATCTCGGAAAAGAAAGCGCCGCTTGGAAACGCTGATAATATCAGACCACTTCCAGCTTCGAGTGCCATGTTCGTCACTCCGCGACACAATCTTGCGTTCCGTGACATCTCGCCCAGAGATCATTCGCACATAAGGATCTCGGTCTTCTTGTGGTGCTTGCCAGACATTCACAATTTCTCCATCAGCACGTTGAAAGAAATTGTCTAGGATATAGATATAATCCTTGCCCAGAATTAGTAGTCCTTCCACCGCCTCGAGTCCTAGAATGCGCGAAATGTTGGCAACGTGCTTGACCTGGTCTCCGCGGTGAAGGCTACGCATCACCTTTCGATTCTTGTCCTCAAATTCATCCATCTCAGCATTCGGATCTTCAACCAATTCGAAACTCTCCTCTCCCTCCATGGCTTCACTCTGGGTTTCATTGTCTGCTGTCTGGTCGGAAGCCTGTTCTGTACTTTCTTGGAGTGCAGGGAACGGCTCAGTCCCGGTGTTCACGCGCTTGGGAGTGTCGACGACTGGCGTTGCTCCGCCGGGTGTAACACCTATCGATTCCGCCGTGGACATTTTGGTATTTCTAGTATCGAGCCGCAATTGTGGCATGTCAGATCCTTTCCTCTTTGGTTGCTGATCTTCTTCTGTATAAGTGTAGTCTTCGTGCAATCGCATACGCATTCGATTCCGCCCTTCTGTCTGATCCAACCTCCACTTTCTGGGTTTATTGGTAGCAAACAGCCCGGCTGGTTTACTTGTATCCCTTTGCATCCGACTGAAGCTGGCTTCGGCGTACACCAGGTCATCCTGCTGGTCTTGAAGCAGTCTCTGGTGCTTGAGGTATTCGGAGGAATATATGTTGGCAGTCCAGTTCTCAAAGGCGATCTCATGGCGGCGAATCAGATCGTCACGGTCGGCCTCTTCCCGTGCCCATTGCTTGACCTTCTCTCGCCGACGTGCTATTCTCAGACGGCCATTTTCTTCAGTCCTCTTATTTTCCGAACTGACGAATGCATTCCACTGCTTTGAAAGGGTATCGAAAAACAAAGAATCCAGCTCACTGCGATGCTCGTCAACCCAGTAGAGGAAAGTCTCGTTGTCGAGTTCAACCAGCTTTGAAAACCCTCCGGCCAAGCCTTTCTGCTCCGTCGTATCGGTTTGCCCAAAAATTGCTGCTGCTTCATCAGGTTTTTGAACGAGTATGATCCTCCACAAATTGGCCGCCGCTTGCCGAACTGCATTGGTTGAAGAGATGAGGTTGGCGTACAGTAGGTAACAGATTAGCTGCAGATTGGCAGATTGGGTGTCTTCACCTGAGAGCAGGACAGTCTGCCAGTATGTCAACTTTTCCAGAAAGGGTAACGAGTCGTTGTCATGGATCGATGAAAGACTCAGGAGCACGGTCCGGAAAACAACAGCGCGGATGATGGCAATTGTTTGCGCGCACAGTCGCACGCTCTTCAATTTTGCAATATCAGGACGTTGAAGATATTCTAGTATGGAACCTGATAGGTCAAGTACTGGATCCCCCCCGCCAATGAACCATCCTTCAAAGAGAGCCTCTTCAAGATGTCCGAAGAGGCGGGCTAGGTTGATCAGAACTCTGGGTTCCGTCAGGATCGTCTGATTTAACGCTATGTGGTTCGCGAGGTGCGAGACGGTGTTTCTCAAGATCCACGTTTCGAAGTAAGACTGGTGTTCAATGAAACCAGGCGGCGTCTTCAAGAATAGACCAAGTCCTGGAAACTCTTTTCGAACGAGGATCTGATCCATGAAAACGGATATGACTATTTCCAGCAAACCCTGAACAATAGAATGACCGTCGTGAAGTTCAGGCACTTTTCCCATAGCCGAGTTCGAGCCGCCGGAAGCTGAAACTGCTGTGGTGGCGACAGAACCATTCTGGTGGGCATGCTCCTTCGTGACGAGGACAAAGGACGAACCTCTCCGAAGGGTCTTGCCTCTGGTCGCCGTAGATGAGTTTTCTGTGTCTATAGTCCGGATAATAGGAGGGGTGGTCGAGAGGGGATGAACAACAACATCTCCGCCATCGAATGTAAGCGTCGAATCCCGAGCATCCAACTCGGTCTTTGCTTCAACCACGTCAGAACCGACCACGACAGGGAACAGAACAGCAAGAAGATCTTGAATGTATGATGACGTGGCTGCAAAGTCGCGGAACTTCTGTGACCTGGTGTGGAGGTCCGCAAGAAATTGGACAACAGTGTTAAATGTCTCGACGTGTTGGCTTGTTACAATGGTGAGCAGCGGGTTCGGTGGTGCCATTGTTGACATGGAAAGTCGCTCTGGTGGTCCACTCAACTCCTCCAATGGCGGCGCCAGGAACGATGCAGCTTGGTGCCTTTTTGACGACACAATTGTCTTCAGACCGCTTTGCAGCATGCCCGTGATGACTTCGAGGATTTCGGGATAGAACACCGAGAGCTCTTTTTTGTTAGCAAAAAGGTCGATGAATCCGTACAGATCGAAGTTTCTATCCAGATCTAGATTTGCAACATCAAGATCAAAGAGTACGGCGAACAACGCAGGCCACAACGCCGGAAGATGCCACCATCTCTTCAGGCGATAGGTCATGATGGTAAAGCCAGAGGTCTTGGATGTGTCCTTGAATTTCTTGACGTAGGCGTCGCCGTGTACGACGAGCAATCTCGCCAAAATCCTCATTGAAAGCACCACAACTTCCGGCGAGGTCTCGGACAGCAAGTACAGAAGCCACTTGTTCGTCACAGTTTTGGCAAATTTCTTGATCAGGCTGTCGTCATCTTTGCGGCACAACATCTCCGAATAGAGGCGGAGAACTTCCATCCCAATCTCAAAATGTGTCAAAGTCGACGTGGCGTCGTCCTTGGAACCATGAGATGATCCAGCTGACGAACTTCTTTGTCGTGCTTCCCTGCGGATAGTTTTTCGCGCTTGCAATCCCACATTGCGTTTGTTCACCGAGAACGTTATGAAGAGGGCGAGCGAACGTAAAGTTTCCGCCGATAACGTTTGAGGCAAGAGGACTTTGATTGCGGCCATGTACTGTGGCATGATGGGCCGAGTCACGGGCTCCGACTTTAGAGCTTCCATCAGTCGTTTAAGCACCCTCATTCTCGTGAGCCTCTTCAAGTTGAAGCGTTTGTATTCACTTTGTTCTCCAAACACCAAGAACTGGTCAAAGTATAATTGTTGCACAGGAAGTGGTCCACATCTCCACAGACTGGTGTCTGCTACTAAAACTTTGTAGGCCAGAGGGTTGTTGATGACGGATTTCGTTAGATCCTCAGGATTGTAACCGGTGAAAGAAAGGACGGAGGTCAGTACCCGCAAGCTCAACCCGGTCCTATCGAGTCTCGATGTCGGAATTGCCCAAGCGGCTTTTGCAGCTTCGCCGTTGGTCTGGGAGGGAAGGCTGAGCTTTTCCTTCAATAGCATCGCTAAAATTGCATATCCGCCATCCCTTTCCATCACTTCGCTGTTTCTCCAACTGTGTCGGACGGTTTCCAGTAGGATGTCAACGGCGAGGGCAACGTCCTCTGTTGTCCGCGCTCGTTGGACGAGCCCGAGTCCAACCGCACCGCAGCCACCCAAGCGCCAGCTAGCATCATCCAGCGATTGCGGAACCGTCACTGTAGGGTCACCCATGAGCAGAAAAACGCCTCGTGCTTGAGTCAATGCATCATTGATCGACGGCACTGCGCCGTTTATCGCCACAGCACTCGTGCCCGAACGGGTGTAGGCTACGAGATTTTTGGCTGCCAGCCTTGACAATGACTTGACCAGTTGAGTCTCATCAATGTTGTTTCGATCATCGTTATCGAGGATTGTTGCAGGGGAAACATTAATCAATATTTTGTCCTCGCGGATGAGACTGCTTGCCTTCTGTCGGATAGCCATAATAAGTTCTGATTGTTCCTCCTTTCCGGGATGTAACATCTCATTCCGCAAATTCAGCGCCGCTGAGGCCTCGTATGTCTGGAAGGAACCAAGGCAATCCTGGAAGTTACCGTGATACTTTGGGCCAAGATGATAAAAGACGGCAATCAGATCGTCGCTCATGGTATCTTGAAACAGAACCGCAGAACCGAGTGACCACTTTGACAGACAAGTTACTCCGGCAGAACTTGGGGATAAATCTTGGGGTGTACCGAAGAACGCTTGTACCTTGACATTGTTTTGGCCACGATCACTTGGAGGCGTAGAAGGGTAGTTTGCCTTTTGTTGTTCGACAAAGTCTCCATCCACAAACAAGAAAGCCTTGGAAGAAGATGTCGTCCGTGGTCGCTTGTGCACCAAACAGATGTGATACCATTGATCTGGTTGAAAAGCCACGGATTTGAATCTGACACTGGGCCTGTTGCCTTGTATTGCAGTCTGCAGGATAAGGTGATGGGTGTCTTTCTCGAGGTAGGCTAGAACGAAACAGGTTTGAGTTCTATCGAAAGCGCCGAAGAGGGTCGTGTGGGCTTGAGTGTCGAAGGCATCAAACCGTGCCCAGAGGCTCAGCGTGTAGCCCCCAGTGTCAAGAGGCGGGAAAGGTCTACCCAGAGTGGCTAATTCCGTGGATGCGTAGCCATTCTGGGACAGGTCAAATTGCAGACTAGGAGGCTGCCGAGAAACGATGATAGCATCATGCAGGAATGAAGCTGCATCGGAAGACGTACTGGCCTGCTTGAAAAGAAAATGGGCATCGTCCAAATGGGAGACGCCCTCTTGGCACAAAAACAGGGCCACTTCCTTCATCAGACTCCTTTCAGTCGCAGAGAGTTGCTCTTCAAAGATCAGCTTGAGCAACGCAGTGAAGGTGCCAGCTGTGTGCGCGGAGACAATGTTCTGCCGCGATGTCGAAAGTATCTCCCTAATACTGAGTGGCAGTGTAACTCTCAGCAGTCGTTGTGGAATCTTCCCAGCCTTGATGCCGGCTGTCCAAAGCCCAAGCATCACCACTAGCAGCTCCGGCACTGCTAACTCACCATCGTTTGCCAGCGACTTAACAATGCCTGCCCGTGCTGTTTCAATCGTTTCTTCAGAGAAGAGATTGCCGCCTTGAAAGCTTATGGACCGATTTAGAGCAGTGTAAATGTCCTCGGTCATTTCCACGCCAGTAGCCGTGGCGAAGAGGATCCCAAAGAAATGTTCCAAGTATAGGTCGTCACCTGTCTGACAAGATAGGATCGTGAAAAATTGTTCCAAAGTGCATTGTAGAGAGTCCCAACCACCACTGTCCACTTTTGTTCTGAAGTATCTCTGGTTTCCCTCGTGCCCCTCCAAGGCTGCCCCAAGGACGCCGAACCATTGTGAAAGAGACTGGAGGAATGACTTGGTGGTGGCAGGGGGATCGGTTGGCACGGAGTACTTGTCAACGAGCGAGCGAAGGAGGCGGAGTAGCGCTTGGAAGCCTCCAGCTCGTCGAAAACCACTGTGTGCTCCGTGGGCATCATTATCATCTTTTAGGAAGTGCCGCAACTGTTGCAGGCAGGTTGCCTGATCGAGACTGTTTTGCAGAGCAATGTAGGAGCTGTAATCGAGGGTGTCAAGGCTCTTGACAAGTTGCGCAATGTCCTTGTCTTCCGGACGCAGAATGTCTGCGGTGGAAACGGCTCGCGCACGAGTATGAGTGTTAACGGTGAGGCCCATGTCTTTGTACAACTCGGGCCCACCTCTTATCTGGCCTTAGCACCGCAGATGGTATTCGCCGCGACGGCATAGGGAGAAGTAAAGGCGCGACAAAGGACTTTGAGGTACGGGGAGCCTGGGAATCTATTCAGAGACCTATCCAGCACCCGGGACATGAAATGGTCAGCATCGAGAAATGCCCTATGCTCAAACGTGGGGGAAGGGCTGGAGATCTTTCGCGGATGGCGAAGGCGCCAATTGGCGTGGAAGAGAGCGTGAGTAACAGTATAGGAGTCCAAGTTCATGTAGGAGACTCGGTACAGAGGACAATAGTCACTATTGTAAGGGCCGTGGAAGCATTCCACCGCAGACAAAGGGGGGTTTCTGTGAAGATGGAAACCTGCGGGTGACGTTGGAGTCCGCACTTTCTCGGAGTCGCTAGATCTCGATTCTGGCCCCCGAACATCACCTCAGCCTAGCCACCGCTTCAATAACAAATATTCCTCGAGTCAAGATGCAACCTCGCGACGGATCCTCTGGTCAATGTTTCACAGGGATGGAATCTCCCACGCGTTGATCTCAAATGTAACAGGATTGAGACGTATCACAACGAGCGCAGCGGTCGGTTCGCACTGGAAGTTGACATGTCAGTTTAGCCCGAAGCTACAAGGTTGAGGCTGGTGCGGCCTCCGACGCAGCTCTAAGCTGTACTCCGTACAAGCCGGCCCACTACCCCGAACGAGTACTCGATTCGTGCATCTAGACTTCAAGGAGTCGGGCTGGGAATTTGAAAAATCTTGGGCTCGAGAGGGTATCTCCTCGTTGATGAAGCATAGCAAGCACACGGCGCGTGGCCTAATTCATCCCATGTTCCTTCCTGCCTTTCTCCACCTGTTCATTCAAGTGCTTGACGACCTCCCTGCTATTCAAACGGCCCAACCACTCATTGTACTGTGTAAACTTGTCCAACCGCTTCTCCTGTCCCAGCTCCTTCAACAATCCTTTTGCGAGATTGGCCCAGGGCACGAACGACAGATCTGCATATGTGCATTTCTCTCCCACGAGATAAGCCTGCTTCGTATTGGCGAGATGGGTGTCGAGGACCGAAGCAACTCGCTCAATCTCGTCCGCATAACGGGTAATGGCGCTCGGAATCTTTTCTTGGTGGTAGCGAGCGAACCAGACGGCTTGGCCAAAATAAGGCCCTTGCCCTGTGCGAAGACTGGTCAGCGGTCGCTAATGCTGCAACGGGAATGTAATGGCGAAGTGCCTTGTGACAACGCAAAATAGACCAGATCCGAGAGAGCCTACCTGAGACCTGAAACATCAACCACTGCTGCAGGAGGTACTTTTCAGAAGAGGTCCCGTAGGACAGCTTTCCCTTCTTGTCATACTCCTCGATCAGATACAAGATAATTGCACCAGACTCCCACAGCGTGATACCAGTGTTTGGATCCACGATTGCTGGCACACGACCATTTACGTTGATCTTTGTGAACGTCTCGGATTTGACATCGGTGATTTCGACAATACGCCAGTCATACGGAATATCAAGCTCGTCCAGGATGATGCGTATCTTGATCGGGTTGGGCGCACCCCAGTGGCCGTAGACAGTCAGAGGTCTTAACGTGTTGGTAGCCATGTCGGTGAGTGGGGTTTAGGTTGCAGGTAGCTTGTTGTTGTGGGAGCTGGAGAAAGACTCGTCACAGAGGTAAGTGATGTCGCCGGTACTTGGCCTTTTACAATGAATGAATCAGCCGGGTGACTGTGCCATCATTCAGGAATTGGGCAATGAGCCTTCATCTTTATACCCCAGCACCGGGCGAGCTTCGCACGAAGCGATTCCTGATCTCGGAGATTGTCCTGACAAAGCTGGGTTGCAAAGGTGGTCGCATGCATCTTTGCTCGCGCTGGAGTTCCCACAGTAACTTCATAACCACCTAGTTCCAGATTGAATTCGTCCGAAAAGTATTTTGCCAGTGTGCTGACGAAGTTGATGAAAGGAAAAGTAGAGGCTCAGTGAGGTTTGGCTTAAAAACCATGACATTAGTGGTATAACCCAAAGGGGACTGGCCTGGGTTTGGTGGGTTTATCCTGTCTGAACGTCAAGCCATCCTCGACATCACTCCCCCAAGGACACGAATTCATGGAGGGAAAAGGCCCGCAACGACAACGCTGGCCGGCGCGACTCACCTTGAGTCCCTGACCGCATCAGTATCTCGGCCGAAACGGAGGACGGACTTCTCTGCCACAAACACCCCAACAGTCCCGGGGCAGGGTTTCTTGCGCATACGATTTCCACCTTTGCCGGATACGTGCAATCTTCTCCTTCGACATGACCTTTCTAAGTCGGACCAGTCCATTCGACATCACCGATGGAGGAAAACAACTACCTTTTCGTGCATTTGACCTCGTCTCCTAGAGATCGAACGTCGCAAGAACTTCAATATGCCGCTTGCAAGGCCCACATAACAAGGAGAGTCCACCGGAAACGGCGACAAAAGCTGAAGGAGCATGAAGAGGATACGTGCAAGAGTCAAGCTTCAGAGTCGGCCCGTAGTCTATCCCTGGTGCCTGTCGAATTCAGCGGCAACTCCGATCCTTTCAACTGCCACATGATCACGGTGACGCCCATAGTGAACCAAGCAGTCTCATTTGTTCGGTTCCATCTCAATCGCTGTTGGTCACCAACCTACATGGCTCAGTTTGACGACCTCCGCCCTGGACCATGTCCTGTCCTCAGGGCCAGCAGTACGATTGGCACGATGGCGGCGAAATGGGTCTGGTCCCTTTTTGTTGCAGACGTTGGGACATTCTGGTCTGCCGTGGCAAGCATACTACCACTCATGATCCGCTTCGTCTCGCCAGAAAGTGCACGTGAACTCAAACGAGTTTCTCTGGAGCTCAAGGGGAAAATCCTGGCAGGCCTGAGAAAGACTCTGCAGGACAAGCCGCTGACACCTCAGCCTAGCATGGCTCTCATCTACCAAGTCAAAGCGCTGTTTCGTGAAGCCACAACGAGCGGAGATACCAATAGCGCCAGCGTCCACGCGAAAGTTCTGTTCTGGCTTGCCGAGCAATTGCCCATCCGAGAATGCCAAGGTGGTGAAGATGTCCTAAGCATAGCTCTATGGGGTGACAGCCTCTCAGCTCTGTTTCAACTGCGTCGGCCGATCCTCAATTACCTCAATTGGATGCCTCAGATAGTCGCCACCACATGGAATTCAGCAGAAGCACTGCTTCCCACCCCTCACACAGGCCATATATCTGTACCCGAAAGTGTGTTCAGTCCTCAGCTTCGGGAAGCGTTCAGTCACATCCGCCGAGTCATCCATTTTGGCAAGGTATCCCTGCCTGTTGACGGCGATGAGCATCTCAGACGCGCCCAGCTGATCTTCCACTGGGTTATTACTAAGTCTGAGTATCATATAAGCAGTTTGCTGGATTTGTATTTCGACCTCACCGAGACAAAGGAATTCGACGGGGTGAGTCAGGGTGGTAGGCATACCGAGGCTGCCCTAGCACTGGCTCTGCTATACGTTTTCCAAAAGAGCTTTAGCGACACTTCACACTCTGACGGTATCGATATTCACGACAGCACAGCCGTGATTCATCCAGCCCTCCTAACCAGAATGAAGGCTGCTTTTCTGACCTGCTCGCAAGTGGAACGTGTCATGTACAAAGATGTACACTTCTGGATCCTCTTCGTAGGCTCGTTCTGCGAAGAGCGCTTACAGGACCCAAGCTCAAGAAATCCCAATAGATACGGCGAGTGGTTCCATCAGCAGCTCGCTGAGCAGGCTTTTGAGGATGGGCTCTGCGGTTGGGTTGACGCCAGATATGTGCTGGGTAGATTTGTGTTGAATGGTTTTCTCAAGCCTCCCGCGGAGGAGTGGTATGAACGGACCATATCTCACTATAGGAGTCTGTGAACATACACCAATATATGCCATACCTTGAAGCAACGTAGCTGGGTAAGGCAAGTATGACTCGACCTCTTTGCTATCGTCAGCCCTTACAGAAGAAGGATGGCAGACGGGCAGGAGGCTGCTGTTGGGAGACAAGGTCGTGCGTGGGCTTGGAAATTGTGCCCGCTGATGTGTTGGGGTGGAGAAATGGCGAGGCGGGCTGGACGGGGCGTGACGGGGGAATGGACGAAAGCAGCCAATCTGGGCTCAGGGATAAGTACAGGGTCCGTCGGGGTCCGCAACCGGCCAAAGTGCCTTGCCGTGCCTTGCCAGCAGTCACTGGGAACCCCCCGTGCCACCCCCAAGCCGAGCAAGCTCCCCGGCAACAACTGGGCCTAGCCCGAAGCTGCGTAAGTGGCAGCCTGGTTTAGGCGTTAGTGCGGCAAGCAGTCATGCGTCCACTTGTGGCTGTGGCATCATCCACCACTGTATCTTCTTATCCCATCTGCTCTTCGTTCCTTAAAGATACCATCCTCCTCATCACTCCCCATCATCACCTTCGACTCCTTCACTTTCCCCATCTCCCGTGCAGCTTGATTCATCCAGGCTCGCACTTCTGTTGTCTGTTGTCCTGCCCATCTCCCTTGTCTTCCCATCGTTGTCGACCCAGTCTGCATCATGAAGGGTTACGCATTCGCCTTATCGCTCCTCCCACTGTTGGCGGCAGGTTCGCCAGTCCTCGTCGATACCATCCACAACGATGCGGCTCCTGTCATCTCCTCTTCTAATGCAAAGGAGATTCCTGACTCCTACATGGTTGTCTTCAAGAAGCATGTGAGCGAGCGGGCCGCCACCGCCCATCACTCCTGGGTTCAAGAGGCCCATGTGTCACACGAGTCCCGCAAGCTGGAGCTTCGGAAACGCAGCCAAGTTCCCATGTCGGATGAGACTGTCTTCGAAGGGTTGAGACACACCTACAACATCCCTGGCGGCCTTTTGGGCTATGCTGGTCATTTCGATGAAGGAGTCATCGAGTTGGTCCGAAGGCACCCGGATGTAAGTTCCTATCCGTTTGTTTCGAGTCTTTGGTCTTTCAAATAGCCTCCATCCATCCCCAAGGCATCGATACAGTGGCCCTGCAATGCTTTACTGCGTCCTGAAAATGCTACATGCCTTCCACTGCCTTCTCGTCCTTATGTTTTGTCCTGCTCTGAAGCTCACGTGCCCGGTTGCTTAGGTTGAATACATCGAGCGTGACTCCGAGGTCCGAACGATGAACTCTACTCCGTCGCTCGAAAAGAACGCTCCTTGGGGCCTTGCCCGTATCTCTCACCGTGAAGCCTTGGGCTTTGGCAACTTTAACAAATACCTCTACTCCGCGGATGGCGGTGAGGGCGTTGACGCCTACGTCATCGACACCGGTACCAACATCGAGCACGTTGATTTCGAGGGCCGAGCCAGCTGGGGCAAGACAATCCCAATTGGCGATGAAGATGTGGATGGTAACGGGCACGGCACACACTGCTCTGGCACAATCGCAGGCAAGAAGTTCGGCGTCGCCAAGAAGGCCAGCATCTATGCCGTGAAAGTTCTCAAGTCTAATGGGTCTGGCACCATGTCCGATGTTGTCAAGGGCGTCGAATGGGCTGCCAATTCCCACGTTGGCTCCGTAAGTGCCGCAAAGAAGGGCAAGAAGAAGGGCTTCAAGGGCAGTGTTGCCAACATGAGCTTGGGTGGCGGCAAGTCTAGAGTCCTGGATCTTGCAGTCAACGCCGCCGTTGATACTGGTCTTCACTTTGCCGTCGCTGCCGGAAACGACAACGCTGACTCTTGCAACTATTCCCCTGCTGCTGCTGAGAAGGCCATCACTGTCGGTGCTTCTACCTTGGCCGATGAGCGTGCTTACTTCTCCAACTTCGGTACTTGCAACGACATCTTTGCTCCTGGTCTCAACATTCTCTCCACCTGGATTGGCAGCAAGTACGCCACCAACATCATCTCCGGTACCTCGATGGCTTCCCCTCACATCTGCGGTCTCCTCGCCTACTTCCTGTCCCTTCAACCGTCGTCCGATTCTGCCTATGCCGTTGCAGAAATCACCCCCAAGCAGATGAAGGCGAACATGATCTCCATCGCTACTGAGGGCGCCCTTTCCAACGTCCCGGCTGACACCGCCAACATTCTCGCGTGGAACGGTGGTGGCAAGTCCAACTACACCGAGATCATCGGTGACGGTGGCTATACCTTCAGCCAATCCAGTGCTGAGTCATATCTCTCCGAGAAGGCCTCGGAGCTGAAGGCTGAGCTGAAGCAGATTGCCGCCGAACTCGAGGCTCTTATTGAGAAGTCTTAGGAGGCTACATGAGCTGGTTCAAATCTACCGTCCTGCAATTCAGCCATTCGTGGAATGACACAGGGATATCGTACAGGCATATGGGTTTGGGGCGGGGTTAGGTGGTTTCATCGTAGATTTGGTCGGACTGGTAACCATAGCTCCCCCTGTTCTCGTGGGATGCTGGGCTCATGTATTTGAGATATATCGGTATTGCTGACAGACAATCACATCGCTTATCAACGAATACGTATTTCCCCTAAATGTGTTGGTCTTTGGCCGGTCGGATGGCACAGCGTGCGCAATATACGTCGATTGATCGTAGTCATCGTATGTGGAAAGCCCTCTTCCCGCAATGTGGTGGCCTATTGTGTACTTGTCCTGCCCAGTAAAGGGGCAGTCTCTTCGTGAGCATCCAGTTTCTGTTGCTTCTTCATCCTTTCCGTCCGCTGTTTGCCCCGACTCCCACTGTTCTCTCCGTCAGCAACAATCTCCTCGTCCTCCACTTCCTCCACTTCCTTTTGCGGCAAAACCTTGAACTCTCCGTCCACGACTCGGCTGACGACCCACGACCCCGTCTCTGCAGCGGCCTTGAAGAACTCCTGGTTCTCCTCGAACGTCCTGTTCCCGGACTCGGGACAGTACAGGTACGTCCACAGCCCGGCGAACGCGTTGGTGGCCGCAAACACCAGGAACAGGTAGTACTCGAGGCCGTCGAAGCCGATCGGGGTCAGGAAGGTGACGGCGAAGTTGGCCAGGCCCCAGACGATGACGCTGACGGCGGCGCCCTGCGCACGGGCGGTGGAGGGGTAGATCTCCGTGGGGATGAGCCAGGGAGGCACCAGCCAGCTGATCCCAAAGACCGCGGTGGCCACGTACAGGGCCGCCACGCCGGGGATGCCGGTCGCGAGCAACGGGATCGCGAGCCCGCGTCGGTTGTACGCCAGGCCGCCCAGCAGGGCGAGCAGGGCGAAGGAGACGGCCAGCCAGAACGCGCCCGCGACCATCAGTTTCCGTCGGCCGATGCGGTCGATCAGCACCCACGCGGCGGTCATCATGGCGAAGTAGAACACGTAGTTCCCCAGCGTGATGAACTCGGCCGTGTTGACGCCGAATCCCAGCAGCTGGAAGATCTGGGCCCCAAACACCGACACGGCCCCGTACCCGGTCAGGGCCTGGTTGACCTGGCCCATGACGGTGACCACGGTCGGGTGGAACTGCGAGCCGCCGGGCCAAAGCATGTCCCAGTACGAGATCGTGCCTTCCGCCTGTTCCTTCTTGTGCGCCTCGGTCAGCTCGTCGAGGCGGTCGTCGACTTGGTCCCGGCCAAACACTCGGGCTATGCTGCGCTTCGCCCGCTCGTTGTCGCCGTGCAGGACGCACCACCTCGGCGTCTCTGGGAGGAGGTTCGCGACCGCGAGGAGCAGGACCGGATAGACCTGCATCACGACGATGGGCACTCGCCAGGCCCACTGGCTCCATTTGCCCAGGCCGTGCGTGACCCCGACGTTGAGGATATAGGCCATGTTCAGCCCGAAGATGTTGGCTTGGAATTCCTGCGCCAGCGCCGTGCCACGAGCGTCGTCTTCTTGGAGCTCGGAGCTGTACACGGGTACCACTGCATCGATCCCTCCTAACAAGCCGGTCAGAAAGAGAAGTGGACACACCTGGGATTTTCGAGATCTGCAACCTACCGACTCCAAGCCCCATGACGACCCTCCCGCAGAGCATCGTCGCCAGAGCGGCCTGCTGGCCGGCGTTCCCCATCCCCGCGATGAACATGAGCAAGTTCCCCAGACTGGCTGTCGCCAGACACGCGAAGATGCTGGGCTTGCGACCTTTTGCGTCTGCGAAGCGCGATGCCAGCACCGCTCCCACAGCACAGCCCAGATAGTAGACGGAGACGACCAGTCCGACCAGCGCCGAATTTCCAGTAATGCCCATGGTGTAGAGGTAGTTGTAGTTTGTGTTAATCAGGGACATCATCCCTAGAGGAAGAGATCAGTCGGGGCTTGCTTCTCAGCGTCGTTCCAGGAACATGAAATACAAAGGGGGACGGATAGTCTGGCAATCGGGAAAGTAGCCAAGTCATTCATTCCCTGACAAAGACCAGTCCGTGGGAAAGGGATCTGAGACGTTGTTCTTACCTTGGTCATAGCCGTACAGGGCAATGGCCGTGGAACTGAACATGACCACTTGGGTCTGCTTGTCCATGATCTTCCTCAGACTGTAATTGCCCATCTTGCCGCAGACGAAGTTCTAAGTAATACTGTAGTTCTTGCAACGGATTAAACCCCCTTTAAGGCAGGGCCTGATGAAGCGCGTGGCTTGTTCTGGACTCGGTACCTCTTTGTCTATGGTCTTTCAGATATGGATAGCTGGAACGTCCACGAAAATCCGTCCCCAACAGGACTCAGCAAACCGAGATGAAGACCGCGAGGGCTGGTGGGGCGGCGATGTCGAAGCTCATCGTCCCGGTGTGTCTGCGACCTGACTGGCAATTGACTGGCTCGATGAGGAAGCGGCATACGACATGCCAGCCCGACCTTCGGTTTTGTCGATAGCTAGGTAGGTAGGAAGGTAGGGTGGGTAGGATAGGGTAGAGTAGGGCAGGGTATGTATCCTCATATCTTTGTAGCCGTTGTGGGAAGAGTTGGAGAATCACATCAATGGAAAACAAGATGATGACGTCTTTTCCTGCCGTCGGCAGCTTTTGATGCAGGACATCCATCCACCCATCCAATCGGCCACCCAGCCAGTTGGCACAAGTCCTTGGTGAATCTAACCTACGCAGTTCGATCGGGGTGTTGTTGGGTCGGCTGATCTTGCATCCCTGCCAACAACTTGCACGATGCCCACCACCACTTAGATGCCCACTTCTCCCTGCAAGTCTCCGGAGGGGATGGTCAACCCAACGATACCGTTTACCGAGGGGCATGTGACTATGCACAGGAACACGATGAAGATGAAGATGGGTGCGCTCCCGCCAGAGGATCGAAGCAGCGTGGAAGAAGCTTTATTGGAAGTTTCTTGTTCTTCTAATAAATAGTATTACACTCTAACCTGGGGAGCTGCGTCCATATGGACAAATGTCATAAACTCATAGACCGCCGTCCGCGCCTCCTTTGCGGCTGCTGATCTATGTCCTTCTCCGCTGGGGACGGTCTATCGGGTACAAGCCCATCATACCGTCCAGCGGGCATGGGACCTTGTCTACCCAATCCTTCGTTTTCGTCCAGGATATCAACGTGCCTGATGACATCGCCGTCAATCTCATTCCTAAAGGCAAAGTCTGGACCCGGCTCTCTCCACCCGTATTTCACCCTCAGCTCTGCCAACTCCTCCGCGATCTCTGGGCCGGTCAGCAAACAGCCCTTGTCGCCCAGTTTCTCGACAATAGGACGCAGAAGTCGTGCAGCACTCAGGTAGCTGTCGTCCCGAATGATGGCCGAGTTAGCCCAGGCTATGACACAGACCAACGCCACCAGTTGAAAGAACGGCAGGAGTCCCAAGATTGAAGCCGCCCACCGCCACTGCACACTCACCACTTGCGCAGGAATGGCGTACCAGCCTGGTGCATTGCGCCTTGGTCCGTTGTAGTCGATCGCTGCCACTGCCTCAATGCTGAACTCCATGATTCGCTGAGATATCATGCCTGCGTTTGCAGGGCTATCGGGGCTCCACCACGTCTCTGTATTGTACCGTACATACTGATAAAGGTCATCCGGCGTGTAGTTGAACCCTGACCATCCAATCGCCCCCGCAACGATCTTCGCTTGTTCATTTGGCATCTCAAATGATGCCGCCGGTTCTCCGTAATCCAGGTATTCCTCGATTCCTCGCACTTCGGATATGCTGCTTTTGCATTTGAAGAATGCTGCTTGGGGGATTGTATCGCCGTTGGCGCTTTGCAGTGCCATCACTTCTGTGCATCGTGGCCCACACGTAGAGTTGAGGACGCCGATATACGTCATTGCTCCCGGTCCCACCCGCACGACGTCGAGGGTGATTTGCTCTCCAGTCTCGTCACGGTAAGTAACAGAGGTACTGCTTCCGTTGCCGCCATCGATGACCTGCAATTCTCGGCAGGTGGCCGTAACACTGATGTTGCGGTGAGAAACCAAGGTGAGTTGAGGGTTTTGGAGACTCTGGTCTTGAAAGACATAGGTCATGACGCTCCAGTCAGAATTACCGTAGATTGTAGGAGTGCCGGGTGTGCCATAGCTCGGGACTTTCCCCTGCCCAGGAGGACTCCCTTCGACGAATAAATAGTCCTGACCTTGGATGCCAAAGTAATTTGCAGAACCCAACTGCGCATCCAAGGTGGGGTCTTTGGCTCCCCAGACATCACGGACGGTGGTCAAATCTGCGATACTCATTGTCCCGAATTGCCGTTCTGGATAGTTGGAGGTGTTGAGGTTGTATGTCAATCCCAATAAAGCCACAAGAACTTGCAGGAGAATGTTGACTCCCAGCCACAGAGCACAAAGCCACTGTGTCGTGTTGAACCAGAACCACACTCCTCCAGGAGTCCTTGCTGCCCAAAACAACCGTATGACCTTCCGCAAACTTTCGCAGCGCAACAACAAGTCGAATTCGTTCAGAGGGCGGTATTTGGAAGCCAGCATTCTCCACCGCATCATGGCCGCATATTCTCGTAGCGAGCTAGTCAGATTGTTCCCGAGAAAGAGAGAAAGAAGCACGATGAGCGCGTTGAAGGCTTTGACTTGTGTCACAGTCATCCACAAGAGGTTTCCAAAGGCTCCGAGGCATGCAGCTAAGAGGCCACAGAGCAGCGACGTGATGAACCATTGCCAGATGCCCACTGTGAACAACCGGCGACGCTGGCGGTCAGGTTTGAACTCCCGGGTTGTCCGCGACGCCAATCCAAACGCTTCGGTTGAGACTGAATGCCTCCATGGTTGTCGTAGCCGAGGAGGTCCGAACTTGGGGTAGGACCGACTGCTACTTGGCGAAGGAAGGCTGTTGGTGAAGGTCAGAGACTCGGACAGGGATTCGGAAATCGGCTGAAGAGGTGGCTTTTCCATAGGGCAGTGTCGCAGGCATCGTCTGAATGGCTTTTGGGACAGTTGTAGGCCGCTCGATCGGGGTGACAAAAGATGAGGTCCTGACTTTGAGCCACCGGTGCCCTTTTGGGTCGAGCGGCATCGAGTTGGTGCGGCATGACGACGACAAATGACATGATAGAGTTTTTTTCTTCTCGCGGAGGGACGGAGGGGCGAGGCTCTTGTTCTTGCGATAGTGGCCAGTCAGTCCGAGGCACCAAGACGTCGAAATGGTGGGTGGCAGGCCCACGGGGGTCGAGACTCGCAAGCCAAAACGAGAGCGCCTGGAACATGAACAATATTGGGAAGCTCCGCGGCTGCACTTCCTCGTTCTGGCCAAGTCGGTAGCGGACGAGGGGGCTGGTGGGCTGGACGAGTGAGACTGGGCCTTAAACTTCTCGCTCTCGTCGCTCGCCTATTGATCCGAAGTTGTGAGAATGGTGTTTCTGTTTCTCTACAAAGCTCACCCATCTTCACATGTTCTCAGATTCTGTCCTCGACTATTTGAAGATCGATGTGCAGTCGCGAGGCATGTGTCATGTGTAAGACTGTTGGATAAGTCTGGTTAATGGATTTGCCACTGATCTCTTGAGATGCGCTGCTGATGTTCTTACCACTCGCGGCGCCCGTACAGAATCCATCCGACGTTTCACCTTTCATGGTGCGGTATTTCAAAGAGGTGGAATTGTAGGATGGGGTTGTTGCATGAATGAGAGTGAGTTGGGTAGGCAAAAATGTGCAGTTGAAGGAGTTGGGAATCGGCCTGCGCCTGCGACTGCGCCGACGCCGGCTGCTGCGATGACTGACGGCCTCGCTAATTTGGCCAGTTTGGGCCAAGCACCGTAAGACGCTCCTCGAAGCAAGCAATGGGATCGCCGTCGACTTCTCACACTACACACTACATATCAGTACACCTAGCCTTTATCTCTTGACGTTGTCAGCGGCAGTGGAAACTCTTGTGTTGCAAAGACATTCGTCTGTTCGACCATGGCTCAGGCCATCAGTGCCGCAAGAACGCGCAAGCGACCCAGGGCGCTACAAGCTTGTCAATTTTGCCGCGCCCGTAAGAACAGGTGTAACGAGGAGATGCCGTGCTCCTTCTGTGTTGGTCAGCCACCCAGCACTCATGCCACGAACCCCGCTGATAGCCTTGGAAGCACACGATGTGGAATGTGTCTATTCCAGACCGCTGCCATCCCAAGAAGCGAAGTGCGCCTCCTGTCGTCCTAGATCTGCCACTTGAACATCAAGCTTACGTCAAGAGTACTCAGGACGGTCGAGACTTTGGAAAGGAGAATACAGGAGCTGACTCTCAGATTGAAACAAGCCGAAGAGGCTCTTTCTCACTCGAAGCAGGACGATCATCCGGCCCAGCCACGGGGTCTTGTGCGTGACTCCATACCATTTCCGGGAGCCTCGCAACCTCATGGCAGTCTCGCCTCAAAGAACAGCAGGCCCATCAATCCAGCTACCGTCGCTCTAGCAGCCAATGAGACCAGGAGCCATTTGGCACCTCTGCGGAGCATGGAGGAGCAGGAAGGCTCTCCCACACCAGACGCCGCGGACCTTAATGTGCATACACAGGGCTGGGAGTATTACGGCCCGTCTTCACCAATTGCCTTCCTTCGCAAGATTCCCGGCCTGTCAGAGGAACGATCTGAATACTATGCTGAACAAACTTCGAGATCTTTTTTCGCCTCGCTTCTTCACAACAGCACGTTTCCGCTTACACCGGCACAAGGAGCTCTAACCCACACGGACTCGGAAACCTTTGTTCGCGAGAGACTTTATTTTCGAGTATCCAGGAAGTTCATAGATGCCTATTTTGATAACCTCCATCACATACAACCCGCCCTCGACCAAGAGAGATTCATGACTCGTTGTGAGGAGTTGTGGTTCGGGGCCCAAGTCACTTACCCATCCACATTCATTGCTCTGTATTATAGCGTTCTTTCCCTTGGGGCACTCCTTGCATATCCAAAATCCGGCAAATTCCATGGCTTGGAGCATTTCGAATGGAGCCGGATATTGTTCAGAGAGGCATGTGAGGCTGTATTGCGTCTTGGGCATTATACGAACTTGGACATGGTTCAGTGCTATTACATGATGGTAATATCTCCAGGAAGCCGTGTCGAGGTTACTGACACTCAACCTAGGCCAAAATTGCCCAGCACGAGCTTAACCCTCATAGTATGCTTCGAACTCCTTGACAGAGTAGTTTCGGGACTGACGGTGATAGTCACGTACTTGTACACTGGTCAAGCTATTCGAATAGCTCTGAGCATCGGGCTGAACCGCGAGTCCCCAGCTTCACGCAGTGCTATTGAAAGTTGCTCGACGGAATCAAGCCAAACTTGGTGGTAGGCACTGAAACCCGCTTGGAGAATGCCCTCGCTGACTGTGGGCGAGGTCCCTTTACTGTCTAGATGTGTAAGCTAGCTTGGCCGATCTCAGTCTCCCGTAAGGTTGTTAACGGGAATTAGCCAGACTAGCTTTGCGTTGGGTCGACCCGATGGCTTAGGACCAGATGCATTTCATACTTGTTACATTCCTGGTTCGTCGAGTAGTACTCCACAAGATGCCGGAAACAATGAGGACGCAAGTATCCAAATACTCCCGGCAATGGTATCGTTCTCACGAGTTATGCGACGTGTCGGCTCCGAACTTTACGCAACTCAATATTCATTGGTTGCTCGACTGAAAAAGGTCGTCGACCTTGCGCATGATCTTGAACAGTGGCTAGCAGAGCTGCCGTCACGATATCAAGAGTCTGGTGATGGTGTTACTCGGGCGTTAAAGTCGACCTTGTCGGTGAGCTGCGAGGAAAAGCAAAGGATCGTCGTTTGGCTCCGTCCGTCACAAGAATCTCGCCCATTCATGCTTTGTACTGACCTTGCAAACAGGATATCACAACCTTCGTATGGTGATACATAGTTCAGTTATCGGCACTGTCCCGGAGAAGGATCTCAGAGGCAACGTGCAAGAGCATTGGGAACTGTGCATAAATTCGGCAATGAGGACCATTCAAATCATCCACGAAACCTTTCTCAAGTACAACTTCTTCCAGACATGGTAGGTAGGTTCGCTTCTAGACTTATCAGTTGGGGCTGACTTCTCATCTAGGTCTTACAATTCGACATATATCCTCTTCGCAGTAACAATCCTCTTCATTGGAGTATTTCACCCTCTTTGTTGCGTCGATTCGGACCTGATCCTCGACCACGTCAATCAGGCAATTGTTGTTCTCGACGCCGTAGAAGAAACAGTTGTCACGCGAAAAGCCATTGCCATCATCACGGAAACCCTCGCACGAGCAAAAGACCACTGCCGCCATGCTGCAACCCTGAAATCTGCGAACGCTACGCTCACAACATCACCAGCAACATTGAGCGATCCGTCCCACAGTATAGTCCTTAACTTGGCCAATGGCGCAGGCTCTTCTTCGACTGCACCTTCAGATCCTCTCTTCAACCAAGGTCTGCAGTCACTTGGAGTGAATGGTCTCAATTTCGTGCCTGGAGGTTATGACTTTGAGACTTCATCTTTTTGGGCTGAGTGGGCACAAAGTCTAGGGGGCGTGACTGACATGAACTATGGCTACCCATGACACCGATCACGCCACGGGGGCTGCTTCGCGTGATTGGTGACCTACTTCATGCTCCAAGATCGATCTTGCCGGTTTTGTCGATGCAGATGCTACAGCAAGTCAATCTTTTCGCCATACCGTTGCTGGTGAGACTCCCTAGGAGACTCGAATGCCAGAAACAAGCTTCACTCCATCTTCAGCCATTTCAGCCCGCGGAGCTGGGTATTCTTCATCATAAGGGCTTGATTTGCCTCAGGCTTGAGGCCAGGGAATTAAGATTGAGGACTGACGTCTCAATAAGGAAGCCCTTCTCATCCTATGGCCAATGGCCAAGAAGTGGCAATCATGTACAGGGAATCATGCTTTTGCCTGGTGTCATTGAAATTCATCAGCTCGCCGAGTGGCTGCCTGTGACCATTCACAAAATAGAGTACACATCTCTCGGGCTATGTAACTTTTCATTTTGATCCGACCACAGTCAAGCTCGATGCCTCCGTTTCAATCACAGGTCCAGTGTACACATTCCTGGCCTTAAAAAAGTAATACACAGCGCCTCCTCCGACCCAACCAGCAAGTACCACGGTCGAATAATTCATGTTCTGGGCGGTTACCGGCTGGAAGTTCGGAAATGTGCTGAAGATCATGGCGAAAATGAGCCACACAATTGCAAGTATATTGACGAGAACTCCTCCAGCCTTGCCAAGCTTGAAAGGCCCATACTCGTCCTTGGAAAGCTTCGCTCGTCCGTATATGACCATGTAAACGATTGGCAGCAGGTAAGACAAGTACATGCCGATAATTGCCATAGACAGGATGGCATTGAAAGCTGTGGTGTTTCCGAGATAGATGAACCCTAGCAAAGCTTGGAGAACTGAGACGAGAACGATCATTCGGACCGGGACTTTGAGCCCACCATCGACATGAGCGAAGTATTTTGAAAAGGGGCTCGCCTCATCTCGCGCAAACGCCCAGAATGTGCGGCTCGTTGAAGTCAGCCCTGCAGCGTTCGCGGCAGTGGCGATCAAGCATATTATCAACGACAGGACGGTAGCTCCGGCAGGGGACCTGGTGACATTGAGGTATAGCTGCATGAAGGGGAAGCCAGTGGGTGATTCGAGGAGACTCGGTAGGTCACCAAGGGAGAACAAGAGCATCAAGCAGTAAGCGAAACCGATAATTCCGTTGGCAACGACCGAGCCGACCATGGCGATTGGCACATTGCGACTGGGCCTGGGCATTTCTTCGGAAAGATGTGCCGCCGCATCGTACCTGCATCATCTGGTTAACCGATATCGACTGGAGAACAAGGTGAGAAAACTTACCCGAGGAATGGATAGACTGAACTGAGAAGCCCCACGAGCCATGCAATACCATCACTGCCCCAGCCACTGGAATTAGAGACCTGGGCAAACACGTAATCGGCAGAGTGCTTGGGTGCCATGACTCCAAGGACAATGAAGATGACGAGAAAACCGACGATATGCAGAATTCCTGGGGATGGTCAGAAGGTTAGCGGGAGGGTGGAACAATCTTCATGCTCACCAGACGCAAGATTAGTGTGCGGCAGGACCTTGGACCCCCAGATGTTGACGGCCGCAGCATAGAGCAAAACGAGCCAGTAAAACAACATCCCTTGCCATCTCTGAGGAACATATGTATCGGGGTGATTGAGTGTAATCAAAGCTTGAAACTGGAGCCCGGCGGCAAAGGCTGCGGAAGCCGTCAGGACGATTTGACCTCCGACGGAGATCCATCCGGTGAACCAAGACGCAACAACCCTCGAATTTTGTGGCGCGAGGACGGCGACCCAATGATATTGACCTGACGAAGAATCAGTTCAAGACTCAAATCGATGAGACATGTAGTCTTCTTACCCCCAGCAGTGGGCCATATACTCGAGATCTCTGCAAGAGAGAGGGCAATGGCCACGGTGCCCATAAAGGATATGATGCTGTCATTTCGTCAGTAAAGCTGTGTGGTACGCGTAGCGAAACTCATCCGCGGGGTCATACTAGTTGTAAAAGAGACAAGGAGCACCACCACTGATCAAGGCAGCGGCAACAACGGACGACAGTGCTTCCCATGTCGCCATCAGGCAGAGACACAAGCAACCAAGTGACCATATTGAGAAATCCCGCTGCAGCTCCTGCTTGTGACCGAGGGCTGCGAGTAACTGTTCATCATTTAACGACCGCCTGTTGACGTGTTGCATATTCTCCACCTCCTCCATCTTCTGTGGCAGCTTTTCAACGTCCATGTTTGCGAGTGCTTGGGTTGCCTGGGATTGACGCTGGACCACTGCCTGGGTCCCAAGGCATTCTTAAATGCTTTCCCGCAAAAGTAGATACGCCCGAAAGGCGAGTGCATCATTGGTTAGGCGTTTTAGCATCTCTGAACCTCCGCATCCGGGGTAACACCCACCACGGAGAACACTCCCCATCGCGGCCATACTCATCAAACAGCAGGCCAGCAGTACCAAAGCGTTACGTAAATCGATGGCATTCCCAGCTTCATAGCAGAGCCCCTGAGGTTGGAGTACGGGTGCCTAGGCAACTCCGAGTCTAGAACAGATTGAACACCTCTCGCAGCGGAACAGGAAAGGAGGGTGGAGGAGGATGATCTGTGGATGGAGCGCGGAGGCCCATTCCGCCATGCTGGGGAACCGGCCCACTGTAGCCAATCGGCACGAATTGCGCAAACTCTAAATGCACCGCCCTGGAAATTCCTCCGCCCTCTCTTTCCAACTTCGTTTTTGCTCTGCATACTACACTGTTAACCAATCTAATGAGGTCGCGGGTTGGCTCCTCTCTTCGTCGATGCGTCGGAGCCAATGGCTTGCTTACTACCGCCAGAGATGTCCGCTCCTGAGTTGCCACATCGGTGGCTGATTTTCTTCCGTGGCATATGGGTTATTGTGAATGCACCCTTACAGTACGGATTAGGAAACCCCAGCCGAAAATCCTCATCTTCCTGTCACAGGTAAGCAGTGCTCAAACAACAACCGCTATTGCTCGATCTTTTCTCGGTATCCAAGGGGCATTCACGATAGCAGCCCAAGAACTTTTTCTGCAGGTAGGGGAAAATACTGGGATGCCTAGTCTCCCGTATTCCCCATTCCTGGGCCTATAAAAGTCGGCACCTTTGCAGTTGTGGCTGTTATGTATTTTCCATCTCTTTCACTGACATTTCTTTCCCTTCACAATGGCACCTCATCCATTAGACATCCTCTCAGCAGAGGAGACCAACAGTGCCCGTGACCTCATCCTAGGTCTCCATCCCGACGCCGTGTTGAGCTTTCGTGAGATATACTTGGACGAACCGCCAAAAGAGCAGCTCATCCAATACTTGTCCGCGGAGCACTCTGGAAAGGATGCTACTCCCCTACCTCGACGTGCTCTGGTACAGTACGACGTCATCGGGACCGATAGGGTCCCCCAGTTTCATGAAGCCATTGTCGACCTCGACGAACAAAAAAGAGTCTCACATGTGGTAGTTGACAAAACTCAGCATGCGAGTTTGACACTGTACGTACGGCTTGGATGCGATGCTTGGAGACTCAGCTAACGATGTTGTCAGTTCGGAATTTGACACTCTTGTTGAGGTCTGCACGGCCTCTCAGATGTTCAAAGATGTCTGTGCCGAGTTTTCTCTTCCCGAGGGGTTCGAAGTCATCGTCGAACCGTGGCCCTACGGTGGATTGTCCCCAGACGAGGAGAACCGACGCTACTTTCAAGGCCTGTGCTTTGCTCGAGACACGAGATCTGGCAACCCTGACTCGAATTTCTACGCCTATCCTTTGCCTTTCATACCTGTCATGGACGCGCACAAAAGAGAAATCATCCGAATTGACCGACTTGCAACCGGTGGCAAAGGGGATGCACTGGATGCAAAGACCTACGCCAAGAACATCATCGACCATTGCAAGACCTCAGAATATGTTCCCGAGCTCTTGAAGAACGGCACACGGAAGAACCTTAAGCCTCTCAATGTGCTCCAACCGGAAGGTCCTTCGTTCTCTGTAGAGGGGGGTCTGATCGAATGGCAAAACTGGAGATTCCGTGTGAGCTTCAATCCCAGAGAAGGAGCAGTCATACACGATGTCCATTTTGGCGGCAGAAGCGTGATGTACAGATTGAGCATTAGCGAAATGACTGTTCCTTATGCGGATCCTCGTGGGCCTTTCCCTCGCAAACAGGCATTCGACTTTGGCGATGGCGGAGCTGGAAACTGCGCCAACAACCTCTCCCTGGGGTGTGACTGCCTCGGGGTCATCAAATACTTTGACGGCGTCGTCACTGGCCCCGATGGTACCGCCAAAACCGCACCCAACGTCATATGCCTCCACGAACAAGATAACGGTATTGGCTGGAAGCACACAAATTGGCGGACAGGACGTGCTGTTGTCACACGGTATCGTGAGCTTGTTGTCCAGTTCATCATTACGCTGGCAAATTACGAATACATCTTCGCGTACAAGTTCGACCAGGCGGGTGGGATCACTGTGGAAACTCGGGCAACGGGCATCGTGTCAGTCGTCAACATCGACCCAGGAAAGACCAGTCCATACGGAAATGTCGTGTCACCTGGCGCGTTAGCACAGAACCATCAGCATGTTTTCTGTGTCCGCATCGACCCGGCCATCGACGGATACAAGAACACAGTCTTGGCAGAAGAGTCACATCGCGTGCCCATCAACAAAACGACAAATCCACAAGGAAACTTTTACGAAGTCCGGCAGACGGTCATCAATCGGAGCCAATCTCTGGACGCCGCTCCACAGCATAACCGGATTATCAAAATGGTCAATCGGAGCAAGACGAACCCCATAAGTGGGAAGCCGGTCGGCTATAAATTCACACCAGCGGCAACGCAATTGCTGCTTGCGGATCCCGATTCGGTCCAATCCAAGCGAGCACTATTCGCACAACATCATATCTGGGTGACCAAACATCTCGATGGCGAGCTGTACGCAGGGGGCAGATATACTTTGCAGAGCCAAAATGAAATCGGCGGTGTTGCTGACGCCGTGGAGCGCGATGAGGTGGTCGAGGATGAGGACGTCGTCGTCTGGAATGTGTTTGGGCTGACCCATAATCCCAGAGTGGAGGATTGGCCTGTCATGTAAGTTGGTCCTTCGTCCGTTCCCCGAGTATACTCTAACTGACGTTCTGAACAGGCCGGTCGAAATCCACCAGCTGCACATCAAGCCCACGGATTTCTTCACGGAGAACCCGGCAATCGACGTGCCGTCGACGAAGAACGAAGCCTCTGTGTTGACAAATGGGAGTGCGCATTCTCAGAACGGTTGCTGCAAATGAGACTACGGCCTTTTGCAATAGTAGCGAGAATAGTTCTGTATGATACCTACATTATGTAGTTGACTGGTCAGAGGCTGAAAAATGACGGAAAGGATGAACAAAATGCAAGCACCGAATTCGCCGTATCCGGCTAGCGTATTCTCGATATTGCGCTAACTATTTGTGGGATAGCGCGTTACTCCTCGATAGTACCAAAACGGGTGACTAACGTGCTCGGCAATATCAATGCTATACTAGAGTTTATCGCCGTTGTGAGGCTATGATTAAGCTTCAGAATGGCGTTTCCTGATCAAGTGTCCAAACAGATTCTGTGAAGGAACTGCATATCGCCTCCGTCAAGACATCTTTAATCGAGCGCGTAACAGAGTATCGAGGGGGCCCGGCCAAGCACTGGGCGAGAGTCCAGGGAGCGCTACCTGATGCCCATTCGCAGAAGCCAATTCGGGCTAATTGGTGAGGCTTAGAGGTCCCCTTTGAGCCTTGGCTGAGTACTCTCCGAGCAATCATGATAGGGTGTCTAATCTGGCCTCTTGCGATCAGGTATGCTAGTACTTACCTCCCAGCTAGACAGATATCTATTGCAGACGGGCCCGCCAGGAATCCTAGCAGATGCTCACCCATACACTGCTGGCTAAGCTTCGTTTTAACTTTGGGGCCTGGCGGCGCGACCTGCCAGATGCGCGGTTGAATCGTGCGGAGTACTATAGTACATAGTATTCAGACATCCGGGTGCGTGCGTAGGTGGCCGGTTTCCGATGCCAGAATGGAGCAGGTGCTGGTTTTACAAAATTTATAGTGAGCTTTCCGCCTCCCCTCCGCCCGGAAGGTCCCGTCATCTCCGACACCGTGGCAGCCAGCAGATCCCTCGATCGAAAACTCCATCTCGCTCAATCTATGGTCGCTTGGCCATCTCATGTCCTGACTCGAAGTGGTTGGCAGTATCTCGTAGTAGTCGAGGATCACTGATCAACTCGACCGAAGCCTATAACAATGCACGGAAGGACTTGAAATTTGTCCGAGAGGTTCGAAGCCGTAGGACACCACCTGCCTGCTATCTTCGACGCCTCAGGTTTCGCGAACCACTGCGGCGCTGCCAATCCTGAAACGGTGAAATTTCCATGGTAAATGAATGGGGTGGGACATTGAAAGTTGACACGTAGTCCTCCTTTTTGAGTTAACCTTATTCGCTTTTCCGTTGTGTATACTCCCTCGTCAAGTCCGGCCGCCGGCTGAAGGGAAACACCGTCTCCAATCACTAGAATCATGTCGAGCTGTGTTTAGGCTTTTGTGCATAGACGACATGACTGAGCCAGTAGGAAATACCACTCGGTCAGCGGACAGTTCAAGTCGAGCATGACCCTGAACAGCTGCATTCCCAACTGCATTCATCAATGAGCGAGGGGTACTTACAAGTCGTGGATCATATGCACTCTTTTCTTCATCGCGTCTTGCCTGACTCCTACTAGGTACGCGTGAATGGCCTCGGGGGACCATCCTAGAGCTCTCGTAAAAAGCGCTAGTGTGAGACCTTCGAGGCCTTCGAGAAGCTGGAAAAGATTTAGGGCACCAACGCGTTTCTGTCAAGACAAAAATTGGAGGGGTCAGTACAACGGCAACACCAGCAGTGGGCTCACACAACGTTCTAAGTCGTCGGGGGGGGGGGGGGACAAAAACCGCTCGCTCGCGGAAGGATAGGCAAAACCATACCATCCTCTCATCTTTCGGCCAAGCCCCCAGAGGCAGTTTAAAAATTTTCTGATGGACGTTCACGAATCCGGCGTCTTGGATCCAGGATTTCAGGTGCTGGCCCGGAGAAGCAGTCCGGCCGATTCTCTCACAGCCTTCCAAGAGCGTGTTGTACCATTCCAGCACCTTGTTGTCGGGCGGGATGGAATCGTCCTGCGAGTAATTGCGCAGATCGAAGTCTTGAAACTCGACCCATCCGCCTGGTTTTAGATGACTATAAATGGAAAAAGTCAACTTCCTGAGTTTGATGTTTTTTTGAACAGCAGAGCAGCGATCGGGTGACACGAGCGAGAGACCGGTGGGTAAAAGGGCCAAGACTCAACTTGTAGCACTGGGACATTAGACGAGGCCAGTCTGCGATGGACCCTGCCATATAGCGACAGTGGACAAAGTCGAACGGTTGTGAATATTGCCACTCGCTTTCGACATCGTCGACCTCAAACCTTACATTCGGCGGTACCCTAGAGACCATCAGAAACTCGTCGCAAGTTATGGAGGCCCAAAATGACAGGAACTGTCTTACCACTGTGGCTGGATGGGACTTAGGTCGTTGCCAATCTATGATACACATAAGCGATGACAGCGGCCCAAGATAGGGCACTGAAGATGGACTTACCACTATGGCAGATGGGAACATATCGCCTTCATGATCCAAACATCAGTTCCACTTCTGGTATTCATGCCCATGGTCTCACACCGACCGATTTGAATCGCCCAGATTCCTGTGCCCGTGCCGACGTCCAAGATGCGACCCAAGTCTTGATTCAGCGGGGCCAAAAAATGTTGGCCGTCCATCGCCGTGAGAAACACCTCGTGCATGATGTCGTAGCGCTTCTGTTCTTGCTCGTCATTGGGGAAGTTATAAGCTGCGTGAGGCTTTAGCGCTCGCTGGCTGAGCTTCGCAACATCGGTGGTGCCTTACTCCCTTCCCTGAAACTGTGATACCGCCGACCATGTTCCCATTTGTAGTCCGTGGCGCTATAGCTCAGGGAACTCGTGTAACTCGCTCTTTTCCCCGCTGGTGGTCAGCGAGAGAACCGAGCTGGCACCAATATTGGGTTCCACCGACGTACATTTCGTCTCCGCCATACGCAGAATCAACGTCTCCCAACAAGTCCTAGAAAGAACTTGTCATTTCCCAGTCGAATCGCAAGGGGTCGATCGAACTCACTTCCACCGCAACATGGGGTTCGTCGGCGGGCTGATCAGCCATCATCACTATAGGTAGTTGGCAAAAACCATGGTGTTCAAAGGAAAGACGAACGCTTATCTTCACCGTGTGGAGGGTGGCGGAGGAGGTGGGGGTGTCGCAGGACCGCCGGGCCGCGCGGATGGGCTCCAGTAACTTCAAGTTAGACCCCGACTTTGGCGCATCATAGGCGGAATCATCACACCATCCGTTCTTGTCCAGGTCCACGTGGAGGCGCCAGAGCCTTCGTTTCAAGAGTCCTTGTAGCGTGGCAGATGACGAAACTCAAGCGAGGAAAAAGATCCCCAATAACTAGACCGATGTTGTAATGGTGCTGTCGGTGGAACGTCTGGGCCAGCCATTGGCAAAGGTGTCATCAATCCAGCGAGCTGCATAAGGTGGGACTTAGAATTGAGACTTGGAATTGAGACCAGCGAAGTTGAAGGCGAAGCCCGATGCACGACAAAGTCTGGCCGAGTCGCTCGGAGCCACCAGTTGCTTATCATGAGACTGCGTGGCTGGCAGCGTTCATCGCACGCAGCATTCTGAACTCTCTTGTTTTGCTCAGTCGTCATGTCTCAACCGCCGTCACACATGCAGGATCTATCCCAGCAGATCTCTGCAGCCACATCCATCTTGACCGACTTTCTCTCCTCCAATGGCCTCCCGGAGCCCTCATTCCGCGCAGATGCCCCTCTCGATGTCCCCAGCATGCCGGAGGACGTGCAAGTCGCCCGCCGCAATTTGCGAGAAGCAGCCCAGGAGCTATACATTCTAGCCACTTATCCAAGCGAGTATCTACGATGGCTGGCCTGCAATGTTTGTTCCCCCCGTCTTCGCCCCCATCAGTGCTGCTCTGGAGTGACCAACGATTGGCATGACAGTATCATGACTGCTCGAGTCTACGGTGGCTCTACCATTTCAAGATCGCTTCATTCGTGCCATTAGAGGGCGCAAGGAGCTTTTCAGATGTCGCCAAGGATGCTGGTGTGGACGAAGGCCATCTTCGGCGCATGCTGCGGGAAGCGATGACGAACCGGATCTTCTGCGAACCCCGGGCAGGGTTTGTGGCCCACACGGCGGCTTCGAGTGCGCTGGTCCGCGACAAAGGAACTCTCAACTGGGTGGGTTATACCTTGGAGGACTCCTTTCCTGCCTCTGCAAAGGTGGTCGAAGCGACCGAGGCATTTGGTGCTTCTGAAGAGAAAAACCATTCCGGCTGGAATCTTGCTTTCAATACCGAGCTTCCAATATTCCAATACCTCTCCGACCATCCCGAACGCGCTGAAAGGTTTGCAGAGACGATGAAGGCCTTGACAAGCACAGATGGTTACCATGTGCGCCATCTTGTGGACGGCTATCCCTGGGGAAAGCTCACGCAAGGTACTGTTGTTGTGGACGTGGGTGCTTCTGCATGCATTCTGAAAATTGATCGAGATACTAAATGAGTGTTATTAGGTCGGCGGATCCGTAGGCCACATGAGCATCGCGCTTGCGGAGAGATATCCGCAGCTCAATTTCGTCGTCCAGGACCTCCCCGACATTGTTGCTGCTGGCCAGCGGGCACTCCCTGCAGACTTGAAAGATCGGGTCTCGTTTCAAACCCACGACTTCTTCACACCACAGCCTGTCCAAGCCGATGTGTATTTCCTCCGATTTATTTTGCACGACTATTCGGATACTCACGCGACGCTCATCCTCAAGAACCTGCTGCCTGCCTTCAAGCCCAACTCAAAGTTACTGGTCATGGATGGAGTTTTGCCTGAGCCAGGTAGCATGCCACGGAGTCAGGAGCGACAGATTCGGTGCGTTGTGGATTTCAGCGGCCCATCTTGATGAAGAAATCACATTGCTAACCAAAGTGAAAAGTGTCATGGACTTGGAAATGCTGACAAACTTCAACGCCAAAGAAAGAGACCTGGACGACTGGCGGAGTCTATTCGAGAGAGCCGATCCGAGATTGAAGGTGGCCAAAGTGATCAAACCTCCCGGAAGCGTCAATTCAATCCTCGAGGTGGTCCTTGAAGGCGTCCAATGATTGACTGAATGCATCGAGTGGCCGCACAAGAAGGGCAGGACGGCAGGCGACGAACAAGTCGAAAATTGCACAGCCTGTCAGGCCAATCAAACGAGCCGACACTCTGCACCTACATGACCGCGAGAGAATAACATGGACGACAAACTGATGCGGCCCTGAGCTGTCAAAGGCGACCTGGCTATGGTCGATAGGGTCGAGGGCGAGACTGCCGCATGATAGAGTAAGGGGAGCGCAGAATAAGCTGCATTGATACGATATCCACCTTTCCTTTCGTCATGGTTCTGAAGGTTGATAGTAAGCAGGAGAGCGCCAAGTAGATGAAAGGCCTTTTGCCTGCTGGTAATGAGCTGCTGCTTTATGGAGGATCTCAGGGAGAGTTTCAGGCAGGCTCCTGATTCTTGATAGATACATACAGCATCAACCCTCACAACATCCTTGGGTAAAACTGCTCGCGCCTTACACCGGATTGGGCCTGGACCCGGCGCCAGCACCGCTCCAGGCGGCGTCCCCAGATCCAGGAACGGCGGTCTTATTACCGCGGCACAGCTCCCTGGAGGCATTTCGTCCTTGTGCCTGGAATGTCTCGCGCGCAGGACCCTGCCAGCCTAGCTGCGGTAGCTGTGTTGCCCAGGAACGCGAAAGGACACCCTCAGCTTGTATTAAGGGCTCTGAGATCTAGGCTGTTATGACAGGTTCACGGTGCTTTCTTTAGCCCCAAGAGCAAATTCCGGGTTGATCACCCCCCGATTTGTGGTTTCTGATGACGCTGCAACGCATATGATATGTACAACGGCGAACTAACTACTAAGTACTACTACTAGTATCTCTACTGACCACTTTTCATGTGCTCCATGCTTCATTGATATAGCATGGCCGTCATCGTCTCGAGTTCTAGCTTAGCTCAGGAAGAACGTCTTGACCGCCCGAGGCTCGATCGTCGCCTCAAACACCCCCCCGCCCCCAATCGGCGTCTGTCCGACCATCGTCACGTTGTGCTGGTTGTCGGTCAAGTACGCCGTGGCCGTCGAGGCGTCGATGCCGCCGCCGAGGTGGACGGTCAGCTGGTAGGGGAAGTGCGCCTCGTTGATGACGGGGACGGCCACGGTGCCGTTGGCGTTGACGTAGGCGCTGACGTAGACGTTCTCGGCGCTGCTGGCGGCGCCGACGCGCACGGCGCCCGGGCGCGCGAAGCGGAAGTACGCCGCGAACGCCCACAGGCGCGCCGACACGAAGTAGGCGTCGTAGTCGAGCCGGATCAGCGCGTTGTCGCCCGTCGTGTTCTGCGCGCACCACCAGTGCGTGTAGCCCGAGGTGTCCGAGTTGACGAACGCGTTGTGCATGTACATGGCCCATTGGAATCCCTCGCTGGTATACACATTAGTTGGGATCCAGGGGAAACCGGGGGGGGGGGGGGGGGGGAGGGTCTTACGCGAGCTGTCCGGACACGTCCCAGTTGGCGTTCCATGGTCCCGACCCCTGTGAATGTCAGTTCGTCTGGGCCTGTGCCGGAAGTGGTCAGTTACGCACATCAGCCCACTCGGTCATCAGGTTGGGCTTGCCGTTCGAGTTGAACGGTCTCTCGGGATTGCTCTGATAGTTGTGCCACGTCTGAATTCGTTAGCTTCGTCGAAAGCTCCTTGGCCATCATTGGGAACCTTACAGCTACGTCGAACAAGTCAGCACCTCCGGCTTGTTGCAGCTCGTACAAGATGTTCCTCTCTTGTCGAGCACCAGTCGCGTCGCAGCACGCTACACTGATGTTGGGAAAGGCCGCCTTGGCTGTCGGATACAAGATCTCCAGGAAGTCCTTTGCTTGGTAGCCGTCCGACTCCATGCAGGCGTAGGTGACGGGGTTGAAGTCTGGTTCGTTGTAGGCGCCGAGCAGTGAGACTTCAATGCCCTCCTGCTCGTAGAATTTGACGTATTGCACCAGATAGTCGGCATAGGCTTGTCTCCAGTCACCACTGCAGTTGCTACTGCCCCTGACACCGCAGATGAGACCGCCTTCATCTTCGGTGCCGACGGTCTTCATGCATCCAGGGGCAGACCACGCATCGGCATACACATAGACGTTGGGGTTGTACTTGAGTGCCGTCTGTGTGAGCTGCAGTTGACATGTGTCGTTTCTGTCCCAGACATAGTTGAACGGTCCTTCTGGGGTCGGCGGGCAGACTGGCAGGATGGACGCGACGTCGCCGCGAACATGGCCTGGGGTGGACCCGATGTCGTTGCGAACGATCGTCAACCCGCCAATGTTCTCGTCGAACAGGACCTGGGTGACCATTTCCTGGTTTGCTGGAGACAGTCCCACGGAGCCAAACTGTTGACAGGCGATCCCAAATGCACCTGAACATCCACCCCCGATCATGGTCTGATACTTTTGGGATGCATCAATCGAGATCGCCGCCGAGTATGTGATGTTTGGCGCATAGGTCCATGCCGAGGCGCCGGCGGCGAAAGCAGAGACGACGAGGTTCCTCATGTTTGCTCTTTTCATCTTGTCGACGATCGCCTGGCCAAGCAAGGTCCAATGCAGGTACCACATATGTACTTTTTCGTCTCCCCGCACACATCGCCCCGGACACATCGTAAAGGCCCCAGATCGTCATTTATCCGGAGTCGTCTTCATCTGCTTCATTTACCCGCCGGCCATTCTCCGACCTGCCACCGGCTCTCAGGCAGACCATCTCTTTTCTCGCTTGCATGCATACAAGGTCGCACAAAGATGACGACAGGCGAGCATATAAACCGGAGCTATAGTGTGCGGTGGATGTTGCTGCCGGATTTCACCTGTTCCGCAATCGGAGCTTTTAGCCAATTTCCCGTGGCCATTAGTAATACCATAGGATTCAGAGCTTGTAGGAGTCGATGCAATGGTAAAGAAAGGCGTTCGCGAGGGAAGTGGATGAAATGAAAGCGTGACGAGGACCGTGGGTAAAAGGCAGGAATCTGGAGAATGGCCGTGTCACTTGCGGATGGCATCCGAGTTGCCGTAGTAATGGAGTTTCAGGCTCGAAGGTCCTCGACATCCATGCACGATGCAAGTAGATCAGGATTTGTTGGGGAGAGTACTCATTATACGCGGCAGGTTGCGGTGGTATCTTCCAGCTTAGACGGAGACAAGGGTTGACAAGAGTCCAAATCAATGTATCTGCGCCATATGTGGTAGTCCGCCGGTCGTATCAGGTAGCCGACTGGTGTATACCAGGCATTCGGATCTGGGAAAGTTCCACCTCCCTTCGATGGGTTCGAGGTCGCGACCGAAGATCTCGCAGGGATCCATCCTGAATGTTTGTCAGGTAGCACCTACACCCAGGTGGCCAGCATCAAGGGCTAGGGAGCGACTCTCAGTGTTCAACATCAGCGCCCCGAGCCTTCCTGTGAATGTAGACAGATTCCTCCGGCTAGGAGCAAGCATCAACATTTTTGGAGGTTGTGCGTATTGATTCTCGGGAGCGCCTTGCCGCGCGCTCAGACTGGGGTTCGGACAGTAATATCTTCTTGCGTGGACTAGGGAGCCTTTTGACCAACTTTGGGACTGTCAATGACATGAAGATGAGAGGTCAGAAGCCAAGATGACAAGAAGATATCCAGTATTGAAGCCTTCGTGCAAATGTTCTTCTGAGCGGTCCAGCCTTGTCCAGGTGCTCCATTTCAGCTAGACGAGAATTCTGAATGTCTGGGAGATCCGTGGTTGATGTCAATGGGTCCGCAGAAGCTCCAGCTTGATTGATGAAAGACGCAGAAACAAGTCGGGGGATCCTGTTTGTTCATAGTCCTGTACATGGTCATTTGGCGCCAACAGCCTCGTCAGCATTGGCGTGTGTTAGACACCCGAGTTTCATGAAACCTGCAACTCTCACAGCAGGCTCTTTCGGTCAAGGCGTCACGCTCCTTGACGAATCCTAAGGAATGGACTGGGTAACCCCGATAGGCCCTCCTGCTGACGCCGCTCCCCGGGTCGAGAGAGGTGCAGCTAGCATGGTGCCGCGACAAACATATGTGGATGAAGGTCCAACATCGAGTTCAAGGATAGTACGGAGTAGTCAGCGTCGACAATTCCAGGCGAGCAAGATTCCACTTGCCGCGGCTGATCTCCGACTACATATCCGACAAGGGGTCACCCAAGGCGCCTACATATGTCTGTATCAAAAAGGAGCTGCCGTCCGTCAGGGCACAATACCTGCCATATTCTTCGAGCCCTCACCTCTGTCCAACCTGCACAAAGTCAAATGATCATAAAATGTGCCCCAACCCGTACGTGGTCATCATCCGCCCGCAACACAATATGTGGGGTAAAGGCTCGAGCACGGGGATATGGAGTACGGGGTTTGTGTCTGGTCATCCACCGCAAACAGGCCTGTTGCAGGGGCTGACAGCATAACCGAAATGCGATCTGCGGTGTCGTCGCCCAAAGGTAAGTGTTCGCTTTCAGGGAGAGATGTGTCTCTCGATCAGCATCACCGATGACCCAAAGATCTGCTCGAATTGGGGAAATGCCCAACACCAAACCCAAATTGCTTCCCCAAACCATCTGCTTCTGGGATGCCGACAAGCCCCACCACCATCAGGCTGCGCAGCGGAGTCGGACACGTTCGAGCCTGGACCCCTTTCGAGACGACGAACCTTGGGTGGAAAGTTCAAATAAGAGGTGTCGAGGCGATGGGAATCGCTCGTCCTGGAGACCTTGAACACGGGCGGTGACAGCATCTCCTTCCCCAGAACGACGAGATCTCAACATGGCTGAATGGTCCCTTTGGTCGTTTTGTGTGCGGCATCCCGTCTTCGGGATCGCGCTGTTGGGCGCCCTGGTCCTCGTCGCGATCTGGAGAGTGAGTGAAAACGTCAAGGCCCGAAAATACAAGCTACCGCCGCGGATCCCGGGAGTCCCAGTGTTTGGCAATACTTTCCAACTGCCTCCACTGAAGCAGGGACTGTGGGGCATGGAGATGGCGAGGAAATACGGCGAGATGTAAGAAAGGGACACTCTTGATGGAGAGAATCGACAGAGGCTGAACATCTGGTCAGGTTCACCTGCAGCATTGGCGGCAAGACCTGGGTCTTTCTGAACTCCTCACGCACGGTCAACGACCTGATGGAGAAGCGGTCGTCGATCTACTCGTCACGCCAATACATGCCCATGGCGTCCGGGGTCCTGTCGGGCGACAACCGGATCCTGCTCATGCCGTACGGCGAACGGTGGCGGATGATCCGGCGCATCATGCACTCCATCCTCAACAAGCAGAATTCGCCCGTCTTCGCGCCGTTCCAGGACATCGAGTCCAAGCATCTCCTCTACGACTTCCTCCACCACCCGGAGCTGTGGTACTCGGCCACCCAACGCTTTGCCAACTCGGTCATCATGAGCGTGGTGTTTGGCAAGCGCATGGAGTTGGAGGACCCCAAGATCCGGGAACTCTTCGAGACGTCCAACGCCGTCATCGAGGCGATCCAGCCCTCGGCGAACCTCGTGGATTCTCTGACCTTTCTAGAGAGGCTCCCAAAGCCCTTGCAGTGGTGGCGGCCGAGAGGGGAGGCAATGTTCCAAAAGACTGTCAAGTAAGTCCCGATGTAAACGGATCCCAAGATATCATACGCGGCCTGACACGCAGGATGTAGCATCTACAGGCGGGAGGTCGAGGAATTGCAGCAGAAAATGAAAGACGGGACTGCACGGGACTGCTTCGCGACCCGGTTCCTCAAGGATCCCGAAACCAAGAGCTACGGGCAGACCCAGACGTATTTCGCCCTGGGATCCCTCATGGAGGCTGGGAGCGATACCTCGCGGATGACCATCAGCCAGGTCATGGCGGCCGCGGTGCTCGACAAGCGGTGGGTGGCCACGGCGCGGGACGCCCTCGACAGGGTCTGCGGCAGGAACGCAGAGCGCCTGCCGACCTTCGACGACCGGGTCAATCTGCCCTACATCACCGCGACGGTCAAGGAGGCGTTCCGATGGCGCCCGTTCGCCGAGATCGGGGTGCCGCACATGCTCAGCCAGGACGACGAGTACGAGGGCTACAAGTTCCCCGCGGGGACGCTGTTCACGTGGAACGCGACGGCGATCGCCATGGACCCGCGAGAATACGACCAGCCCGAGCGCTTCTGGCCCGAGCGATTCCTCAACGACGACCTCGACCATGTCTTGAAAGGGCACTGGAGCTTTGGACCAGGTACGTGGGATCTTTTGGGATCATTTCTTTTTGTGAGAGAGTAGAGCCTGTGGAGAAGATGTTAATTTTTCACCGTGGAGAAAACAGGTCGGCGCGTATGCTCGGGATACAACGTGGGCGAGACGAACGTCTGGATCGTGGTGGCGCGGTTGCTGTACTGTTTCGACTTTGAGGGTGTCCCAGTGAGTTGGCCCTGGAAATATAGTCCCTCTTGACTTCCTCTGACAGATTCCCACCACAGGGAAAGCCGTTCGACTCATTCCAGGTCAACTGGGGTGAACACCGGTTCGCGCCCTTCGACGTCTCGATCCGAGTCCGAAGCCCTCAGCACGCGGCTTTGATCGAAAGAGAGGGCAGAGCGGCGATGGACACAAAGTACTGAGTGGTTTAGTTGGAGTAGGGTAGAGTCCACACTCGATCATTCATTGTCCATACGGTGGCCTAGGTGCATCGGTGCCCAGGTACCTGGGTATGTGGTCAATGGACCCCTTGATTACCCCACATGTTCCTATTTCCTCTTCCATACTCGATGCGGACTCCCACTGTGGAGAGGAACGAAACCCCACTCCACACGCAATTCCTTGTATCGAGACGAGCAGAGTGGAAGGCCATGGTCAGGGCCATACTTGTATTGCCGGACGTAAAACATCTCCTGAGAATCCACGTACAATTGGAGTATCGTCGCCCTTGATCCAGACACCTGACCTCGAGGGCTCGTCTCAACCAGGTCTGGACCCATCGTCCGCCGTAACCTTGCTTCGTCCATCTTTCTCAAGGCGAGAGTATTCAGTGGGGCTGTGTGTACCAGCCTCGGTGGTGCCACTTGTTCCAAGCATCCGAGCAATACAGGTAGGGATCCGGGATATAAGATATATTCTCAGGTCCCTTCTAACAGAGTAGACATCACAACAAATAAGCGCACAGACGGTAGCAGTGGCTTACAAGAAGTGGTAAAATGGGGAATCAAACTCCTGTCAACAAGGTAGGTAGGCTCATCCCCCCATTGGTAGGCCCTGGCTTCATCGACTGACGAGCATATCTAGATCATCATCGTTGGTGCCGGCCCATCGGGGCTGCTGCTGGGTATCCTCCTCGCCAAGCAAGGAGTCAAGGTTCAAATCCTCGAGGCAAATGGTGAACTGGACAAGAATCCCCGAGCTGCTCACTATGCCCCCTCAGCAGTTTACGAACTGAATCGCGCTGGAGTTCTCGACGACGTCAAGGCACAAGGAATCCATCCTGACGCAGTCTGCTGGCGCCACCCCGACGGCACCTTCATCGCGGGCATTCGAAGTCGGTTCGACATAGAATTTCCCATGGTTTGCCTGCCTCTGGATCAACTCGATGTCCTCCTTCTCCGGCATTTTCTGGCCCAACAAGGCAACGAGATTCTATGGAACCACAACGTCGTCTCGATTGACCAAGACGAGAACGAGGCGAGGGTCCACGTCGAGACTCCAGAGGGAAAGAAGACGTTTGGCGCCGACTATATCGTCGGATGTGATGGGGCAAACAGCCAGATCAGGCGGTCGCTTTTCGGTGACCTGAATTATCCCGGGGAGACCTTGCAGAAACAGATCATTGCCACCAATGTAAGTTCGTCGACTGGACAAAAAACAAAAGACTGACGGGCCTTAGGTATATTACGACTTCCACAAGTTCGGATACTGGGACTCGAATTTCATCATCGATGAAAATGACTGGTATATGGCAGCGCGGATCACTCAGGATGGGCTGTGGAGAGTAACGTATGGTGACGTCTGGGGCCTGTCGAACGAGGAATATCTGGCAAGACAGCCCGAACGTTACGAGAAAATCTTGCCTGGCAATCCAAAACCCGGAGACTATAAGCTCGTCAGTGCCAGTCCGTACAAGCTACACCAACGATGCGCGGATTCTTTCAGGGTGGGTCGGTTTTTGCTTGCCGCCGATGCGGCTCATTTGTGCAACCCATTGTAAGTCTTCCGATTTGGTAGGAGATTCAGGCTGACATTCTGGTCTTAGCGGCGGTCTGGGCCTGACCGGTGGAATCGCCGACGTAGGGAGCTTGTTTGATGCTCTCGTGGCGTTGAAAGAGGGAAAGGCGGACGATAGCATTCTGGACAAGTATAGCGAAGTCCGGCGCAAGAAGTGGGCTGAAATCATTGACCCTATGTCTCGAGCCAATTTCCGACGGGTCTGTCTCGACGAAGCCGAGTCAGAGAGACAGGAATTCTGGAATCTTTGCAAGAAGATGGAAGAGGATGAGGAATTGGCTCGGCAGATGGCACAGGTGAGTGAGCTGAGCATTCCGGTAGGCATGACGACCGTACTGATGCTTAACAGGGAACGAATGTTTTGCGGGAGGACTTCCGAGAGTATTTGACGGCTGGTGCAGCATAGCTAGGATACTTTCGTTGAGGCTGCCGTTGAATGAAATGCTTCCTCTGATGCAATGGCGACCTCGTCTTCTAGATCGTGTGGTGCTGCGTGTATAGTGCTGTGTGTATAGTGCTGTCTATGTCTTGCTCCTTCCGTCGTGTTCCTACCTGGTGGACTACTTCTTTCTCGCTTCTCCCCTCGTGCTCCTACTGAAAGATTGGTTTCTTTGCTCCTTCCCTCTTCCATCCTCTCACCCATTCTCCCACCCATTAAATAGGTCGCTCTCCCTCTTCTCCCTCGACTTTTCTTCTTTACTCTTCGCACATCTTCCCACTCGACCTGCGCTCACAGGCTATCAGCCGACCAGTCACTACATTCAAACGCAGACTCCACTACTCCTGCTGGTATTTCGCCTGTCCAACGAAAGTACGGAATACCGAGCCAAAATGCTAAAACATCGGGACGGACTCGGCGAAGGTCCCCGCTAAGTGCCCATCCGTTCTATTTTCCGGAGGACCTTGTATGGCAGGCAACCCTCTATATCTAGGTTCGTGTGCTGCATCAATTATCGAACAACGGTTACTAAACCTCCATCACATCCCCAGAATTGTGGTTACACTACCGTGATTCCTCGCAACATAATATTCAATTGCCCGCCAAACCTGACAGTCATCCAACTTGGCCATGTCGCAATTCTCAAACATGGCCCTACTATCTTCAACTCTTTCGCTTGAAGACCAACCCAATCTGTCTCAAGAGCTCACGGCCTCGGAGAACTCATCGAGGGAAGATCAGACGCAAGAACCAGCTGCACGAAACATGGATGACACTACGTCTAACAATATCAAAGATCAGCGTCTTAACAAAATTGACTCCATCTCGGAAGAACAGCTGCCAATATCGAAGGGCCCCCTGGTGACAATCTTACCCCGAGAAGACGCCCTTCTCAACTCCCAGAAAGCAGCTCTTCTTCAGCCACAAGAACCGCTTTCCGAGTGGTCATTTTGGACGGACGCCTGCCTGCGGGGGCCTAAGCCGGTAAAACTTGAGGGATGCGGCTTCTGCGTCGTCCATCGTCGTCTCGACAACAGCCACCCCAGTGATCAAGACTTTGCTATCAAGTGGTGGGAAAGCTGTTTTGTGGCACGCGGTATCAACCAAATAGGACACGCCGAAATGATTGCCGTAGCGCAAGCCTTGGAGATGGCCGTCGACCAATGCGAACGCATCTCCGGCACCGTCGTTACGAAAGCCAGGATCAAAATGCCAGGGAAGGCCGAGGAGATAAAGAGTCGAGCAGCTACTATTCCCTGGCCAATGCCGAAGCTGGTGAGCGTGTTCACAGATAGTCAACAGGTGTTGAACTCCATAGATACCTGCTGGCGATCTGGCAGATGGCCAGGTAACCGGTCACCAATGAAGTGTGCGAACGAGATGATTGAAGCGCTTGGCGATTTGGGTGTCAGAATACATCTTCAGTGGATTCCAGGTCATTCTGGCGACCTTCGCAACCGTTGGGCTCATGAAGGAGCTCGGAGTGCGCTCAAACCACAACACCATTCGCGGAAGGCGTTCACAAAGAGAGTGCACCGCGTTTTCAGGAGGTGTCACAAAGACAGACCCTGGACAAAGGTCTCTA
Organism: Cladophialophora immunda; assembly: GCF_000835495.1. Taxonomy (NCBI): domain Eukaryota; kingdom Fungi; phylum Ascomycota; class Eurotiomycetes; order Chaetothyriales; family Herpotrichiellaceae; genus Cladophialophora; species Cladophialophora immunda. The sequence continues at coordinate 3,080,838 of NW_015622544.1, forward strand.
AAAAGACTCACAAGAGACGAATTTGAGCCGCCGGCACTGCAGCGCAACAACCACCGGCCTTGAGAACCAGAAGATCTCGAGGATTCGCCAGAGGGAGGCACTGAGTACCACCTATCTTGCAGATCAAGACCGGAACAACTTGGAGAAGGCGGACGACGTGCTCACGGGCTATGCTCATCTGCTGTCCCCTTTATAGTAGGGTGACTCGACTCGGTATAGCGAATAAGTGGTCGAGGTCGAGACGGTCGAAGGTATTTCTGGTTAAGATGGCAGCCTCCTAAGCGCGGCACTAGTAGCGCCGCTTTTGAGCTCCCTCTCTCGTTTGACTAGTATCTATGAGCGTGCATATGAAAGGCTAACTATAAGGCCTCACCCTTCTCTATTGGGGGGGTGGCCATCCCGAAGCGGGGGGAGCTGGCGTCGAATCACCTCGTCTTGGCGGAGATGGACTTCCCCCTCAGAATCGATCGATCGAGTGGAGTGGCACAGTGGCTTGTAAAGAGGCTGCCTGCAACCTCTCATTCGTCCTGCAACACAAATCCAGTTCGTGGATATCGTCGAAGTCTGTCATTGTTGTTCTCGTCTGTATCGTTTTGCCGTCTAGCGAGCAGGAATTGATGTCTGCGGACTGAGACTCGCTCTCATTTTTGCAGTTCCGCGCATCGAATGCTACACCGACCTCAATGAGAGTGCTATCTCAATCGACCTCATCACTCTCCGCCCCAATCACGACTCCAGCGACGACGTCACAACCTCACTCCTCCCCCTTTCACACTTGCAATACCAATCCTTGATAGACATCTCGAGACTGAAGTTTATTCGCCTTGTCACCGAGTCCTCCTCCAAAAGTCCATCGGCGAATCTATCCGGGCCGCCATACTTCCCAAGAAAGAGCTGGCCTACACTGCATTTTTGTGGCGGCATAGGGGAGGATGGCGGACTTTACACTTGTGCCCAGTGGGCATGGCACCAATTACACTGGCATGCTGACGAGGAGCATCGTCTTCTCGGGAGCTCTCTTCGTCTTTCTTGCAGGCATGCGCATCTCAATCCATTGATCCGTGGGCCAAGGCAACTGACTGTTGGTCTAGCGTCGGGAATGACAATAGCATCAATCGCCATCCCTGACTGGATAGCGTTCGATGGGAGTACGGTGAGTGTATGTGACTCCGTACAAGGTCATTTCTGACGGGTGAACAGAATCACGGAACTTCGATCCGCTACAGCTACGGACTACATCGAAGATGTTCGAACACGAACCTGCCCCCCTCAAATATCTCACACACTACTGCATCGAGCTGGCATTGCACGCAATTCCCCCGTTATGAAGACTGCCGCGGTGACGACCGATACTTCTGCAGCATGTGGAGATCAGTGGGCTTTTTAATGTCCTTTGCAGTGGTGCTGGAGGGCATGACCCTTGCCGCATTTGCAGTCCTGCTTGTGGGTGGGAAGCAGAAAAGAGAACAAGGGTGGGGCGTCCTCACAATACTGGTGGCATTGGCAGCATTTGTCCAGGCCATTGGAATGGCGTTGATGGTGAGAAATGGCCGCTCCATGGCGCGACATGTGACTGACCAACACAACAGGCATATTTGTACGAGAATGATGAGCGATTTTTCTCTGGCTGGTATCTCGACAAGAGTTGGACCATGTGTACAGTTTCCTGGAGTTTTGAAGCATTGTGTGCGGTTGCCATTACGCTGGCGGCAGTGACGCTGCCAAGTGAAGGAGGATACGAATTAATTCCAGATCACGGCTAACCGGGACCAAGATGATCGGCACACGCCAGATAATGAGCGATGTTTGAAGCTGTGATCGCTATGGATCCTCAGCGCTGGCGGGGCTGGAGCGGGACGTCGCTTTGACTGCAAATGTTTGATATTGTGACCTCGGTGTTGCGTCCATGGGAATATACACGGATCCCTAGAAGGCTGTTAGCTACCCGCTGTAATATAGAGTGAAGAATGATATGTGTTGATGTCATCCCAGAAACGGTGTTTGAGCGGTTGACGGCAATAGCCGTGAAAACAAGGCGGTGTTGCGAGGAGTCGGTCATACACCGGCAACCGCAGGGAATCCGGGACTTATCGACATGTGAAACGAAACATGTGGATGAAGGAGGTGCTGGGAATGGCCATGCATTGCCTTGTGCCGCTTTTGACCACTTGCTCACCGCATGTGATCTTTCAAGCAGAGGTGGGTGCCGGATGAGGCTAGGCGTAGCCACACTCTCTAAAGCGCCTATTGTTGCCCCGATATATACAAAGCCCTCGGTAGAGAATCTGGAGGTTCAAATGTACGGGGTACCTTGCGAGGCGGGCTTAGTCAAAGGTTGAGTAATGCCGTACAGCATCTCGTCCCTCGCTCGCATCTGTGCCTGCACCAAGCAATATTGCCGGACGGGGTCAATGCCCAACTAGGCTCGTGCAGAGTTCTAAACAGTCCTGGCTGATCATCATGCTGGTGGCTGTGTGTAGATGGTGCGCATCCACATGGATTCTCATGGATTCTATCCCAAGCACCGAGGCTGCATGCGCTGCATCCAATTGGGCGCGGACCGATAATTTATCCGATGGCAGAATCCCTGGTGTCGCTTCGTCGATGGTTGTCCCGCAGGCATGTCATGGCAGCTTTACAGATCACTCTTGCCGCGATGGGAAATAGCTGCACCTTAGTCAACCCGTGGGACGTGGGACGGGCTCCTTCATCATGTCAACTGTTGCGAAACGTCAAAGGTCATCAACAAGGCCTCAACGGAAGAAGCCGAGATAGAAAGTCAATAAATACGACCCGGCAACTACCCAGCTGAACTCGACCGGACATCCGTCGTGTGCTTAAATACCTTTGTCAACCTGATCTTGCTTCACTCTCGATCTGTCCACGCATAGATTCTGCTTGATAGTGATACATTGCGACACTCTCCCTGCTGTCGACACCAGTTGAGACACCGACAACATGTCGACACCAATTCCCTCACCTCCCGGAATCCCCATTCTGGGCAACGTCTTGGACATTGACCCAAACAATGCGAATCAGAGTCTCCGTCATCTGGCCGACAAATATGGTGAGTGCCTTGATGTCCTCTGGCGCTGGTGCAGACTGATCGTTAGGCTAACGTACACTTTGAAGGGCCTATCTTCAAGTTGACCATGTTCGGCTCGGAAAGGTACATCATCAGCTCGGTCGAACTGCTCAATGAGATCTGCGACGAAAAGCGGTTCTGCAAGGCCGTGTCTGGTGCACTGGACCAGGTGCGGAACGGAGTAGGAAGTGGTCTTTTCACCGCATACCATGGGGAGCATGACTGGGAGGTCGCTCATCGAACTCTCGTGCCAGCGTTTGGTCCCATTGGGATTCACGATATGTGTATGGTTTCTCTCGACACCCGAATCAATGCAGTCGCTGATGTTTCCAGATGACGAGATGTACGACATTGCGACCCAGTTGGTTGCAAAGTGGGCGCGTGCTGGACCCGAGCAGAAGATCGCAGTCACCGACGATTTCACTCGACTGACCTTGGATTCCATCGCGCTGTGTGTCATGGGCAAGCGCTTCAATTCCTTCTACTCGGAGAAACTCCACCCCTTCGTCGATGCCATGGTGGGTTTCTTGCTGGAGTCGGGGCGCCGGGCTCAACGCACGAGAATTGGAACCTTTCTCAGCAGGTCGAGCGAACGTCAGTACTATCAGGACATTAACACAATGAGAACCGTGGCTAAGGAAATGGTGGACTACCGCAGAGCCAACCCGGTTGATAAGAAGGACTTGCTCAATGCCATGCTTTTCGGGAAGGACCCTAAGACGGGAGAGAAGATGACGGACGAGAGCATCATCAACAACATCATTACCTTCCTCATCGCGGGCCACGAAACAACTTCGGGGCTGCTTTCATTTACCTTCTACCAGCTTTGCAAGAACCCTGATACACTGCGCAAAGCTCAGCAGGAGGTGGACTCGGTGGTTGGTAAGGGGCCGGTGACGGTCCAGCACGTGGCTAAGATGCCCTATATCGAGGCAGTCATGAGAGAGACCCTCCGACTTACCCCCACTGCCCCTGCGTTTACTGTCAAACCATTGGACACCGTTGCCGGGCCCGTGGTCCTTGCTGGAAAATACACCATTCCTCCCGGCGCCCCCATCGTCGCTATGCTAGCGAAAATCGGCCGTGATCCTGTTGTCTATGGCGCCGATGCCGACGAGTTCAAGCCAGAGAGAATGTATGGAGAGAATTTCGCGAAACTGCCACCCAATGCTTGGAAGGTAACTATGAACCCAAATTACTAAAGGATGAACCCAATGTTAACTAATTGCCAGCCGTTCGGAAACGGCGCTCGTGGATGCATTGGGCGCCCCTTTGCCTGGCAAGAAGCGATTCTGGCCATTGCGCTTATCCTTCAAAACTTCAACGTCAGATTGGACGACCCATCGTATCAACTGCAGATTAGACAGACTTTGACTATCAAGCCAGACAACTTGTTCCTGCGAGCTACTTTGCGTGAAGGGATCGATCCCTTGAAGTTGGAGAGGAAGATGTACGCAGGGCTTGAAACCGAGGACGCTCATCAGAAGGAACGCAGTGCTCTGGCCAAGAAAGTTGGTGACGCGGGAAAGCCGATGCTGATACTGTACGGATCCAACTCAGGCACTTGTGAAGGTTTGGCGCAGGGTCTTGCCAACGGCGCAGGGAACCGGGGCTTCAATGCTACCGTGAAGTCTCTGGATGCCGCTGTCGACCAGCTCCCAAGTAACCAGCCCGTCATCATCATCACAGCGAGTTACGAGGGCAATCCTCCCGACAACGCCGTCGGGTTCGTGGAGTGGGTCAAGACGGTGGATGCTGGAAAGGTTAAGAATGTGCAATATGCCGTCTTTGGTTGTGGTCATCGCGACTGGGTCACCACGTTCCAGAAAATCCCTAAGCTTATCGACTCCGAGTTGGCCGCCAAAGGGGCGAAACAGCTTGTGGGCCGCGGACAATCCGATGTCGCCGAAGGAAAGGTGTTTGACGACTTTGACGCCTGGCAGGACGAGAAGCTCTGGCCCGCTCTATCTGCCGATGCTGGAGCTGACGAGTTCCTGGAAGCTCTAGACATGGAGATCAGCACCAGCGCCCGTGCTTCACATCTTCGGCATAATGTGCAGGAGGCGATGGTTCTGGAGAACGAGCTATTGACTGATCCCTCTATTCAAGAGAAGCGACACACCGAGTTCAAATTACCAACCAACATGACCTACGAAGCTGGAGATTATCTTGCTTTGCTACCAGTCAACAATGTCCAGACCATCTCGAGGGTCCTTCGCCGATTCGGATTGCCTTGGGATGCGTTCATGACGCTGGCCAAAGGCGCACATACCACCATTCCAACAGAGACAGCCATTGCAGTCACAGCGGTGCTGGGCGCCTATGTGGAACTGAGCAACCCAGCCAGCCGCAAACACATTGCAACTCTCGGCAAGTACACCAAAGACGAATCAGTTCGTAAGGAAGTTGCAGGCATTACCGAGCCTTTGTCTGTTCTGGAGATTCTGGAGAAATACCCCGGCATCGAGCTTCCCTTTGCCGTCTACCTCTCCATGCTCACTCCCATGCGCATCCGCCAGTATTCTATCTCGTCCTCGCCGCTCCAGGACCCAACCAAGGTCAGCATCACGTACTCTGTGGTCGGCGCGGGCACGAGCCACATTGGCGTCGCGACAAACTACCTCAGATTCCTGCAGCCGGGCTCCCGAGCGCAGCTGATGATCAAGAAGTCGCATGCGAGCTTCCACCTACCGCTGGACACCAAGACGCCCATCATCATGGTCTGCGCGGGCACAGGCCTAGCACCGTTCTTGGGATTTGTCCAGGAGCGAGCCGTCCGCGTCGCCGCCGTCGGCGGAAACCGCGACGCATTCGGCGAGGCCCTCTTGTTCATCGGCTGCCGCTACCATGACAAGGACCGCCTGCACGCCAAGCAGATCGACGAGTGGGCCGAGCAGGGCGCCGTCAAGGTGTTTTATGCTTTCAGCCGCGAGCCCGAGCACTCGGAGGGATGCAAATACGCGCAGGACCGACTCTGGCGCGAGCGGGAGACGCTCAGCAAGCTGTTCGGCGAGGGGGCCAGGGCGTACATCTGCGGCAGCGCCGCGTTGGGCAAGGGCATCGCGGACGTCGCGGCAAAGATCGCCGTGGAGATCGCCGAGAAGAAAGGAAAGGCCATGTCCCACGAAAAGGGCCTCAAATGGTGGGAAGATCTGCGGGGTGAGCGCTATGCTGTCGATGTCTTTGACTAAGGCGGTGGTGGACAGGTGGGTGTACGTGCGAGGAGCAAAAGTTGTCAGAGGCAAGGCTTCGGAGGATTTGGGAGAGGAGCTAGCTGATGGAGTCTCTTTTGGTATGGAGAATGATTTTGTTACAGGTTTTCCTTTCTAAAAAACAAAAAAAGAACCCCGATACTTCATGCTGTATAAGAATGTTGTCTCTACCACAATACATGCTGTCGCTGCGTAGTAACGGGCCGGTCGGGCAAATGCACCCACATGTTCTTGCCCAGTCTCTTCTTCAGCGCCCTTGCTTCCTTCTCGGCCTTTTCCCTCGCCCTGGTCTTCTCCTCTTTCAGCAGCACGGTGATGCCGGTGTGCGGTGGTCTCATGATGTACATCCGTCCTCGGGCTCGGTAGTCCGGTTCTTGGCCGTAGGGCCCACGGTTCGTCCATGCCTGGGCGACGTACATGTCAGTCGGATCGGGTGCGACGCCCTTCTTGTACGTCTTCAATGGCGTCTGGTGAGGCAGTGGTGGTGTCTCGCTCGGGTCTGATTGGAGTAGCTCTGTGTTCTGATTCTCCGATCCCGCGCGGCCTAGACCCATGCCCTTGACCACGATGGCCTCGTTCCGGGCTTGGATGAGGTGCTGGCGCACGTCCTGAGCCACCTTTTTGTTCGAGAACCTCATCTGCAGGATCGCCTCGTCGATGGGCTTGCCGGCGATCTGGCGGGCGAGCGGGGCCAGCTTTTTCATCGAAGTCTTGAAGAAATGGGACCGGGACATGTGGCTGCGCTCGGTGCGGGCGATCTTCACCTCCTTTGTCAACCGGCCGCGGTGTTTGATTTCTCGGATCACCATCTTGCGTTGCCATCTCAGGCGGGCTCCGGGACGCGGGTTCAGGGCCTGTTCCATGTTCGTGGGATTGCGCTTCTCAAAGGCACCTTCGACGAGGAGGCCGGTCGGTTGGAAGGCTTTGCGCTTCAACTCTCCACCAAAGGCGCTGGAAGGAGCGAGGCCTCCTTGCGTGGCGTTTGCCTCGTACTCTCTCCGTTGCTCGTTCAACTTGTCCTGAGCTCTCCGCGCCGCCGCCTTCATTCTTTCTACCGCTGTCATTGGTTTCGCATTTGGTTCCGATGCTTTGGCCGGAGCTTGTTTTGCTGAGGACGTCCCTCCATCTGTGGACGCGCGTCGGGTATTGGATGAATGCAATGATCTTCTAGGTGCGAGATGGAGAGAGGTCGTTAGACGGCACAGCTCGATAAAGGGTGAAGGTTCTGTCCGTGATTGGCAACCTTCACAGCAGTCAGTCAGTCCGTACGGAATCGAGGACAACGGGAGACTTACCTCTGCAAAGATGTCGCATGGACATCTGTTGAGTGTTCATCATGACAGCTTGGAGCTCAAGAGGAGCTCTGCTGTAGTGTCAACTGCTCCCTTCGTTGCGATTGAACGACGAGGTACCGGGCGACCAGTCTCGCAGACTTTCCAGATGGAGGATTGGAAAATTCTTGGCGGCGGAACAACGAAACTCCTGTTCCGATCAAGCCCCCCTTTTTGGGAAGAGCCTTACCGAGTACTTTGTGAGTCTAACTGATGCACCACACCCTCTGATGGACGACGAAGAATCGTTGAATTCCCTGCCATTTTTGAAACTAGAAGTCTCGTAGTAGTTATGATACTAGTCTGATGCTACAGCATCACTGAATATCTACGGTCAACATTCAACGCCACCCGAGAAGGAAGAGCAGGCTACTAACTAACGGCCTGAGCATGAAACAGGCCATTGCATAGCCGATAGGAATCTGTCGATTGGTTGTGGTCGCCGTGGATAGTATGGGCTCTGTTTGTGTTATAGCAGTATAAGGGATTCTTGGTGCCAAAGAGCAATTGAATTGGGTGGGCATCAGCAATCTGGCTACAAGTAGTCATTTGCAGGAGGTGTGTGCTAAGCGGCGAGGCTGTGAGTTAAACAAGGCTGGGTTATGTATTCGCGCCGAGGGCGTGGTCTGACCGTATATTCTTGGGGGGACAGGTTGAGCGGCGAGGCAATAAGAAGACGCTCGACATAGATTCTGGTACTCGTTCCCGACTTAAGCAGAGAAACACTGCTGTCCCGTTCCACTTCCACCCTGCGACAGAAAAGCATGGGTCTTTTGCGCCGTCTGGAGCGCCATATTCTACATTTGTTTGAGAGTGATCAAGCATATAGATTCGTAACTTGCTCAGTGAAACAGTCCGCAGACTCCAGACGTCGCAAGCACAAGCAAGGATGAGCGGACACGATAAAATGACCAAGACATGAAGACCATTGGATGGAAGCCTTGAGCGTGGACGACGTGGCCGTACCGAAAGCGTTCAGTGACCTGACTCCGTGTACATCTTGGGAGGCGTGTGGAATGACCTTTGGCGCCTAGTGATACCTACCTACCTAGTACGGAGTAGGTACCATAGGCATCACCGTTAAGCGGTTCAGTAGCCCCCTCACCCTTATGCGCCCCGGACCGTTTCAGCTTGGCAGAGTACGTCACCAGCAAGCGTTGGGCGCCGGAGAAAGCCCGGCGTCGGGTACCGGCTCCTATGGTTGGGTTTTTAGTAAGCATGAGCGATCGCCAGGGCCACCCAAGGGCCACCCATGGGCCATCTAATAGCCACTAGGAGCGACACTAAAGGGCTGATGCCCCCCCAGGGCATCAGCTCCCAGCCAAGAGAAATAGCCCGGCCTCGACCTGGTGACCTGCCCGCAAACCCTCTTCTCGTGCAGCGCAGTCTCTGCCTGTCCTCTGTGTGCCCGGAGTTTTCATCCTGCTCATGCGCACGAGGTTTGCCCAAACTATTCTTGCTTTCTACAGTAGCTCTCTGACCTTCGTCATTCCCTAACTTTTTACCCTTTCTGCACCCCGTCTTGCCCGTGTCCCCTCCGGCAACCCTCGCCAACGCCTTTCCGCTCCCTCGTCTACAAGAAACACGCATAAATCTCAACCGCCTCGGTCCCAGTTCCTACCCCTCCGCCCATCTCCTGCATTCCCTTATCTGAGGTCTGTCGAGTCCTCGCCGAAAGAGGAGCATGGCCTCGTCAGTGGGCCGGGGAATCATCAAGTTGGATTGGAAAGAGTTGGAGCTGGGTCTTTCATCACATTAAGTTAAAGTTAATCAAGAGAGAATCTCGGTGCGACCATGGACATCAATTCACTTCTTTCTCCCTCCGACAATGCTCGCGCCAGTTCGCTCACTCCGTCAACGGGCACTCCGAGTCTGACGCATTCGACTTCGACTTCGACTTCGCTTTCGCAGTCGCAATCACAATCGCAGTCGCCATTCAGACATGTTCAGCGAACGCAGTCGGGGAACACAGGCCTGGTGAGTTCACCACTCGGTCGTTCTGTTCAACCACCATCGAGCATTCCTGCCCATGTCAGAAGTCCGGCTCAGCAGACTCCGCACTCGTCGCCGCTCATCAGCCCTGTGCCTGCTGGCACCGCATCTGCTCATTTGCCTCGATCTTCTTCCACGCCGACCATGGACACCTTGGCAGACTTTACTTCATCAAAGCCCAGCCTGACCAGTCGCGAGTCAACCGACAGCCAAAAATCATCCTCGGGCCTCTTCCCTCACCTCACATCAGCCGGTGCGACCTCAAACCCCCGCGCGTCCATAGATATCAACATGGTTGAGACGCCGCAGGCGGTTGTAAGAGCAGACTACACCGAGACTTCTCTTCCCGCCGAAGCGCAACAAAGACTAGCTGTGCTCGCTGCCCATGTGCAGGAAACGCCTTCTTCGTATGAAGCCCACAGGGAGATCATCAAAATCTTGCATCAAGGCTTTGTTGACCACATCTATCCTTCCTCCAGCCCCAACGCTCACGGAGATCCTCGAAAATATGACCTCCTCGCCGACCTTCGGCGAGCTCGTGAGAACTTGGACAAGCTCTTTGCAGTTGGCGAGGAACAGTGGTTGGATTGGCTTCAAGATGAGAGCATTCTTGCACAAACCGCCGATGAGCGAGTGGCGGTCGTGGATAAGTGTCGGCGGGCAGTGACGGAGGAGTACGGTAGCACACAACTGTGGTTGACTTATGGTGACTGGGTCTCGCACTGCCACAAATGGGCTCTCGACTCAGCCGGAGACGCGCAGGGCGACGTCGATACCGAACGCTTGATTGGGCGCGAAGTCTTCGACTGGAGTATTGTCCTGGACACATGGACTGAAGCGGTCGAACGAACAAAGCATGACATGAGCCGCAGTCATGAAGTTTGGAACAAGTACATGGCCGTCCGGTTTGGCGACGTCAGCCAAAAAATGTCCTCAAGCGACGCCACCGCTGTTCTTGGACTGTTCGAAACCCGATTACGCATACCACATGCTGAATGGCAGCAGACGTTTCAGACATTCTCAAGCTTTGTCTCTGCCAACGTACCAGCAGATCAGTACGAAGAAATCATGGCGTCAAACCTAAGAGACTCAGCCAATGCCAAGAAGATATGGAATGACAGAGATGCATTAGAGACAACCCTACTGGAGGCCCAAAATGCCGGGGATACTGCTCTTGAATATCAAGCTTTCTCAAAATACATCGAGTGGGAGCGTGCAGAGGAGAATAAGCCACAGACACAGCGGAAAGGGAGAGCCAAAAGAGCGCAGGAGATTCGCAATCCTTACTTCGATATGGTTGACGCCCTTTACGAACGCGCGGAACTTCGCTTCCCCTCGGTGCCTGCTATCTGGGAAGAGCATATCGATTATTTAATCGAGAAATCGAAGCTGGATTTGCTGGAGGTCTTGGCTCGAGCCACAAAACACTGCCCGTGGTCTGGGTCGCTATGGAAGCAATACATGTTGACCTCGGAACTCGCAGAAGAGCCGTTCGATGAAACCGAGAAGATCAAGCACAAGGCCACCAGCACCGGACTCCTCGACGCTGCCGGTATCGAGGAGGCTCTGGTTGTTCACGACGCTTGGTGTGGGTATCTCCTGCGGCGGACAAAACGTCCTGATGCTGTTGAAGAAGATGCTGATGTTGCGGAAATGGGGATCCGGTCCTCTATCGAGGCAGTGCATAGCCTCGCTTCGAAGTTGGGAATCGGAAGCGCATTTGACCCTTCCTTCCGGCTGCAGCGAAAATATGTTGAATATCTCAAGTCCCAGCGCCGACTCGACAATGCGGGGGCACAATTCAACGACGCTGTGGCTGACTACGGCAAATATTACAAGTTCTGGCTTCGCTATTATGAATTTGAAATGCAGAAGTCCCTGCAAATTGCGTTCCTGCAACAACCAGGGCCCGATCGACTGGATACTCTTTCTTCTGCCCCTTTTGCTGTGGGAGTCCTGAAGCAGGGACTCCAGCATCCCGACCTAGACTACCCGGAGCCACTCATGGAAGCATTACTGAATCATTGCGAGGACTATGAGGATGCAGATGAGCTCCAAGGCGCCATAAGTCTAGTACGGAAGGTTCAAAAAGAGCTCACGGCAAGGCGACAACGAGAAGTCCTTCAAGCAGCAGACGCTACAGCGGAAAAAGAACAAGCTGAAGAAGAGATTGCTGATCGAACCCAGGAGGTCGTTAACGGTGTTCACATTGGGAAGCGCAAGCGAGACGAGGAGTCAGAGGAAGATGAGGCGAAGAAAAGACAACGGAATGAAGAGATTGCAGAACCGTCGGTTGAGCCGGATCGGCCTGCTACCGAAGAATTGAAACGCGATCGTGAGCACGCAAGCGTGCTTGTGCAAAACATACCACCCAACGTCACTGAAACCAAGATCCGGCAGTATTTCAGCAGTTGCGGAACCGTCAAACAAGTGAAGATTTTACAAGACGAGGAGAACAGTGTCATTGTAGAATTTGAAGATGCCGATGCCGCTTCTTTCGCCCTGTCGCGTGATGGACGCGAGTTCGAAGGTGCTGAGCTCTCTGTTATTCTCAACACAGGATCGACGCTGTTTGTCACCAACTACCTTGCTGCTGCCGATGAATCGTATATCCGCAACCTGTTCCGTTCGTACGGGGAAATCATCAACGTTCGCTTTCCTTCTCTTCAACGCAATAAGAAACGAAGGTTCTGCTACGTTGAGTTCAAGCGGCCCTCGGAAGCGCAGGCCGCGACCGAGCTTGACAATAAAGACATCGATGGATTGAAATTAGTCGCCAAAATCTCCAACCCGACCGTACGGCAGGCAAGAAAGGAGCGAAGCAGCGACGGTCGGACGATCTTTGTCGGTCAACTACAATTCAAGGCCACTGCTCAGGATGTCGAAAAGCTCTTTTCTCAGTATGGAACCATTGAGCAGCTCCGACTTCCCAAGGATCCAAAAAATGCTTCTCGAAACCGAGGCATTGCTTTTTTAACGTATGCCAATTCAGAGGAAGCACAGGCTGCCTTGGCGATGCATGGCGAGGATTTCCAGGGCCGCAAACTGACTGTCAACACATCTGAACGCGATGGCCGACCCGCCAAAAGCATCAATGGGCGGTCGAAATCTCCCTCTCTGCCACTGGACGCTGCTTCCGATACCGTGAGTGTACCAAAGATTCTGGACCAGGACGCGATAGATGACCGACGTGAGCGGACTGTTGTCATTTGCGACGTACCTGACATCGTGAACGAGAGCCGAATCAAGGCCGTGGCGGAGAAGATCGGCCCCGTGCGCAAAGTGATACTGAAGACCAATCATCAAGGCGCCTTTATTGAGTTTGACAACATACCGGATGCCGGGCGAGCTATGATCGAGCTCGACAACCTGGAAATTACCCCCGGCCGCCACATCCGAGTCACCACCGAGAAGGAAATGTTGCAGCAACAGCCGGAGCACAAGACCGATCAATTTGCTCGACGCCCTGCCCCGGCGTCTGTCACGCCCGCCAGTGGTCCAATCAGACGTCCTACACAGCCAGGCGTTCGGAAGAAGGGGGGACATCTGGGCCAGAGGTCAAGCGCTTTGCACGTATCGATTGAGAAGGAGAGCGCGAGTGCGGATGCAGAGACAGGAAGCGGAAAGAAGACGAATGACGATTTTCGAAACATGATCAATCAGAGCTAATGGGCCATCGGTCCTTCATGAGAGATAGGAGCATGTGAAAGGCATGATAGCTGGGGCGGCCTTTTTTTTCCCAAGTCCGATATTTTGTGACCTGTACTATAGAAAAATAGCTGGGCAACCTCATTAATGGTGTGTGTACGACAAGGATTAGTTGTCCCGATAGGATGAAGAAATCGAAGGCCAGATGAGAACGGTCTGTTGCGTGGTATAGAGCGCCAACCAATGATTCCGGCTGAACGATCGAGTCCCATGACTTTGGAGATGTAGCACCAACGAAGATGATGCGCCCCGTCGTCGACGGCGTGGCTGCGCGTGACTACGCCCATGCTTTGAGATGCGCCGCCGCAGCCTCGTCCTCGGCTGAATGCGGACTCTGATTGGCTCCTTGAAGGGGGAGGGGGACCGATCATTCATCCATCGTTTATCCGCGGCACGAACCATGACCAACATCGACCAACCTTGTGCCACATCAGCTGTCCTCCACCGACGCTGACCATTATTTGTATCTCTTATAGCCTCTCTCTCTCCTTCCCCTTCCCTTCTCTTTCACGATCTGCGAGTTGAAAACGGGCATGAAGCCGTGCTCGTAACCAGAACCATGATGAGCCAGTCCCGCCTGCGGCACCTCGCCGCCCACAACCTCTCGACCTTTCGCCGACAGCCATGGAACGAGATCTCGGGCTCTCTGGGCGACCTGGGCACTTTCCTGCCCATTGTCATTGCCTTGACCGAAGGCCGCCAAATCTCCTTGACGACCACCCTCATCTTCACCGGTCTATACAACATCCTCACGGGAGCCTGTTTCGGGATCCCGCTTCCGGTCCAGCCGATGAAAGCCATCGCCGCCGTGGCGATCCTCAAATCCCTGACGGCCGGGCAGACGGCAGCAGCCGGAATATTTGTCTCGAGCTGCATTCTCCTCTTCAGCGTTACGGGTCTCCTGTCATGGTTCACAAAGGTCATTCCGATCCCGGTGGTGAAAGGAATCCAGGTTGGCGCAGGGTTGAGCTTGATCATCGCTGCCGGCACCAAAGCACTCTCCTCCCTGTCGTGGACCACGCCGTCCTGGGCGGACAATTACCAGTGGATGATACTGGCCTTTCTTGCTCTTTTTGCCATCAACCTCCGCCCGCGAACACCGTATGCCCTGATCGTGTTCCTCGTCGGCGTCGTCTTTGCCTTGGTCCAGATCACAGCCGATGAGAGGCACCACCTCCCAGGATTCCGAATGTGGCGCCCGTACACTCAAGCACCGTCGGGGAGAGAGTGGAAGACTGGCATACTTGATGCTGGCATTGGCCAACTGCCACTAACTACCCTCAACTCCATCATCGCCGTTACCCACCTGGCCGCTGATCTCTTGCCCGACATTGAAACCCCTTCGGTTACAGCAATCGGTATCAGTGTTGCAGGCATGAATCTGTTCGGATGCTGGTTCGGAGCCATGCCTGTGTGCCACGGATCTGGAGGACTGGCCGCACAATATCGGTTTGGCGCTCGCTCGGGCGCCAGTATCATCCTCCTTGGGCTTTTCAAGCTCCTACTGGGCATCCTGTTTGGCGAAAGTCTTACGGATGTTCTCCACCGCTTTCCCCTAGCATTCCTCTCGGTTATGATCATCGCGGCGGGGCTGGAACTTGCCAGTGTGGGAGAGAGTCTGAACACGCCCCGGGCGCGAGATCTGAGCAAAGAAGGGTCGGGCGCAAGACGGACGGAAATCACAGACGAAGAAAAGAAGCGAAGATGGACTGTGATGCTTGTCACGGCTGGGCTGCTTATTGCGTTCAAGAACGACGCCATCGGCTTCGCCGCCGGCATGTGTTGCCACTGGAGCTTTCAACTGTCCAACTATCTGACGCAAAGAGCAGCAAGAAGACGACACATGGAGACTCCTGAAGATGCTGAAGAGCGCGTGAATCTACTTCCGTGAAGAGTTTGGCATATCACCAAGGTATCTCACTGCCCGACCTTGAATACGTCCCTGTCACACCATCAGGCCCCTGAGCTACCAACTCGGCCACCCTGACAGCTCCCAACTTCGGATGCATATCCTCACTATTCAGCTCTGCATTGTTCAGCCCCGTCGCACGGTACCCTGGACACACGGTGTTGACCTTCCAGTGCGGATACAACTTGGAATAATACACGGCGAGGGCATTGACGGCGGACTTGCTCGAATTATACCAGGGACCCTTGTACATGATCCCACGGTCCAGGGTGGTCTGTAAGGATCCCAGAGTGGAGGAGACGAAGATGACTTTGGGTAGTCTGGACTGTTCGAGTAGTGGCGCCAGTTTCTCGGTGAGGACGGCGGTTGAGGTGACGTTGACGCTCATGCAGAGGTCGAATTTCTGTCGCAGGGTGGCGTCCGGGGGCAGATGTTGCGCGGCAGTTCCGGCGTTGTTGACCAGGATGTCGAGTCTGCCAAAATGCTGCTGGATGGCCAAGAAGCAGTGCTCGATGGACTGATCGTCGGCGATGTCGAGTTGGATGGGGTTGACATTGATGGGGGCGCCCATGCTGGCCACCGCTTCTTCTCCCTTTAAGGTGTCACGGCATCCCATCAAGACTTGGTTGTCGGGGCTGTCGTTGGCGAGCCTCTTGACGATTTCGTAGCCGATGCCTGTATTGCCGCCGCTGACTAGGATGATTGTCTTGCGCTGTGCGACGACGCTGGACGGGCGGGTTTGGAGTTGCGGTCTGGACATGGTGTGTGTGCGAGGGGCTACAGCGATCCTCCAAATGGACTGGGTAGGGCAGATGGTTGTCGAGTTGGTGATGGTAGAGTCCTCCGGTCTAACAATTGAGGAGCTTTATTCGAGTATCAAACGACCAACGATCAACAATAACAAGCCGTGTTGATGATCGACCCAAAATCAATGGCGATATGGTCCAGGAGATTGAGTATGAGATGATCCGATCGCTACGTCACTCCCAGGCGAAACCGGGCATTTGCGTCCTCCAATTTTCTCTTCCCCGCGCCCGATGTTGAATATGTATTAGGTCCTTTGGGTGCCACGGTGCAATGGTTAGTAACGCGGCGGAGGAGAGTTAGTCAAACAGACCTTTATCTCCGAGCAAGCATTACCAGACACGGTAATTAATTTCTCCCTCGCCCGCCATCATGATAGAGCACAGACAAACGTCTTGCTCAGAGGGCCGCAGGAGATTGCAAGGAGATGGGATTAGTCAGGCCAGGACACGGCAAGGCACCGGCGCAACTGCACACCGGACCACTTCTTCCTCAGTTACTCGCTCATTCACCTCGTTTTGATCTCTCACTTGCTGGCTGGCTGGCTGGCTCATCTCGCGCTCGCGGAACACGGTCAATCGCGGTCGTTTCTGGGACAGCGGGGCGCGCCGCGGGGGAGACAACGAGGCTGTCGGCCGAGATCCATCCACAAACATCGTACATGCAAAGGAATGGAGGGATGATAACGATGACGACGACGACGACGATGCCTGTAAAGGATGGGGTGCATGGACATATGCTTGCTGGCCGGGGAGGGGGTTTGGTCCACGTACAAATACGCGGATAGTAGTTGGAAAGAAAAGCAGAAAGGAAACAGAGGAACACTAGGTGGTCTGTGGGCAGGTGGGTTGAGTGCGTTCTCATGACAGGCGAGTTTCTTTCAGTCTCCGTTTGTCTATCTGCACTGGACCTACGACTTGCCATCCAGCTTGGTAAACGCCTCGGGCCCGCCGGGGATCTGCAGCCAGTTCTTGTCGTCGTAGTGCTCCTCGCCCTCGATCAGGTGGAACGTGTAGATGATGCGGCCCTTCTGGCTCGTGTTCTTCTCGCTCTTGTGCAGGATGTTGCCGTGGATGAGCACGAGGCTGCCGGCCTCGACCTCGCCGAGGACGTATTCCTCCTCCTCTTCGCCGCCCGGGGAGCCCTCGTCGTGCTCAAAGTCCCGCGGCCACCGGCCGTCCTCGTCCGGCACGCTCTCAAAGGTCGTGCCCGCGGACCCGTCGACCGCGCGGCGCACGAAGCGGTCGCGGACGGGGGCGCGCCGGTGGCTGCCCGGCGCGAAGCTCAGGCAGCCGTTCTCCGCGGTGGCGTCCTCCAGGGCGAGCCAGAAGCCCACGGCCGACGGGCGGCGCGTGTACAGGAACGAGCTGTCCTGGTGCGGCGGCACCGCGCCCCCGATCTCCGGCTGCTTGCAGATCACCATGCTCTGCAGCAGCCGCGGGTCGCGGTAGCCCAGGGCGCGCGCGATCGCCGCGTTGCGCCGCCCGACCTCGCCCGCGTGCGACACGGCGCCGAACTCGCCCACCAGCCCGTGCAGGTTGTGTCCGATCTTGTTGATCGCCCGCTCCTTGGGCTTGGTCAGCGCCCCCGTCCCCGCGTCGAAGGCGTCCTCCTCGAAGAAGAACCGCACCTGGTCCCCCGACGTCAGGAAGTAGTCGTCCCCCACGTGCGTCTTCTCTGTCGGCCGCCCCGCCTCGTCCGTCCCCGTCGTGAACCGCGTCATCGGGTGGTCCTCCAGCGGGAACTCGCTCAGCAGCTCGTGCGTCTTGGAGAGGAGTGTCTGGCAGGTCTCGCGCGAGAGGTACGAGGGGATGATCAGGTAGCCGTCGCGCTGGAACGAGGCGACTTGTTTGGGGGTGAGACCGGCGGGGGGCGTTTCTGACGGCGGGTCTGGCGAGAGTCTCGAGGGCGCCATCTTTTGGATTCCGGGGTATATCAGGGGTTGAGGTAGAGCTCTAGGTAAGTTCTAGCAGGGGCAAAACTGTACCCGGGTGCTGTTAATGATGTAGGTCTATGGTGAAGATGGTGGGATGAGATTCCGCCTCGAGTCGCGATAATATTATAGGCGGAGAACAGCGCGGGGAATCTCAATCGTCTGTGTTTCTTCAGGTCTCCACCGACGCCACTATGTACTAGGCCACTGAAGTATAGAAGTCAAGTGTGCAGCGACATTCTCATGCTTGGAATGCCCGACTCCTCATGACAACTAGCAGTTCTACCTCAATCTAACCGTCGTTCCACAAGCTTGGGAAGGAAATCCTTCACCATGTCACCATCGCCGAGCAATTTGGTGAACTCCACGTGGTGTATAATCTTTTCGATGTGGCAGACCAGGTAGTCAGTGACTAGGTTGCGCAACTCGTCAATACTCTCCTCATAGTCCGTCGTGTTTGTGTAGGTGTATTTCAACAATTCGACGACATCACCCACCCGCTGTGGATGCAGCTTGAACCTTGAGAGCGTGAGCCGGAGCTTTTGTAGCACAAGTTCCTGGAGGGGAACAACGTCGTACGTGTCAGCAAAGGCATAGAGCTTGGCGTGGCACAGAAAGACAGGTGTGTAGTCCTGGCAATGATCTTCATTGACTTCCGGCTGCCATGGTCTCTTCTCCGCTACGTGTGCTTCGCTCTTAAAAGAGTCCCACAGCTGTTCCACCTTCGACTTGCTGCTTCTGAGCTTCTTGCGCTTGTCTTTCTTGTTGCGGGCAGAGCCCCAGTCCACCCATTCAGCTGGCTCTTCCTCTATCGCTGGATCTTCCGCTGGCACTTCGATTGCATATTCTTCGTGTGGGTCGTAGGGGGGTTCTTCAGGCGACTGTCCAGCATCTGGCTCTCGAATTGGGTTTTGAGGTATCACTGGATGGTTTTTATCATTCAAGTGCTTGGACGAGTTTTCGATTCCAACATCTGATGCCGAGAGAACAACGTCCGGCTCGGCAACGGAATAGTCGCCCGTATATGCGAACTGGATGACCCTAATAAAGGTGTCCTTGTCTGTGTCCTTCAACTTTGCACATTTTTCCTTGGCCTCACTCATACCACCCCCGACCAGAGTGGCAAAGGTGCTGGAGAGCTTCGCGGCAAGTCCGGCATGCATGTAGAAGGTCTTGGGTGGTAGACCGACGAGGAATTTGAAAGGCTCCGAGTCGACAAAGCTGTTTTGCATGAGCAATCAACCCTTCTCGAAGAAGATCGGATGTTGAGTACATACCTTTCGTAGGCAATATCCATGGCTACGGCGCGAGCAAGATCAAGACACTACTGCTAACGAACGAAGGAAGAGGAGGGCAGCTAAAAGACTCACCGGCCAGGCCAGGATACGACGTCTTGTTTATGCAGAAAGCACGCTATAAGAGGTCGAGAACCTCGATTCGGCGCGCGGTAGACGGCATCCAAGGGCGAATGATTTGAGACTCCCAAGTGACACGACATGAAGTGACGTGTGCAACGGAGCCAACTTGATGAGGGATGGTCCTGTGTCTGCGCTGTCTGATCATTCGCCAGCCTTACTGTACAAGATGAAATGATGGTGACCGTGCATGTTGTCTTGACGCCTGATGGTGAGTACACTGCGCTGAGGCTGAGGGCGTGTCAAGATGTCACAAAAGTCCCTGTCCCCCAGTTGGCGCTCTGCAGCTTCTGGATCCCTCCTTCGTTAGTTAACAATAGCCGGCGGAGAGTTCAGGGAGGCCCCGAGCTTAGGAGCCCCGCCTTCAACCCACCATGCCGCCGAACCCTTGACCCATGCCTATCGTACCTCACGACTCGCGAGGCACCTACTTGTAGGTAGCCCCCACCTATAAGGAGCTTTAACTGGAACCCCTGCTCCTCACCCGCCGATTCGTTCCCTGCCCCAGCTGCGAGCCCCGCCCTGCAAGACACAATCCTGCCCCTCCTTCCAAAAAGCTTCCAGCCGCCTGCATTTGATCGAAAACAGTCACCCCCTCCAAGAAGAAACCGAGGAGGCTGGTCGACAAAGCCCGCCGCCATCGTCATGCAGCAGGTGGGAAAAAGGCGAGAACTCATCTGGACGCCAACCATGGCGGACATGCATGATGCGTGCATGCGTGTCTCAAAACCCCCGGGCGTTCCTCAGCTCCTCTCGATCCAGCCTGCCGCAACTACCACTGCTGCCACCACCTATCCCACGTCCCGGTCGGAAACTGCAGGTTTGGTGTGTTTTTGTTTCCTTTCTCAATTCACCCCAAATGCTGTGTCCTTGCGCAGATGCAAATTGAATAGCGTGAACGTCATCCGATTGCTCCTCTGCCTCCTCCTCGTCCTTCTCCTCCTCAGTCTCCATGCCATTGATCGAGCAAAGGTCGCCGGGCCAGGATTCGGTGTATCCAGCCGTCGTGGAATCGACAACCGCGCAGAGCCAGTGGATAAGTGACACGAGCACCACTGAGCAGGAATGGGCTACATCAACCCCAGAGCAAGAGTGGTCGACCTCGACTCCTGAGGGGTGGGCGACGAGTTACACGACCCAGACCGGATGGATCACGAGTTATACCACGACGACGGATTGCGACTGTGATTGGGAGTACTCCACCACTTCCTCGTCGTGGTGCCCGACGCCCATCATCGTCACGCCCACCACGACGAGCCTGGTCCCCTTTCAGACCACCTCGCCCGCCGGCGTCATTGTCGTCGACCACCACAATCACGGCCTGGCCCCCGGCGTCGTGGGCGGCATTGTACTCGGTGTCTTCTTCG
Organism: Cladophialophora immunda; assembly: GCF_000835495.1. Classification (NCBI taxonomy): domain Eukaryota; kingdom Fungi; phylum Ascomycota; class Eurotiomycetes; order Chaetothyriales; family Herpotrichiellaceae; genus Cladophialophora; species Cladophialophora immunda. The sequence goes on from NW_015622544.1 coordinate 3,101,594, forward strand.
GCGTCCTCCTACTCGTGCTCCTGTGTATCTGCTGCTTCCGCAACTATTACCGCGGCCGACGGTACTATGCCGGCTCCTCCTCCTCCTCGTCCTCCAGCCACTCGCGTCACCGCAAACCACCCGTGGTCGTCATGGACCCTTACCCCAACAGACGCGATGCGAATCTCACCTTCGTCGGTGGAGGAAATTACCCAGGAACCAGGGTCATGGTCACAAAGTCGCAGAAGATCTTCATCAGACCCCCACCTGTCAGGCAGGTCAGGACAGTGAGGGAGACGAGGAGGTCTCACAAGGTCGTGGTCGTGGAGGACGATGATTGAGGCAACAGACGGACGGACAGACTGGGCCTGTACATACATTTCTTTTGTCAGCAGTAGAAGCAGGTGATCGATGTACACGATGCTATATGACTCCGCAATGAGGGACGGGAGGGGGTTCATCTTTGGCATTGATGAGCGCAATGACGGTATACACATACGGGAGGACTCATTTGATACGATTTTCGTTCTGTTTACATTTATCGAGGCCCGTGGAACGAATGGAACGGGCTCCAAGCAAGAAGGATGGACATTTGAAACTTCATACATGATTTCAGTCAGACGAATGGCATAGTAAATACAATCTCGTGGCCAGAGAGCCTCCTGTCAAAAGCATTCAACACGTCACTCAAACGTCCGGCTACCCAATGCGATGGTCGGGGCGGGCATCTGACAGATGAAAGCTGATCGTTTAGGATGCTACTAACCTGTACCGAGTCCATAGAATTAAAGACATATCAATGCAAAAGCCATTTGTAAATGCTCATCATCCCTTCAGCCAAACGCCCGCTTCTGATTGTCAAACCCAAATTGATCCAGAAAAAAACATCAGAAATCCGTTTACATACAGCCGAGCCTCACAGATTCAACGGCGTGGTTGCATTGTACCAACTGTAGGACAAGCTCCTTGCATTACCTGCCGACCTCGGCAGGGACATGGTGGGCGTCGGTTGCAGCGGCGGCATTGGAGACATCGGAGGCGGCGCCGCGTAGTGATCATACCGAGGCATCGAGTAATAGGGGACACTCGGTCCAGTGGGCATGGGCGGAGGCCTGGCTTGGACAGGCGGAGCTGGTCTGTGATACGACTTGGTTGAAGCCGCGCTGGAGACGCTGGACGCGCTGGATCTGGAGGTCGCGCTCGACCTGGAGCTGGAGCTAGAACTGGAGCTGGAACTGGAGGGAGAGCTGGAGTGGGAGCTGGAGTGGGAGTGCGAGTGGGAGTGGGAACTGGCGCGGAGATAGGACTGGCGGTCGTCGTCGTCGTGATGTCGAGACGATCTGGATTTTGCACTCGACCTGGATTTGGCCTTGGGCTGTTCGATCGACTTGGGTGACGGTGGCGGAGGTGCTCGATGTTCTCGTTCAGGAACTTCGTCCCATGCGTCGTCGCTCGGGTGAAGGGCGCCGTGCATAACCGGAGCCGAAAAGCTCCTGTCTGCCCTTGCGTGTGCATTTGCCTCGCCTTGTCGTCTCAACTTCTCGGGGCTCGCACTCAGATCGTAGGGAAATTGGGCTCTGGCCCCGACATTGCCGCCGTCCACGTTGATGTTGGGGGATTTGCTCCTCTGGCAAGCCAAGTACGCCAGAGGTCCTCGGAGAGCGGCAGCAGGGTCGCGGGTTACTGTGCGTTTGCGAGGAGGAGGAGGGGGTGCGACTTTGACCCATCCTTGCGGCGTGAGGATTGTAGGCATTGTGGACTGGTGTGAGAGAGGCGAGATGGGTGAGGATGAAGATAGTGTCAATTAGATGGCCTTAGTGATGTGGGCTTTGGTCGGGAAGAGAAAAAAGGGCTTGAGCACTTGTGAATGAGAAGTCAGATCCAGAGCTTTGCTGTGGTCATCGTTGTAGGTCGAGTCCTGAGACAATTTTGGAGATTGGACTCCCAGCCACATGGAAGTTGACAGGGGCCTGACGAGGCTGGGAGATTTGGAGCCTGGACCATCTCGGCATCGCCACTCGTGTTAAATTGTTGCTTTCACCCTCGTGAGGCTTGAATGGACAAGAACGAGTAAAAGCCATCCGTGGCAATCATTGATCCAACACCGCATCAGAAAGACCTGTTATTGCTTGAGGTTGCAGGTAGGTGTGTCACTGCAGCCCAGCCTCGCGCCAGCCTCGCAAATTTCTATTGGTGGAGACTTACATCACGTGAGCCCCACACGAATGACGGTGGATTCCAGGCCAGCGAAATGCATCGCTGAAATTCTGCGCGACAACTCACTGCTGACTTGTCCCATTCCAATGGTGTCGTCGGGTGGTCCATCCAGAACGCCTACGTTGCTGTCACGGCCTAGAGTCAACATCAAGCTGTCAAAGGAACGATGGATCGATCCTGGAACCCGTGCCCTCACCTATCCAGATGTGTCCTCGTTGTCCCGTTGCTGCCGAAATCAGGTCTGCAATAGCGGTGGTCTTGAGCATTTGTGAATTTGTGACCTAGGTGGACAGTTTGGGTCTTCAAATTTTAGACCCGGAATTGTCTAGCAATGCAGTGCCTTTGACAGCGGGCAAACTCAGGCGGACCTTCCTTACTCATGTCCTCCCTGGATCCCTTTGACATTTCCACACATATGCGACGCAGCGGATCTTTCGAGGTAGTCGGCCCATTTCCCACCGCGCATTTGTCGCCACAGATTCGACTCGGTTTCGACGGTTTGCGGAAAGAGACCTGATACATCGCCCGGGAGGCAATCTCTGGGCATACCCATGCTCTGTTCTGGGCGACGGTCGATCCAGAAAGTTTCAAAGTCTTGGTCTGCTGGCCTTATCCCAGACCGAATAACCCTGATCTTGATCAGATCTGGAGACGAGACGCCTTGGGCACTGCCATCCTCCGTCAGACATGAACCTAGCAATGTGAATGTTGACTTACATTCGGAAGTTTTTGCTTCTCTGGTCATACACAAGAAAACTGCTTGCAAGAAGCTGAATTCGGCAGTGTTCAGGAAGATCATGACAGCTGATGGGGACGCAAGCGTTGCTCTGTATCTCTTCGCGTGTCATGATGAATTCTGCAAGGTCGGCCGACACTGTATTTTGCCAAATGCCTTCTGTCCTCGGGTGAGATCGCAGCAAACCAATCGCGCCCCTGCGAATGACGGGGTCCCGACAACGCAATCCGATAAACCCGGCGATAGCAACGTATTCTATGTGGAAGCCAAGACAAGTATCAGCACCAGCTGCCTCTTCCATATCAAGCATGTCCGCGAGCTGTGCAGTCATGTCGAGCAGAATCTGGAACTCAGGCAAATGGTTGTCAAACACCATTTCCGATCGATATACCTTTGACTCCAGTCGAATTATGGCGGCCCAAAATTGCATCTGTAAATAGCAGGCTCCAACGTCAAAGTGGTAAGGAGAGGAAGGAGCGGAGCAAAAGCAGACGTCGTGTCTCGCCTTGCCGAGAAACTTCGTGAAGGAATTATACCATGCCCATAGCAATTCCTGCCCCTTTTGAGCGATGCTCAGATCACCGTAAGGCCATGTGTCCCGTTCATGAACGGATTGGAGACTGCTGCAGAGACCACGAACTATCTTTTCAAAATAGAAGTGGCTTTCTTGAAGAGAGTGAAAACACTCTGGCGGATCAGTCGAGGATATCATCGGCTGATGTGGTCGTACCGGCATCAAGGTGGCAGCCGTGTCCTGGAGATGAGCTAGGATGGGCGCAAGATGCTCCTCAATGAGTCGATTGGAGGCTTTGGCCTTGTCCCAAGGTCCGTGCGAAGACCGCCACTCGGAAAGAACTCGCAGTCCTGCATGAAGGTGAACCAGGGCGCTTGACAGCGCGCCTCGAACGTTTTCCAGGAATGTGAATAGGATTGATGCCAGCAGAACATCCTCCACATCACAGTGGGCCCCGGCATCGAGGATGCTTGTTATTGCCTTGTTATATTGGCGAAAGGCGAACAGCTGGCGGTCTAGCCGTCGAAGCTGGTCAGGATGGTCAACACTCTCGTGATAGGAGGCAATTGCGACCAGCGCGTGCCTGACAATGGCACGGGAATAGGCAGCTTGAATGGCCACGCGATTCCAGAAATCGTGATGGGCGAAGCTGAGGAGCTGTCTTGAAGTCCTGTCTCGGAAGTAGTAGAAACCCCACCGTTCGTCCTTGTCTTGTGGTATTTCGAATAGAAGAGTTCTCAGGGCGACGTAACCATCGCACCGGCGGCCCGTCGAGGTACACCTCACGCAGCTTGGTTTCGTTTCGTCACACCGCAGCTTCCGTGTTTTACAAGTAACACATCCTGTGCGAACCTTGGGAGCATGGCGCCGTAACCGCTTCTGCGTGCAGCTTACCGAGCTTGGCATTGTTCAAAATCTTGTCCACGATCACTACCTCGAGTTCTGGCTTCGTAGCTGTCAAGTGAATGTAAGTTGGTCTATGAGGGCTGGCTCTGGCGGAGAGACCAGGACTTTAAGGCTGGACATTGAGGGCTGTGAACGCAGGCATCCACAGATCGAGAGTCGCATTAGCGAGCCGCACGTGTGCCCACTGCCCAATGGCAATGCGGGACATGACAGGGACAATCGTGTCCGGTTCAGCACGGGATGCCTGATGATCATCGTGAAGTCAATGAACGAGAGAGTGCAGGGATGGCAGCGGGATGCTTTGGCGGTGGCACGCCGTGAGTTTCTAGAAATAGATATGATTCACCGTATGATCTACGGTAGATCACTGATCGGCGACCTGCCATTGGAGCCTCGTCTAATTTCGCGAGCTTGATGCTAAAGCTTTCCCCTTTCAACATCCCATCCCTCCACCAACCATCCCGTCCTATCTCTCGACCAATGTCTTCCTCTGCTGCCGACTCGGCATCTCCGACGCCTTCTCCGTTCAATTATATTCTCTCTTTCCTGCTTGTTGGCATTTGCTGGGGCTTCACGACACCCTTCATCCGCAAGGCCGCCGTCAACTACACTGCTCCATCCCATCCCTCTATCACCGACCCGAACCGATCTTGGATCTCGCGGCAGGTTGCGAAAGCCTTCTTCACCGTTGTGGGACTCTTGAAAACTCCTACATACGCCGTTCCGTTGCTTCTAAATCTGACGGGCAGTATCTGGTTCTTCCTGTTAGTCGGGCAAGCCGGTATGTGTATACATCGGATCTGCGTAACAGCACGATCTATTATTGTTCTTAAGCGAATCATGTCGATCTTTTCCTGTTGTATTTTTTGCCGCTGAGGCCGAGGCATTGCCTAACGTTTCATCAACTGATTGGTGAACACAGAATTATCTCTCACAGTGCCCATCACCAATTCTCTGGCATTTCTCTTCACCGTGTTGGGCGAATGGTACGCTGAGGGCAAACTCATCTCAAGAAACACCTGGCTAGGAATGGTATTGGTATGCGGTGGCATCGGGCTCTGTGTTTGGTCGAAGACTTGATCTGGGCATGATGGAGGAAATCTCCTTTGGCAGAGATCGCCTGGATTATAGATGATTATAGACCAAAGAGTGAACATAGAAGGCGGCATAGGGGATGGGTGAGGCATATATAACTAATCCTTGTCACCGACTTAGGATTGAACATCATCTATTCAAGGTTCTTTTGTATGACTTGACGTCCAACTCGCCAGGAACTCCTAGCGTTCAAACGCTCATCCGATTTCTTGGGGTATCTCGCCATTATGCAGCAATATCGTTGCCCAACATACACCTACACAGTGCTCCTTTCAAACGCCACACAGTCGTACCCTTGAAGCAAGTCGGCATCCAAAATGTCGCTCGTGTATCCTTATGTTTGCGGGCATTTCGTGAAATCATACACCACGGAACTATGTAAAGTTAGCCAGAGATCACCTGAGAGACTTCAATCAACTTACCAATCGTACAACCAAGAACCAGCACGCGCCGGTGAACCTGAAGAGTGACAAACCCGCCACCGACCACAGAATGACCGCTAAATAAATGGTCGAGTTCTGCTGTGCAGTGTCACCCGTATCGATTCTCTCGAACCCTGAAATGTTCAGGACGGCTGCAACCAGGATGAAGTTCGTGATCATCCAGGCGGTGACTACATTGCTTCGGAAAGACTTGTAGTAGTCCTCTTGTTTATCCTGTGGACTCTGCTGCCTGACCTCTTTCTCTGCTTTTGTCGCGAATCGCTTCAATTCTGCATCGTACTGAGCATTCAAGTCACCGTCATCCTGAGGGATCATCACATCAACCATCCCGCCGGGCTTTACATTCGCACTTGGAAGTTTTTCGGCCTTGTCATCTCCTTTGGTACCCCACGTGATGTCGTGAGTGTTACAGAATGCGTAGATATTGAGGACATTGATGTAAGTCGGAGTGAGGACAATGTATTGGATGAAGCACGTGAACATGTGCCAAGGGTCGAAGAACAAGAAGCTTGCAACGAACCAGAGGACGTATGTGCTCGCAAGTGACACAATCAGGCCGAAGAAGGTGCTATTGTTGAAAATGGTCGAAAAGCTGAAGTCTTTCTGGGAAACCTCGGTCTGAATCGACTTCACTGTCAAGAAGATCGAAGCAAACGTCAACCAAATCATGAGGATCGACCAAAAAATAACCATTGCCAGGTAAGATTTCTTGGAACCTTGGGGCCTGTTACCCATGGACAAGATGAAGCAATACAGCAGTGTGCCCAGGTAGATGAACTCGAAGATGACGCCCAAAACTGTGCCAGTTTTGCCCAGCGGCCCAGGTGAGCCAAGGGAAGCCGTCAAAAGTCGGAAAACCAGGAAGAAGTTGCCAATTGCAAACCAGGCGAAAAGCATGTTGATGGTCTGGTATGTGAATTCGACGAGGAACATAAATTTGCGTATGGCGCTGTGGTTGCTGCGCCAGAGCTGATAGACATGTGCCACGGCATAGACGGCGGCAAAGAAGGACCCGTTCAGCCATCGCCTCCGCTGAAGGATAAACTCGGCGATACCATCAGGGACATCAGTCTCGCCTGTGGCCGATTTGACGTATTGAAGGATCCATTGGCAGTTGCGCTTGCTGACGAGCTCGAAACACAAAATTCGATCTTCGGCAAGATACATGTTCGCCGTGAACACTCCAGCGTCTGCGTGCATAGTTTCGCCTTTGAAGTACTTCTCGAGAGGCCCGTCACCATTCTTGTCGTTCTGCAAGGCAACGTAGCGATAAGCCGAAAAGGCACCAGGGAGCACCGAAATGAAGCCGAATGCGGACTCCAAAGGCTTGTCCAAGATGTTTGACATTTTGTATTCGAAGTTTTGCGTGGCGACCAAAGGGTTGTAGAGCTTTTTGCCGTGGTCCAACATGACCTTGATTTCACCGCAAGCACCACCACAAGAAGGTTCCAAATCAAAAGCTTTCCACAACTGGTAGATAGAGTCTTTGCCAGGTTTGGTCCCCGCGTCAATGAGGACACAAATGTTGGGCTCCAACACTCGACCGAAGGCCTGAAAGAACCACCGATGCGAGTTGATCTTCTTCTGGTTCTTCTCCTTCAGGCAGAATAGCAATTGGACAGGAGTCGCGGATCGCGGCTTTAGAGACACCTGCGTGCCTTTTAGTTCCAGACCAACTTGAGTGGTGTACTCATAGATATGAGCGGTGACATCTTTGCCATTGACTTGTTGTTTGGCAATGCCGTCCTGATAAACACCTAGACCAGCGAGGACGGCCCTCGTCCTGGGGTTGATCTTGGCACGGCCGTCGCTAACAATGCAAACGACGATCTTCTTCCACGCTTCTTTGCCCCATGTTTTGCTGCTGTTGCGATTGCACATGAACTCAATGTTCTTGAAGACACCGATCATGGTTCGAGCAAACAGGAACTCGTCCTCGTTGTACATGGTAACCACGATGAACAACTCCGTTTCTCTCGGCTTTGCGAACAGTCGCTGTCTCAGAGTGAACCGCTCATTGTAGAACTCCGATGGGTCGCATGTGGCGGCTGAGTATCTCATATGCGTAAACTCGTCTCTCTCCGGCGGTTTCGCATGAGGGACATTAGCGAGGAGTTTAGGAGGAACCGGGCAATCAAGGACCAAATTGCCATTGAACAGCTGCACCTCTTTTACGGTCTTCCACCTCCGTATGGGCGCCGGAGATGGCGTAGGACGCTGCTCATCATGGTAACCGTCATAACTCATTTCTTCCTGGGCATGCGGATCTGGGCCGTATGCAGTATCTGACTGAAGAATGGGAACGTTGTCGTTATCCAACCGGTATCCCTGATCCGGTGTAGGATAGGGATCTAGGGCATAATCACCCTGAGGATGAGGTGAATATGCTTGTGTATAATAAGCGTCATGGTGTTCCTCTGGTGACACAATGTAGTCATTTCTTCCATAGCCCATGTCTTCCCCTGGTCCAAGAGGCAGCTGTTGTTCATACTGCTGGTTATGCCCGTGGGAATGTGGGATGTTTTCTACCGAGTATGTCGGCTGCATGGCTAGGCGGTCATTGGAAGCCGTTGGCATCTGAAGGTGCAGTTGTTGTCTCGAATGGGCTTCGTCTGGGTGACTGTAGGGTTGTAATGGTCGGCCAGGAGAAGGGGACCGAGAATCGTAGTGAGGGTTGACAGCAGGAGAATAAGGGCCGTCGCGCTGAGGATCGCCTGGAGACTGGAGTCAGTATGCTTTTTCGATACCAAGTAGAGAGGGGTCTCACCGATGCGGTTGTAGGCCATGATGGGCCAGAATGGGGAGCGTAGCGCAGAGAGAAAGTGGTCTGTGTTTGGGGACAGGAATGCGAGGACGAAGCGAAGACGATCCTTGTGTCAGAATTTAGAATAGTGAATGGTCGGACGGTTCTCGCAAGAGGGATCCTGGCATGCGATCTGATCTGGGTGGAGTATATACGGAGTATTGTTTACTCTTCTATTACTGGATCTGACTCTGGGGCGGAGGCGGTCATGTAGTCATAGGAGACATAGGAAGGCGACGCTGGACGCTTTCAAGGGCAATGAACAGAACACTGGCGGAGTCGCACAGAATGAAAGAATGGAAGATTGGGGACAATGCGTAGAGAGATGGTCCGTCAAGGTGATAATGTCCAGGTACAGGTGAGATGCAAAGAGTGTGCTGTTGGTTTTCAGCTGGGCGCAACCAGTGCAGACCTGAAATGTCATGCAGTGCCTCAGCTTTCTGACCAGCATTTCTGTTCTGGGCAGCACAGGCATCCGACCCGCTCGCGCGCTGACTGGCATTGGCTCCTGTCACCAACCGAACAGGCGCCACGGGCCCCGGGCGGCGCCCAGCCAGTTAAAGCCACGCCCCGGGGTCATCGCCGCAGAAACGCGCCACTGCCCTGCAGAAAAATGGATGCGCCCACGTTTCTTGGTTACTGCAGTTCCCGCCGCTCGTCACCCCCGAGCCCCTTGTTTCTATTTATTCACCGCGAGATTTGGGATTTGCCATCGATTTGCAGTCCAAGTTGCCTCGAACCGTCCGCGCTTCTTCGGCTTCCCTATCGAATGATCTTCTAAGTGGCCGTGTTCTTTGCATAGTCGTAGCCAATTTGTTCTCAGTAAATGCGCTGCCTAACGCCTGTCACTTGATGCGCAATCTCCCTCAAGGCGGACTGCAGATTCTAGCGCCTTGTGGCGGTGCACGGAATGTTTCATGGTTCCCCAGACTGAGAGGCTGACGAGGCTTCACTTGGCAAGGCTGAGTGGGTAGTGGAAGTTTGCAGCCTCGCACCTCCAAGGCTTCCCCCACCTCTCAATCAGGTCCAAGGCCATGAATATTCCACTCTTGCATTGTCCTTACTTACGCTTGAATTCCACGTCTACCTCGGTAGTTCACCACAAAGCCCCGCTGGAATTGTTCCGCAACTGTCGTTCTCAATATTCTGTTGGCGTCATCGGTTTTGCTGCGGCGAGCTGTCGGTGAGCGGCTCCCACGCAATCTTCCACGCAAGTGTCGACTGCGCCATCGACATACCCCACAATGACGGATTCTTCGATAAGAATCTCCGTCCTCTTTGTCTGCCTTGGGAACATTTGTACAGTTCTGCCTCACCCAAGTTCTGCATATGTCAGCTGATTAGGAATCTATAGGTCGATCGCCCATGGCTGAAGGCGTCTTTCGGTCGCTCGCGAAATCCCATCCGCGCATCGGCGACATCGACTCGGCTGGCACTGGAGCCTATCATACTCTCGATCCCCCCGATGATAGGACCCTTGATACCCTTCGGAGGCATGGCATTACAGATTACGATCATGGCGCCCGTCAGGTGCGCTCGAAGGACTTCCACGAGTTTGATTACATTTTTGCAATGGACGCCTACAACTTCAACGATTTGCAGCGACTACAGCGAAGACTTGAGAGCAGAGGACAGAAGACAAAGGCCAAGGTCATGATGTTTGGCGATTTCGGGGGAAGAACCAAGGGCGAGGAGGTAATTGATCCTTACTATGGGGCCGACCGCGGATTCGAAGCAGTCTACGAGCAGGTGACTCGGTTCTCAAAGACCTTCCTGGAAGAAGTTGTCTCCGCTGGTGCCTGAACATGGTCTCAAGCGCAGTAGTTCGCCCAAGGATGCCCCCATTTTGGCAAATGGATCGACTGGACCCCGTCTCCGGAAAATGTGCTACAATATCTGCATTAAAAGAATTGATCCACGGCGATGATCGGATCTCTAGGTTGCGGGCTTTCCAGCGACTTGCGATGGAGAGCCTTTCACCACCCACCTTATTCTTCGTCGAATCCGGTCAATATGAACAATGCAGATTTGCCTCCCGATGATGTCTCAAAAGGCGAATGTGGCAGAGAGGTCGATCGATATTCAAGTCCTTCATGACTCCCATTGATGCGTTCCTGGCTGAACCCGAGCACAGAGACACATTCCCAAGTTCATTCGACGGTGCAATACCGTTGATCCTCGTGGAAACAGTTCATCTCATCCGGCTCGACCCTGAATTTCCAAATGCGCTCCTTTTCGCCAAAGCCGGCCTCTATGCATGCTCCCAAGACAGCTCCGGCAAATCACTTCGTTCAATTTTGTCAATTGGAGCTGCAGATGAAATGTTCTCACTTAAGGTCCTTTTTCATTGCCTGATCCGCGAGACGCTATTAGAACTGATCCAGCATCTGAAGTCTCGACTACAGCAAAGGTCGACTTCATGGATCTGTATGCTCGCTTCTTCGAAGATGGCGTGGCTCCTGGAACATGAAAATGCGAAGCAGACCTAGTAGATACCCAGAAAACGCTATCGCTTTTTCAACCCTTGGTGATCCGCTGGACTTCGATCTTCACGACGCTAGAAGAGGGAGCCCAGGACATTCCATCAGGAGCCACGAGCGGTAATGTGGCGGCAGCTTTATTCCAGGCTGTCTTGGTTCCAGTCCTGTTTCACCAATAGCTCTTCCTCCCGACCACTTCAAAGCAAAGCGACCTTTAACGCACCATTTAGATCTTGCGAAGGAGAGCTTATGGCCGGGAGAATGTGATCTAGCTCGGAAAGAAGCCCTTGGGGAAAGACGGTCAAGAAGATGTCTAGCAAGATGTGTCTTCATATCTCTGATTGACACTGCCGTACGGGGTTGGCAGACATTGTCGTAGTCGGCGTTATTCTTTGGGAGCTTACTGTTGAGCGGGAGTCCGCTGGCCATTTCCCGGGCATGACTAGACACATCTCATGAGCCAACGCTGCTAGTTGTGCCAGCTCCAGGTCAACTGCTCAAGAGAAGGTTCGTGTTGCCCTTAGTAAGTTTTGCTCACTTTTCTTTGGTGTATACTGTATTTGAGCGACGACGGACTTGCAGCTTCCACAAGAGGATATTCCCATCTCGGCCCCTATCACACCTTGCTTTCACGCTTGATAATGGTTGTTTCTGGCACATTGCGCCATCACCAAGTGATCCGCTGCGATTCGATCATTTGTTCCTTTGCCATTCTAATGACCCATCAACTCGTGTCAGATCTCCGGCGGGCGGACGGATAATCTTCAGAGCCAGTCCTTCTTCGAGAGTCGTAAGGCCTTGCATTGCACTCTTCTGCCATACTCATAGCGAGCCGGATGCCATCACTCCTGACTTGGGGTGCCACGCCAGCTCATGTAACCGAGATCCTGGTTTGCCACCGAGGAAGCCCTGCTGCGACTCTGGGGCAGGATGGCTATGCACCATGAGATCATCATCCTGACGAATGGTGATCCAAGCCAAGGGCACAATGCGTGATTCTTTCAGGCAACCCTAGATTCATCGGAGGTGAGGCCTTCAAATAGATCTCCATTGTTCCTGATGCAACCTGTGAGGGGTTCTTGAGATTAGAGTGCTTTTCTTCTCATGCTGCTCACCGGTCTCATCTCAGCAGCCCAAACATGATGTTCTAAGGTCGTTGACATCCAAGCGTCCCTTCGAGCCTTCTCTCTCCACCCTAAGGCCAGGATCTGCGGCCGATGTACACGCGGGAATCGGCTCGTATACTTCAAGGCCAGCAACGAGGCTGACTAAGCACAGAGAGGGCACGACCGCTAGCAAGGCTAAGGAAGGTCGAATGCGCTGTCAAGACTTGTTATAGTCTGGAGGTCAATGCTTCTCCTTTGTCGTTTATGGATTGTGGATTAAAGCTGCAGAACCCCTAAATTACTTCCCTTCAGCAGTCCACAACACGATAACGATAGTGCGCAAAGGGCAGCCCCGGCACAGCAACATGGAGACCCAGCCGTGCATTCTTTACTACGACCGGCGTTCCATCTGCAGTTCGATGGTGCGGTATACTCTTGCCAGTGCGGGGTTGCCAGGCAAGAATTTCTCGTCCCTCTCTACAGAGCCGCGGGAGATCGACATTTTCAACGGCGAACAGCTATCCGAGTCATATCTGTGCGAGGTGAATCCTAAAGGACAGGTAAGAGAAGCCCTTCTGGAAGCTGTTGGTCGGGAGTTTGTCTCTCGGGCGAGGACGACACTGACCTCCCGAACAGGTCCCGGTTCTGCTGAGTCCAGGTTTGCTCGAAAAGCCGATCACCGACAGCCTCGACATCACACTCTGGCTGTGCGAGCGACATCCTGACCTCAGACCTTCAGAATATGCAGATGACATCAACAGACTGCTTCGCGATCTGCACGCCATCAACTTTTTCACGCTTTCCATGAGAAACCGTCCACAACGAGCCGAGCTGCTGGAGGGGGCGATTCGCGCCAAGATGGACACACCGGACCTCTCAGCCAGGCATAAGAAAGCCCTGGAGTACAAGTTGACTGTGTATGCCTTAGATCCATTGCAAGGAAGAATTTGTAATAATACTAACAATGTCTGCCAGAACCCGGTCAGAGAAAGTCGAGGGAGTGCGCCCTGAGGTCATCACGGAGGAGACCGAACGTGCGCGAGCGCTCCTCAACGACATTGACGGGACCAGACGTGGCCATAACGGCGAGGGATTGAGGGCCGATGCGTGGATCTTTGGCACGGCGGCTCCCACCGCGCTGGACACCACCTTGATTTGTTTCCTGGCCAGGCTGATGGACGTCCAGTTGGAAGAGATCATCCCATCGGCTTTGTTGGAGATGGGGCGGGCGGCGAGGGAGACGGACAAGTTCAAGGGGATCTGGACGTCGTTGTGATCTCGAGAGCTCAAGACACTGCTCTGACGGGCGATGAAGACGGAAACGAGTCCGTTCCATAGACGGGGCAACCGACCACCAGGGAATCTGCTGATGGCTTTGATGCCGAGAGGAATGACTCCGGACGGAGATGTGCCGACGACGGCGGCGTCTCCTCCGAGCCCCTTGTCCGCTTCAGCCTTGCGCAGCCTCGTTCCCTTCAGTGCAAGAACAGGAATCGTGGTACATAGTAGTTCACAGACGCCCATCTCCATCCAGCCAGTGGCCAAGCACCCTCTCTTCCGCTCTAAACCACCACAGACCTCTCAAGCCAGTGCCTCTCCAGTGCGCAATCTCGTGGCCTCTCGGCTGATCTTAGGCGGCTTTCGTCGGTCGGTCTTCGTCGGCCGGCCCGGGGTAGAGCTGCGTTTTCGTCCCCGTCTTGCATAATTGGGAATCCGAACTCACGAATGAGGCAACCCCAGAACTCACGTCTCTGGCGCATCGTTCCGCTTTCCGCGCTCACCCTTTGCCAAATTTGTCAGCACCCACACGTTCAATGGTGTCGTGGTTGATATACCCTGTGTATCTGTGGTGCGGTGGTCTCCTCAGTGTGCGTCATTGAGATGACGATGACGATGGAAGAACACGTATTCTCTCCCATGAAGCATCCGCAGTGGAACTAAACATCGACTACTTTTCCCCTTCACCCCTTCTTGTGAAATACCCAGAGACGCAACCGAGAGAGACATCAACATATGAAGAGAGAGTCGAGCGCGCGGGAAAAGACAGGCAAAGAACAGACAAAAACATGTCGAGGCGGATCCTCGTGACTGGCGCCACGGGGAATCAAGGTATATACACATTTACACACATCCCACCTATTCAATGTTCGGAGGACACTGGCTGACCGGCTGTTCCCATCATCCTCCCTCCCACAGGCGGCTCCGTAGCCAAGCTCCTCCTGCAATACCCGAGCGAGTACACCGTGCGCGTGCTGACGCGAAACCCGGACTCGGACGCCGCGAAGCAGCTGGCCCAGCAAGGCGCTGAGGTCGTCAAGGGGGATCTGACGGATGTGTCGACGCTGGATGCCGCGTTCGGGGACTGCTGGGGCGCGTTTGTCGTGACGAACTTCTACGATGCGGTAAGTTCTGCTTTTTCCGGTCTTGAGAGATTCACCACCTCCCCGTAAGTCTCCAGATTGCTCATATGATGACGTGGAACCGGTATCGGTAGACGATCAAAGACGACCCGGCCAGCGAGGAACAGCAGGGCCGCAACGCCGCGCTGGCGGCCCAAAGGGCCGGGGTGTCGTGCTTCGTCTGGTCGACGCTGCCGTCGTCGGTCGACATCTCCAAGGGCCAGGTGTGCTGCGAGATCTACGAGGGGAAGCACCGCGTCGACAGCTTCATCCGGGACGAGCTGCGGTTCGACGCCGCCGTGTTCGTCTTCACGGGCAACTTTTACGAGAACATGGTCTTGAGAGGCCACGTGGTGAGGACGGACGACGGCAAGGCCCTCGAGTTCCGGCAGCCCATCATCCAGCAGGACACGACGCGTGAGTAGTGCTTGCTTCTCTCTCCTCTCTTTGGGCCTCCTTTTGGCCTTCTGCAACGTAGAGTCCGAACGGGCCACGGCTGATTGAACGTCCCTCTCTCTGGCTACTCTAGTCCACATGGTCTGGGTCGAAAAGGACCTGGCTGGCGTGGCCAAGGCGATATTTGACAACTGGGACCAGCGCAAGGAGCAGCTGAGATTCCGCTATCTCTACGCCATGGACGCCATCCACACTCCGCGTGAGATATGCGAGGTGATACAGCGCGGTAAGCTCAGCCCCTCTATCTCGTGAAGGCCCTCGAAAGCAAGAAACACTGACATAAAAAAATGGGAAAACAGTCACGGGTCTACCGACGAAGTACGTGGTGCTGCCTACGACGGGCAACGAACAACGAGATATCATGTTCACCCTGTACAACAAGACGGGCACTTACCCGGGCGTGGCGCTGCCTGATCAGAACGTACTCGATCTCGGAGTCGAATTGCACGGACTGGAACAGTTTGTGAAAGAAAGACTCGTGCCACACTTGGGACTGGCATGAACTGACGAGTCGGGCGGATTCCAAATGGGCCCCATCATTGATGCAGCCCTTGATCTGTGCCAGAGTAAATAAAAATATGGATTGTGCCGATAACCAACTTCTTGTTGCGCCAGGCGGAAGACACAGCATACAATGCTTGATGCTGTATTGTGACCTTGAACAGACCTATCAAGCAGGGAGAGCAAATACCCAACCCGACACGATTTCTCAGTCTCCGGTCCAAATCCTAAGCTTCATCATTTTTCTCATCGTAGAAGCTGGTGATAATTTGACAACCCTGGTGGCCCGGTGGCGGCCGAGGACCAGTCACCAATGTTCAAAGAAATAGGAAACACCACTAATGCTGCCCATGCGCCACTGCGCAACCTTTTCGGCCTTGGACGGGGAGCCAACAAAAAACTTTTCCTCCAGCGATTCCACGATCCGGTCCGCGATCGCAATCAGCGAATTATCGTAGCGTGTTGTTCTATTCGTCAAGGAAAGGGATTCGAGGGCGGCTCCCGAGATGGCCAAGCAGCGTCGGCGCTCGGTGCCTCTGCAAATGGTCTTCCACACACCCTTGAGTAGTACTTGCTGAGTGCATAGCAGACGTAGTTGTCCGCGTTGTAAGTGGGCTTCCATTGGAGATACTGATGGTCTCGTGGTAGGTATCTCTTGATTTCCGCAGCATTGTACGGGCCATACCCATTTTCCGGCCAATCTCCATAGAAGTCTGAGATGAAGTGGGGGGTGTTGGCATCAAATTGAGTCGCAATATTCGCGTCGTAGTCTGGGACGTCTGCGAACAAACCAGGGAAATGCAGCAGTTCGTGCATTAAGACAGAACCAGTGCTGTACATCCATCTAGTGTCGATATTCCCAAGGTTTTGGCATCCATACCCATCATAATATTGCGGCCCCTTCGACTGATCCTTTTTTGGGTCAATTGCCCAGTTTGGTGCCTTCTCCACGTCTTGAAGCATGGGTTCCTGCTGATACAATAGCTTGCAGACGGACATCAAGGCCGAAGCGCCGCCAAATGTTGGAACCACGTAGGCCAACCACGGATAGGAGCCTTTGCAGTCGAGATCAGACTCTGGAATCCCTGGTTGTGTCAATCCTGGGTGATCTCCGAGAAAATAAATTGATAAACGAGTGAACTTTTCGTTGTATGTTAGAGGTTCGTCCGCCAGCTGTTTGACAATCTCTGGATCGGAGAGGTCCAGGTTGAAATCAATGTTGGCTATTGCGCGGAATATGTTCTTGACGAATTCGGCGTCTCCTGGCTCGAAATAACGGTTGAAGACCTATGATCGTAAGAAGGGAATTCCCACACTTGAAGATGCACAGCGATCGCCCGGACTACGAAATGCAGCAACTTACTTCGTCGTTTGCAGCATCACAAGGCCAGTAGAGAGCGGTATGCCGAGCAAGATAGATGGCATCTTGGAATGTGCGATAGAAGATAGCTACTTGACTATCCGTCATTCCTGGAGGGCCACCAATCACCGGTGTGTTGGGAGGTCGCACAATGTCTTCACGAGCTCGAGCGAGAAAGCTGACAAACAGAATGACGAGACAAACCGAGCAAGAACGAAGGAAGAGGAACGGAGCCATTTCTTGTCGAAAGAAAGCTTGACAGAGCAAAACGAGAGAACTGGTGGAATGCAGAGTACTTCAACCTTACCTAAACCATAGGAAGTAGTTTATATAACGCGTTCAAGTCTTGAGATTGATTGAGCCAACACTCCGAAATCACCATTGTCGCTGTGAATTTCGAGTCTTCATCACAAGATGAAGTGGTGATAGCGGGAAGCATCGGTAGACGGCGGCCACGGAAGAAGTAAACATGAGAGTGAAGGACTTCACGTGTCGCAGGTAGACACCGTCAAGTTGTGACAGGTGGGAAGATAGGTTCTTTGTCTGTGAATATCTGCAATTACGTGTTATACCAGGTGACACAAGCTCGACGCAGTACGCCCTTGGAAAGTGTCGAGAGTGCAATAGAGCAACGCATTTGGTTTGAGGGCCGAAGTGAGATGATCGTGGCATCTTTCTGGCTGTTCAAGGCTTCTGGGTTCGGAGGGAGGAATGAGGGATCTGTTCGAGAGCATAGATTCCTGGTGACGGTGTCCATAACAGGGATTTGGCGACGACGGTGAGAGAAGAGAGGGACGGAGAAGAAAACGCAGCTGAAGCCGCTGCGGCTGTGGACAAAAACCGATGACATAACGAATCTCCCAATCTCGCAAAGCGACATCCCACCACCAACGCACCAATGCGCCAGGGCCAGCATCCCTGCTTGCTCGATCCTGCGCCCACTTCTCCCGCCGCCTCCTGCGCCACGGGGAAATCAATGATACAGGAACCCGGTGAGGCGGATGATCGCAATTGCTGAAGTCAGTCGTCCCTTTGTGCTGAGTTTATCCTCAATTCACGGCTTCTTCGGCTCAATAGGACACCCAGAGGGGCGGCGGCAATCTCGCATCTTTCATAATCAGCGTGTTCTATTTTCTTTTTCTGCGTCTTGTCATAGATGAGACGCTGCTGCTGTCAGCGCCTGCTGCCGTTGAGTCGATCAGCTTCCATCTTCCCCTCCGCAGCTCGGAGAGGGGCGCGTTCATTCTCCCGCAAATTCAATCCGATTTTTCGCCCGCAAACAAGGCCTCACTCCTTTCCCACCTACCCCTTTGTTGCTGGGAATTCTGTCCGACGACTTGTCGCGCCGCCTGTCGAATCTTCGGTCTCGTCGTATATTTTGTTCTTCGGTGTCGCCTGTGGAGTCGCAGTTCTTTTCGAGTACTTGGTGCGTCATCAACCCCAGGAGGCACACGACAAGGACGACCACCTTGCGCACCACCGGCCCCCTACCACCACCACTTCACACACCTGCGATCCTTTTCGTCTCGACATGCCTGCGCCTCCCGGCCACCTGGGCAACTTGACACCCGAACAAGAAGCCAAACTGCGAGAGTTCTGGGCCGTCACTCTGAAGATTTTTGGCGTGGAAGACCCCCAACAGGCCAGTGGAACAGAGACACCACGAACCGAAGATGCCGCATCAGAAATCGATGTCAAGGAGAAAGAGAAGAGCAAAAAGCGACTGGGTATATTCAAGAGGCACAAGGATAAGGAGTCGAGTAATGGGTCGGCCACGCCGACTAAAGACCCGAGCCACCATGCGGATTCCGACGACAAGTATGGCCAGGTCAAGGAATTCCAGCAGATATTAGTCACACAGTCTCCAGAATCTTTGCGCGCTACGTTCTGGAGCATGGTCAAGGCCGACCACCCAGATGCACTACTGCTGCGGTTTCTAAGAGCGCGAAAATGGGATGTCGACAAAGCATTGGTTATGCTGATCTCTACGATGCGATGGCGAAGCCAGGAACAGCATGTAGACGACGATGTCGTCCTACGCGGAGAAGGTGGAGCTTTGGAGGACTCGAAATCCAGCGACCCGGCCGTGAAGAGAGAGGGAGAAGATTTCCTGGCGCAACTAAGGTTAGGAAAGAGTTTCCTGCACGGCACCGATAAAGAAGGGAGACCGCTGTGTTTTGTACGGGTACGGCTCCATAGAGGCGGCGACCAGACTGAGCGTGCCCTTGAACGGTATACGGTATATGTGATTGAGACGGCTAGACTTGCTTTGAGGCCGCCAATAGAAACCGCTGTGAGTGTTGCCCAACCCTGAGACGACGGACTGCTGACCTTCCCTTTCCAGTGTATAGTTTTCGACATGACCAATTTCACCATGGCCAACATGGATTATACCCCCGTCAAGTTTATGATCAAGATCTTTGAAGCCAATTATCCCGAGTCTCTCGGCGCAGTCCTCGTCCATAAGGCGCCGTGGATTTTCCAAGGTATATGGAAGATCATTCGTGGCTGGCTCGATCCCGTTGTCGCTGGCAAAGTGCACTTTACGTCTGGAGTGGAGGACCTCGAGAAATTCATCCCTAGATCACAAATCATCAAGGAATTGGATGGAGAGGAGGATTGGGAATATAAATATGCAGAGCCTGTACCAGGGGAGAACGACACCATGAAGGAAGAAGCGCCCCGGAACGCTCTCCAGACCGAGCGGGATACCCACGTCCGCGAGTATCAGAATAAGACCTTTGAATGGATATCGAAAGGAACGGGGCCGGATGTCGACAAGATCAAAGAAGAGAGGCACGCCCTGGCGAGGCAATTGAACGACAACTATTGGAGACTGGACAAATATGTGCGAGCCAGAACGTATTACGACCGCACGGGCATGATCGGGCCAGATGGCAAGATCAACTTTTACCCGCCGCCTCCTGGAAAGGGAGAGAATGTGGATGTCAAACCGACATCGCCAGAGACTGTGCCAGATGCTCCAAAGATCGAGACCTCTGCCGATGATGTCGATTGAAGACTGGAGGCGAGAGGAGCAAGACTTAGCGACGCTTTTACCCACATCTGATGCCTCACCCTGGACCTCGGAGGACGGACAGGATACACGACACGGCCAGAGTCTAGACGGACATTGATCAGCTCCGAGTATGTGCAAAGGTTCATAGCACTGTGTGAGAAGACATATACTATTAATGATTTAATCTCTGGTAGGTGTGCTGATGGGTTGTCACACAGCTCGACTGTGATTGTTTGTCGTCGTGCTTGAATCGGTTGACTGCGCATCAGACGAGAGGGACAGGATGGATAGTGTACCCTCCCTGCACAGGCTGACGAGGACGATGGGGACGATTGACTGAACTTGGGCACAGTTGCAGTTTAGTCGGTGGGAAGAGAAGAACAGAAACAACAAGATTCGACGACAGGATCCCTCAGAAGGAAGAAAGCCACGAACAGCACACACATACACATACCAGCACAGATAAGAGGACACTCACTCATGATGCACGCATCCACTCCGGATATACGGACTGGCGGTTGAACCGATCACACATCCCTGGGCCCAGAGCGCACCCTCTGTTCCCTCTTCGAGAAAGGAATCAACTGACTGACACTCACGACCACCATCCGGGCTTCCTTCTGGGTCGAGTCGATCACCTCATTGATTGGACGGGCGTCCACAGCAGCCCTGCGCCGTCGTGCAAAAGGTAAGGCGCGGACCATCGTTCTCCATTTGGGTGTCACGAGTCTTGTTTGTTCTGTTCCACTCATTCACATCTCGTCCTTCCCCCCGTGTCGAAGCCCGCTCCCCGGTGTGGATTGGTCCCCTGTGTTGTCACCGCCACTGCATTGCTTCTGGGCCTCTGCGGCTTTATACCCATCTGAGATAAGACCTGGCTCTTTGAATACGAAGACACTCACACATTTCGAGGCAGCTTCTCCTTTTTCACGCAAGAGGTTGGTGTGTTGGCGTCATGGACCCATAGCAGACACAGGCAGATATTGCTCCAAGCATGGGTCGATGTCGTGTTCAGGCTGGGAACGGAATACGGAGGCGCGTCTTGCATATCGCCCAAGCCCAGGTCGGCTCGATACGGTGCGGGCGAGGTAAGTCGATTCTCACCCTTGAACTTCCCCCGGGAAACGCATCAATGCCAGTGGTCGGACTGATATGCTGCAGATGGTGGCTGTACGGCCTTTTTCGTGATCTGCCACATCTGCATACACGGACAGCCGATTGTGGTCACTCGTCTCGAGTTGAAGTGCATTGGGGAAGGGAGCTGGCAAGGCTCGCCGACTCGATCGATTCGACCTTGGAACGATCGGCACGAGCTTTCACGGAAGGCAGCTCCCATGGCAGAACGACCGTCCATATTTCTACAAACGTTGCACACTCATCTACTTGCTCATTCTCTGTCTCTGTGGGACGTGTCTTTGGGCACACGGCAAAGCATTGCAGAACCCTCGAACCTGTCTTGGTGTGTCTGTCCTCCTTCTGTCTTCCCGTGAGTCGGTATTATGTGTACCCCCAAAACAGGCTTCGATTCGGCTCCCTCTATGACATGATTGCAAGTCGCCAAACCCGCCCAAAAACCTTGAGGTGCCGATATCCATGAATCGACCGGTCTAGAACCTCTCGCAGAGGCCAATGGAGCCGTTCCTGGAAGCCACCAAATCTTGCACTGCTCCACCCACCACGCTGACTCGCATAAGCAGTATCCAGTCGGTGATCCAACCTGCACACTTGCCGGGACCAGCATTGGATGCGAGAACGCCAGGGCGTTCATTGATACGACAGCTTCCCTCCCCTTCCGGCCCCCCTGAGTGAAGGTGCTTGCAACAAGCGTCGTCGATTTTCTGGTGGAAGAATAAACCCCGAGGCGCCAGAAGGTGCAGCTCCTAGGGACCCCTGCTCCCTTCAAGGGATTTTGCTTTTTCATGCACAGTTACGTCGGTGGCAGTTTGCTCCATTTTTGTTCCAATATCTCGTTTTTTTTCCTTCCGCAGCCAGGGTCTCCTAACCACATTGGGTTTATCCTTCTCGAGACCCCGATGGATGCATTGCATTGCATGCATTGATTATCGCTGGGCCTGACAAGTTTGGTTGGCACAAGAGTCCCCCAGGTTAAGGGGTATTACGGGACGCGCTGGCTAGAGGAAGGGGCAGCTTGGTTTTTGTGGCTTGTCTCTGCATCGATGCCTGATGATCTCTTCTTTTTCGTTGATCTCTGCTTGCCCAATCCCGTCCGCGCCCGGTTCGTGATTGTTGTCCCTCCTTGAACCAGTTATTGCCTATCTCCCCCCTTTCTCCCCCCTTTCTCCCCATTGATCCGCCGTTGTGGCCGCGAGCGGTGTGGGTGAGAGCGAGAGGAGAGGAAGGGGGGTGTGGAGGGAGGGGAAAGAGGACGAGTTCTGAGATGCGTGTATGGACGCCCGGAAAAGGCTGCATATGCGCAATGCTGATCATTCTGTTTCTGGGGCGCGGATGCCCACGTATTAGTTTAGGTAGGCCATTCTGCATATGGAGACTAGGTAGGTAAGGTAA
The DNA here is from genome assembly GCF_000835495.1 of Cladophialophora immunda. Classification (NCBI taxonomy): domain Eukaryota; kingdom Fungi; phylum Ascomycota; class Eurotiomycetes; order Chaetothyriales; family Herpotrichiellaceae; genus Cladophialophora; species Cladophialophora immunda. The sequence goes on from NW_015622544.1 coordinate 3,124,134, forward strand.
GGTAGTGGGAGTCGTAGTCTTACTGGGGCGGGTGTTGTTCGTCGATATTACTCCCCCTCTCGTCCTCGGCCGCAATTCACCCAGCGGTGCGAGGCCGTTTCAGGACAGTCCGTACGCGCTTGGTTGGCCTTTGGGCGCTGAAGAGGGGGCTGTGCCGTTCAGATACTGTAATGCCAGGTCGAGTTGAGTACATACTCTCAGACACAACATACATCCATCCACATACATTACATATTATAGACGCGGGCAAAAAGTGGAAACCCCGGTCCGTTGCAACATCGAATCCGCGTTCTTCTCCCAAAAAGCCACCGGTGATTTTTTTCCCTTCGGACAGGGATGAATGCGAAAAGAGCCAGAATAAGCGAATAGGAAGCCCAAGTCGGCCTCGTTCCAACGCCTCTTCCTGCTTTTGATCTTCGAAGATCCTGCCCCCAATATCTGGCTGTGCGTTGGTGGGCGGAGAGAGGGATATATCAACTCACGCACGCACTTGCTTGCCCAAGTCAATCAAATCACTTTTGGCATAGGAAGAGTCTTCTCTCTCTCTCTCTCTCTCTCTCTCTCTCTTCCCTCCACAATACCTTCATCTTCTGGGGCTTGTTCCATCCGACTGAACTCGAATGCTCCCCTCCTTTGCTTCAATTCCAACAGACGGTACAGAAAAGGCAAGAAAGCAAAACCGAGTGTGGGACTATAGTCACCCAGCATTACAATCTCCCGGCTTGATCAACACCCTTGTATCTCACACACACACACACACACAAACACACCCAACAAACAAAACAAAACATGGCCCACGCCAGCCCCCATCAGGATCTCTCGCCGCAAGACTCGACCTTCCTCTTCATCAACACGCTGCAAGAACAGCTCGCAAAGTCCGAGTTCGTGACCAGCATTAACACCAAACCCACAGACTCACAGCCCAACGCCACGCGGGCACCCGCGCCGTCAACCCCCTTGAAACCGAAGGAGAGCAGTCGAGCCTCGATGGCGTCCTCGTCCGCGTCGATGAAGCCGACCGTGCCCAAGTGGACGGACAAGGACAGCCAGGGGGCGCGGATCACGCGGTTAAAACCGCCCCGGCAGGCCAAGTAGGATCAATGGGGGCAGGAGAGGGTGTTGATGATGACGATGTCGGCGTCTCCCCCTCCTCTCCCTTCTCCCCTAGCCACGACGCGGCTCGACGGCGACTGCCTTTTTCGTTTCCCTCTGGCGTTGCCCCGTCGCTTCGCCACGAGATTCCCATGATGACACGACAGAGACGACCTTTTCTTCACCACTTGAAAACCATTTCGACACTCTTCTTTTTTTCCCCTTTTGATACCCACCCCCCACCCCTCAGAGTAAAACAGACACGAAAACTTTGCAGGCAAAAGAGAGCTGCGGATTTTGCAAGGCAGGCAGGAACGCAAAGCAGAAACTGGAGCATCAGGGCTTTGAAGAGAGGGCTGGTGTTGAGGGGGCACACTAGAGACTTGGGGGCCTTTTTTGTTTCTGGCAACGAGGAATAAATGGTAGACAGCGGGAAGATGCCCCTGCGATGTGGTTACCGCGTTTCTCTGAGCCGTTTCGCGGTCCTCGCGATGACGGTTGACTTTCTTGCACGGAAGCGAAAACCATGGGACCCTTGCTCATCACATGGCTGGACCAGCTCTGGAGAATCCAGACTCTGTTTTGTTATTGTCGTTGCGTCTCCCTGGTGTGTAGAGGGTCCGGAGGCCGAGCAAAGACGATACCTACAATGTATGGGATATGTGCAAAGGGTGCTGCTGTGTGCGGCATTCTGCCCTTTCCCCTCTCCTCCACGACCGGTCGCCGATCAAAGTTTGAATCGGTATCAAAGCCCCTTCGTAACAGCCTCCGTAGTCCCCCGAGGGGTCAATGAGCCCACATCTTTCCTTTCCTTCTCTTCTGTCTGCACCCTCTCACAGCCGCGTCCTCTCCTGCTCCCCTTGGCCCGCTGATCTATCCACCCCCGCCCGCCTCACATCTTCGCCTTCAGCGTCTCGTACAGCTTCTTCAACTCGTCCATGTCCATCTTCTGCGCGGGCCACCCGATGCCCAGGCCCTCGGTCGTGTTCGGCTTCGGGATGAGGTGGAAGTGCACGTGGTCGACCTCCTGGTGGGCCAGGCGCCCGTTGTTCTGCAGCACGTTATAGTTCTCCGCGCCCGTGGCGATGGCGATCTTCTTCAGCACCTGCAGGATGTCTGCCAGCGAGTCGTCGGGGATGTCGGTCAGCTTGACGCCGTGGTGCTTGGGGATCACGAGCTATAGTTCATTGCAAAATATCCCCGAGCCGAGGAGGCCCCGGGGAAAAGTTGCGAGTTAGCATAGGTATGCCCATGGAGTGGGTTAGATTGCGGTTTGCGGAATTCTGTCTTGGGAGGGTTATAGCTTTCGTGATCATGCGTGCATGTGTGCAGGCAAAACCCGAGAGGGAGAGTATCGGAGAGGCAGATGGGGATCAAGGGCGAAGGGGCGTGCGTGCGTACTGCGTGTCCTCGACTCAGCGGCTGGATGTCAAGAAAGGCCAGGACCTTGTCGGACTCGAAGAGCTTGAACGAAGGGATCTCTCCTGCGGAAACCCAGACAGTTAGCACTCCCTCTGCACCGCTTGAGCAGACGAGCTCGTCATTTTCCACCGTGGCCACAGCAACAGCCCTGAAGAATCGGAATCGCCATTGATTCTCACCTTTGATGATCTTGCAGAAAATACATGCGGCCATCTTGTTCATCAGCTGCGGTGCCCTTGCCTGCCCGCCTGCCTGTCTATCAAAGATCAAAACCAATCAACCGATAAATCAAGAAGAAATTCCGATAGCAGGACTGTTCCAAAGCACGTCTGAGAATATCAAATGTTGGCTGACCTTTTTTTCAGGACGTGAGTTCTCCCATTGTACAAACTGAGTGTCGGGGAAAACCATTTGCCTGCGTCTGCAATTTACCTTCCCCGCTGTAGCTTGGGCGACGGGCGAGGGAGCTGGACCTTGGATGCGGGGAACACACAAGCTCCACGAGGGGTCTGTGCACGTGAGGGCCCGCCCAAGAAAAAAAGAAGTGATATATTGCAATCTCGAAATTTTCCAGTTGGAGTGGGACGAGCTATTGCAGAATCCATTTCTTGCCTTTTACCAGAGATGGCCGTGGCTACGCCCAAAATACTCCATTTATCAATCTTTGGACTCATTCAAGCCCTGCGTTATGCAGGAGCAGCTTTTGCTTTTTGCTCCGTCAGAAAAATGATTGACTCGAGTTCGAATCGTCGCATTCTGGAGTTTTTGTTTTGAAAATGCTTTTGTGTGTCCCGCTTTTCTCTTTTGCCACATTTCTGGCCATCCCTCTACCATATCAACTTTCGCCCACCACCTCCACTGGTCAAAACTGCAATCTTCACTATTTGTTCAGATGTTCGCTCATTCTCGGAGCTCGAAAGGTTCCCACGATGGACGGTCCCAAGTCCCCAAGCATTTGATCTGACCTGGTGGTTTTTGTTGCCAATTAATCTTGCTCAACTCAACAGATTCCTTGTATGCCACAGATGTCACCGAACCATGCGCTTCTTTGGCTCTTCTCGAGTCGTCCACCGAATACCCAACGTTGACGCTCGGGATAACAGCGATTTTGCCATGACCGAGCTTCCACAGATCCTTGGCCAAGTGAACCGGCTCTCCAAGGTGACACTCCTCATCTACCTCAGTCCTGAACCGGATCTTCGCCTCCAAGAAAGGTTTGGCAGTGAGAGCCACGGCCCCATTCCAACAAGAGAAGACCTGCAGGGGCTGCCCCAGCGAATATCGTGACTTGCTTGATTCATGGTTCCAAAAGAGGTTCTTGGAGAAATCCCACGACGTACTCTGGGGTACCTCGAAGAAGGTCTCGCCGTTCATCTGTCTTCCGATCCACGAGTCGTAAAATGTGCCGCCATCATCCAAGTTGTACCAGTCCATCCCACAAGTCATGTCGGCTTTCAGTAACGCTCGCTGATAAATCAGTTCCAAGATGTCTTCGGCACATGGTGCAATGTCGTTCAGGAAGATAATCGTGGTTGATGGGTCATACGATTGTGCATGTTGCGTCAAAGGCCAGAGAGCTCTGTTTCGCAGTTCAGCAAGGGTAGAGATACGTTCCATGCCTTCTCCCCCGGGCTGCAGCTCATTGCAAGACAAGAAGTACGACACTCCAAGGTGTTCCATCTCTTTTGCCAGGCTCTTCAAGATTTCGAACGTCCCGTCCGTTGATCTGCCCTCGACCACAGAGATGACACAAGCTTTGGGACCGAGGAACCGAACGACCTCAATGATGGCTCCAAGAAGCTGTGGAATGATGTGGGCTGACTGATGGAGGTTCATTGCGAAGAAAAACTGCCGTTTTTGGGCGGAAGCAGTGGGATCGTGGAGACTGAGGTATCTGCTCGGGTTCAATGGAGGGCACTCCAACTGTGGCACATCCCCATCACTGCCGTTCATGATTGAGTGGACGTAGTCTCTTGCCTTGTTGAATGAGTCGCGATCTGTTACTCTGTCTTTGCAATCAACCTGGAGCACCTGGGGTGCTTGTACCTCAATGGGTGTAGTAAGAGGTGCAGCAGTTGGTCGATCGCCTTCTCCAGGATGTTGAGCTTCGGCTTGGATCAAAGTCGCGGTGGCGGATGGAAGCTTAGAGCTGAAGGACGAGGTCGATGGTTGAACTGGTTCACCCAAGGTACTGAATGCAGTACGTGTTCGATTGAGTCCGTTGGTGGCGAACCGGAGACTGTCGTGCAGCTTGTCGATCAGAGGCTGCTTGTGTAGTTCCTGGAAAATCAGGAGAGCGAAGAGGGTCATCAGGAGAAGGGTTTGTCCCACGGAGACAGCCAGTTTCCTCATTGTGAAATTTCATCTAGGCTGCACAAAGAGAGGGAGAACGGGGAGACAGCTCTCGCAATAGCTGGAATCCTTTTTGAAATCCACCACGTCAGGCAATTGCAGGAAGGAACGCCAGCAGCCAGCCACCCTTTCCTCCAGGAGACTTGTCCGCTTTCTTATCCTCCTTGACATCTACGCAGTTTGCCCTACACATTGGACTCTGCTGATCTTGAAGCCACAGGTAAGCAGTGGCAGAGCGAACGACCAGGTTGGAATGTCTATTAATACGATTCTATCTGAACGTGTCTCAAGGACAACGGGAATACTGATATCGTGTAGGTATGCCACCCTCCCAGACGCGCACCGCTGCATCTACCATTGCAATTGCATTCGAAAGGTTTACTGTGCTGAGTGGGAAACCTAAAAAGCAATCCTTTGAGTAGGATTAACCCTCTGGACAACACCGAATTGCTTCTTCCCAGCATCGAAGACCTATGTTTCGTTAGGGATCAATGCCCAATCCCCAGAGAATGCCACTTACCGCGTAAACACATTTCAAAAAGGTATCACCGTAGATGTTGTATGGGAGTTTCCCTCGACCTTGAATGCCGCCGAAGACCATCCCGGTGTTCTCAAGTGGCGCGAATGCAATGTGCTCTGGCTCAATAACAATCTCCGCATCACCAACCGCGAAAGCGACATTAGGAATCTTGTCCGAAGGGGTAGTGGAAGGGATCAGCCAGCCTTGCTGAGATTCATCGTACTTGGCGCCTGGGATCCCAGAGTAAATCTGCTCGACGAGATCATCATCGATGATCATCAGGGTTGTGCCAGTGTCAGCAATGGCGGTGTTTCCTGGCAACGGGATTTTCTTTCCGTTGATGGTAACGGATTCTGAAGCGAATTCCCAAAATCCGTTCCTGTCATCAACTGGCGTATAGGATATCTCTCCACCAGTCGCATGGACCACGTCGCTGTCAATACTTCCGAAGGTGAAGAAGGATTCCCCGTGGTCCGGATCTTTGACGTCTTTGTAGGAACCCATGTAGCACGTAAAGACCTCCTGGTCGTTGGGGATATCCTCCTGGGCGATCATGTTGTCAAGAGGTGTCTTGACTGGTTCGGGGCTGACGGTGTTGATGTTGCCGAAGGCCAGGCCTAAGATGCCCTGGGAAGCAGTCTGGGTAGTGAGTGAGACGGATATACGGCTGGCTATCTCGACGGCCTGGCCTTGAATTGCAATGTCTCCAACCTTGACGGTGTCTGTAACCACTGTTCCTGATGCCGAAGAGCCATCTCCATACCGGATCTGCCAGGTGCTTCCAGCCATTGGCTTCTGGGTGGAAGATTTGCTGGGATCATAGATGGCAGCGCCCGATGCGGTTCCACTCTTCTTGGTACTGTCAGGGAGATGGCTGGACCAAACCTGGGGAGGGTTAGTTCAATGAAGGCATAAGTTACAAGAAAGCAGACATACCCAGAAGTCGGCAGAGCCAGAGTCGAAGGTCTTTGGAGTTGTCAATACAGCACTTCCCCAAGTGATTCGTCTGTTGACTTACCACCTCAAGTTGCTGGCCAGGTGTGCCAATGGTGACCGGGCAGGTATAATAGACGTCATTCTGCTGATCTTGTGCAGTGCTTTCCCCACTAGATCAGACAAACGAACATGGTAGAGAGAGGGCGTGGCTTACACTTCAGTCGAGGAACCATCATCTTGACGTTTCATGAGGCGATTTTTCTCGTCACGATGATACCGACCCGGTCTGGCCGGGGTAATGTTGTACTTGTTGTAGAGCCAGACAAGTGACTTGGTACCGTTGGCCTTGTAATCGGCATTGCGGCGGACGGGGACCCGGGTGACATTGGAGAGTGCCATGGTGGCGACAAGGAAGAGGTGCAAGATGAGGATACAGCTGTCGAGCAGTAAGTTGTCAGAGGTGGGCTGCCAATATAAGAAAATGAAGCGAGTGGGATAAAATGCTGAATAGAGAGACAAAGGAAGAGAACTGGGGGATTGTAGTGGGAGAGAGGAACGAAGAGCAAGAAGATGAGGCCACGCAGGCTGACACATAAAGGTCACCACCAGACAGCAGGAGCGTGTTGACAAGCTTGAAGGGAAAGTGCTCAGAGACTTACTGCAACAGCATCGTGATGGGCAGTGGCTCTTCCTGGTCAGTGGGATATCCAAGTTTGCGGAAGGCGTATGGGGAACTTCATAGACCTAGGATGCAACGGGACAGAGTAAGTCGTTGGAGGGAGCGATAGAGGGGCGCACTGTCGAGCTGATCAAAGAAAGGAATTTCGAACAGTGATGATAGAGAGCAACATGGAGAACGCGAGTTGTTTGCGTTGGATATGGACAGACCAGGATGTATAATGAGCATCTCGCCATCTTCGTTTGTTTGTCCTCGACATTTTGTCCTACACAAATACCCAAATCTTCATCTTGTGTCTCCCAACCACTCTGTTCAAATCTTCATGGGGCTCGGAAGAGGAAGAACAAGCGAAACTTGTAGCCCCGCCTCACAGCATGTTCCTCAATTGTTTTGTTAACTTTCATCTCCAAACAGAAAGAAGCAGTCGATTGTTTCAATATCCTGGGTATCCGAGAACGAGTCGCTGTGGCATCAAAGGCCAGTCTACAACGTGAGGCCTGGAAGGTTGAGTCCTCGACTCCAGCATGGTGGCTTTCTCGTCCATGATCGTTTTCAGCGATGTAGGGAAATATGTGGTCCAAATCAGATGAGGTCGCGGAGAAAGGCAAACAGGCGTGGAGGCATCGAGCGGGTGGTGGAGTTTCGAACGAAAGAAACTTCTACTCGGAGATAAGATTAGATTTGTCGGCGACTTGGAGAAAAATTCACAGCGCAGACAACACCACGAGAATTTGACACGATACCGACGCTGACCAGATCAAATAATCCTCTCGGGCTGCAACGAGCACAATGGCTGCCGATGTCCAGCCAATTGCTCAGGTCAAGTTGCCTGCTCGACCCTCTTCCCTGACGCCGGAGCAGTCGTATTGGCGGTCGTTCAAATCTCCTTTGAACATTTCCTCTCCCACAAAGCACGCCGTAACTCATATTTCCCAACCGCAGTCACTCAATGCGACCCAAAACTCTTCCGACTATTTTGCTGTGACGACTGGTGCGCGGGTGCAACTTTACTCAATTAAGACCCGAAAAATCCTCAAGACTATCACACGATTCGACGACATTGCCTACAGCGGTGAAGCCCGATATGATGGACGAGTCCTTGCGGCAAGTGACGAGACTGGTGCAATCCAGGTCTTCGATGTCAAGTCAAGAGCTATTCTAAAGACGTGGAAAGAGCAGAAACAACCGGTACATACAGTAAGATGGAGTCCCAAGGAGACCACCGCGTTGATGAGCTGCGGAGATGACAGAACCGTCCGACTATGGGATCTTCCGAGCGAGAGCAGTGTCGAGACGTTCCGCGGCCACCAGGATTACGTGCGGACCGGTGCTTTTCTACCAGGACAGTCAAGTAACTTGTTTGTCTCGGGCAGTTATGATCAGACCATCAAGCTCTGGGACCCTCGTACGCCAAATGCGGCGGTCATGACGTTCAAACATATTGCTGCCGTAGAAGATGTCTTATGCATGCCGTCAGGGACAACTATTCTGGCATCGGCCGAGAACCAGATTGCAGTCCTGGATATTGTGGCGGGGAGGCCGTTGCAGATGATCAAGAATCACCAAAAGACCGTTACATCGTTGTGCCTGGCATCCAATGGATCAAGGGTAGTCAGTGGTGGGCTCGATGGGCATCTCAAGGTCTTTGAAACTACGGGATGGAATGTCGTTGCCGGGTCCAAATACCCGGCTGGCATCCTTTCCTTATCTGTTATTGCCGCTGGAAATCCCCCAGAAGACAAACATGTTGTAGTGGGAATGTCCACCGGCCAACTCAGCATTAGAACACGACTTTCTGGGGAGCAAAAAGTGAAAGAGCGCGAACGACAGAAACAAATGGAAGCACTCATTGCAGGGACGATCGAGGAGTACGACAAGAAGCAAGCCAAAAAACGCCCGAGAGGACTCGAAAAGCGGCTCAGAGGACGCGACTACGCTGGCGAAGATGCAGATATCATCGTGGAAGGAAACGTGCGACCGAAACAAAAGAAGCTGGCTTTGTGGGAGAAGGAACTGCACAAAGGCAGATATCGCGAAGCATTGGATATCGCCCTGCATGGCGCAGACAGACTGACGATCGTCACCTTGCTCAACACTCTCCGCTACCGATCGGCTCTGCGTGCTGCTCTCGAAGACCGCACCGAATCAGACCTGCAGCCCATCATGCACTGGATATGGAGGAACATCTCCAACACAGCATTTGTTTCACTGTGCGTGGAAGTTGCGATGAACATCATGGATCTGTATTCAAAGCACCTGTCGGAAAGCGAGGACCTTGCAAAGCACCTGAAGAAGTTGCGAGAGCGAGTCCACGAAGAGACAGATCGAGCAGAGCAAGCGGGAATAACAAGGGGAATGCTGGAGCTTTTGACTTCACAGCAAATTGGCTGAGCGGACATCTATCTGCTATTCATCCTTCCTGCAGGCACCGACAGGAGCCAACATTACATCGTGGAATCTGGACCATGGCACGAACCCTCGCACGCGGGCTTCGAAAACTACGTGATCGTCGCTCTCGGTTCAAAATTGCGCCGAAAATGCGGTGGCTGTCAATTGCATCATCCGATACGCGGGGCTTTTGGGCATATCGACTCGCGCGAAAATTCTTGCACTTGTGCCATTCCTCTACCAGTTGGCGAGAAAAGTAACTCCTAAATTGAAAACATGGCGCCCAAGACGATACGATGGGGCATATTGGGCAAGTGGTGCCCGCATTCTGATTCGAAGTGCAGCCAGCTAATGGTGGCTCAGCGACTGGGGGCATTGCCATAACCTTCACGAAAGACCTTCTGGTTGATCCTGCAACTCGCGGCGTACACGATATCAGACACACTGTCGTTGCTGCAGCCAGTAGTTCTAGCGCCTCCCGCGCACAAGAGTTTCTGAACGAGGTCAAGGCACCTTCCACCGCTAAGGCGTATGGTTCGTATGCGGAGCTGGTGCAACACCCGGACATCGACATTGTCTACATCGCTACACCTCATTCCCACCACTACCAGAACGCATTGCTTTGCCTCGAAGCCGGCAAGAATGTCCTCTGCGAAAAGGCCTTCACCGTCAACGCTGCCCAGGCTAAGATACTCGTCCATAAGGCGCGAGAGAAAAATCTTTTCCTGATGGAGGCAGTATGGACACGATATTTCCCCCTCTCTGTTTATGTACGTGAGGAAATAAGCTCTGGAAGATTGGGTCATGTAGTGAGGGTCTTTGCGGACAACTCTCGCCCTTCCCATCCGGAGAAGGTCTGGTCCGACGGCAAGCATAGGATGGTCAATCCAGAACTGGCAGGTGGCGCTCTTCTGGACCTGGGAATTTACAGCCTTACGTGGGTCTTTCAGACTTTGTACACCACGCAAGCGCCGGCATCTCGCCAACCACCAAAGGTTGTTTCTAGCATGGTCAAGTATCCACCAACAGGCGTTGACGAGACGACCACCATGCTTCTCACGTTCCCTCGCGACCCGGAGCAAGGAGGAGACATGCATGCTGTTGCCACCACGGGAATGCGTACGTCAAATAACACCGATGAAAAAGGCACGTCTGGGCCAGCGATCCGAATTCAAGGCACAAAGGGAGAAATGCAGGTCTGGCCACCCGCATACCGACCAACGAAGACAAGGCTTATACTCATGGACGGCACCACGGAGGACAAGGAATGGCCACAACCTGGTCCTGGTAAAGGGAGCGGATGGTTCAACGGCTTTGGAAAGACAATGAACGCAGAAGGCGAGGGCCACGGAATGTTTTGGGAGGCGGATGAAGCCGGGAGAGCCATTGTGGAGGGACGTAAGGAGGGCAAGTATGAAAGCCTGGACGAGAGTGTGTTGATTATGGAGGTGATGGATGAGGTGAGACGGCAACATGGCTTCAGGTATCCAGAAAAGATTGAGACTACCGAAAGAGTCGAGCTCTAAGAGGCGCCATGTCAATATCATCTCAATCGAGAACAAGAGGCCAAACAGATCAACAAAAGACACAGGTTGAGCTAGCCGTAGATGGAATGGCGCGGCTGAGCTCCAAGGCTTGGCAGTCCCAAGATCGACGTCACCTCCAAAACAATGGGAATGAATCTAATTGGCTGACACCGCTGCTCTCTGTGGTACGATGGTGAAGCTGAACTGACAGCACGCCTTCAGCCATCGTTTGATCAGTGTGCAGCCTCTCGAAGGGGAGGTAATTCTTCATTCTCGAGCGTAGACAGGAAGTCGACTGTCTCGATCAGTATCATGAACCATTTTGTCGCCTGATGTCAACAAAGCTTTCGGCTCGGAACTTCCCAGCCTTCTGCAAAATTGCATGCGTAAATACTGTGGCTGGCGCCTGGACTGCATACTTCGGACTCTCAATGCTCCCTTCGTCAGCGCAAACTCAATCCTGTCCTTCGTTCACTCCATTTCGAGAGCTTCGCTCGACATATCTCCCTCGGGAGCCATTCAATAGTTCCGTTGGAATCTACAACGTCTTCCTCAACCCGGCAACTGACACCATGTGGCCTTGACAGATCAGGACCACTATTTCTGCCGCGCATGTTGCAGCCTTCACAACAACCTCAATACCTCAGCATCGACACCGCAGGCCGGTAGCTATTCCCTCCTCTATCTTTTCAACATGGCCTCCAAATCACGAGCCCTCAATGCTGCCCATGCTGCTGGGATTTTTGCAGACATGACCCTCGACGGCCCCGAGATTGGCACCCTCGTGGCCGTGGTTGACAGGGCCAAAAACCTTCCGAATCGGAAGACCATGGGCAAGCAAGATCCTTATTGTGCTATGCGGCTGGGAAAAGAAGCCAAGAAGACGGAGACAGATAAAAGAGGCGGGCAGACACCTAGATGGTGAGGAGAACTGAGGGAAAACGCAGGCATATTGCTAACGTGCACCAGGGACCAAGAACTGCGATTCACTGTCCACGAGTCCCCCGATTATTACAAATTGAAATGCTCGGTTTTCAATGATGACAAGAAGACCGACCTCATTGGCGAAGCTTGGATTGATCTAACAGAAGTCATCATTCCAGGCGGTGGACAGAGTGATCAGTGGCGTCAATTGAACTTCAAGGGAAAATATGCTGGAGACATCCGGATCGAGCTGACATATTACGATACAAGACCGAAGCCGGAGCCTCTAGCAGAGAAGCAAAAACAAAGAGACAAATCTCATTCTATGGCCAGTGACGCCGCGAGCATACCCTCTGGCCCTCGTCAACTGGGCCCTCGTGATATCAAGAGGAGGCCACTTCCACCAGGTCCTGGTGGACACTCAGGTGTTCCTCCCACTCAAACTTCGGGATGGCCTAGGGAAGAGTTGACGGATACATTTCCAGGCCAGGGATATACGAATAGCAACCCTCCACCACGTCCACCAAAACAAAGGTTTGTTCCCGAGACTCCGGACGATGTTGGATATGATCTCAACCCTCGATTCGGCCCCGACTCTTACGAACCGCCTCAAAATTCTGGCCCACCTTATCACCAAGATCAATCCTCTGGCAGATATTACGATAATTACCACGATCCAATCGCCGGGTACGGGGAGCAAGACCCATATGTGATGGATTCCTACCAGCAACCAGGACTTCTACCACAAACCCAACTACCACAGCCTATGTCAGGTCCACCGCCACCGGATCATCATTCCTCATCGGTGCCACATTCACCATACGATATGCCAGACCAGCCTCTTTATCATTCCTCTCCCCCTCGAATGACGCCTCAGGGCACGCCACCAGCGACCGCGCAAAACCAACACTGGAACGGCAGGGGCAGCACATCTCCGATTAAGTACGCCGCCTACAGGGATAGTCCACTCCGGCAATCCATAAGTCCAAATGATATGCCTGGAGCGACTCCGCCCTACGCCGATCCACGGTTCGATGAAGATGGGTCACCACCGCCTCCTCCTGCTCACCGAGGTACGATGACAAGGGTGCCCGCACCTTCCTCGAATTACCGAAACTCATATGGAGAACCTTCGCCACGTACTCCGGTGAAGGCCAATACCGTCGAAGGCAGGAGTCCTCTTCAGAGGCTCGAGCGTGATTATGATCCATTTCAGGCAACTCCTCCCTCCCAAGATATACAACGCCAGATTCCAACGCCGCAATCTTATGAACCAAGCCCACCACCACCAGTTGACCATGACCGATATCCCATGTTCCCATCTGATAGGCGAAAATCCTACAATGGTGATATACACCAGCTTCAACCCACATGCACTGAAAACGCACCTGATCAGATCTGCGATCGTAATTTCGCTGAACAACGTGATGGAGAAAACCTTCTAGAGAATTTCAGGCGTTCTACAGGCAATGAACCTCTACGACGGGCGCAGACGTTCGACAATTTTGAATTACACGACGAAAGACACGTCCGAAGATCTGCTCCGGTCGTTGTCCGACCTCGTCCAATCACTCCCAATTCTAATCACATTATTCCTAGGAAATCAATTACCCCAACATTCGCAACGAGCGATGACCGCAACCAGATGTCTAGTGTTCCATATGGACCTGGCTCATACGATGTGTTGAACCCCGGCCCCAGTTCAACACCGGTTGACGGTGCATTCAACTCCCCAGAAGATGCGTTAGAGGTGGCTCGACAGAAGGAGGTTGACAAACTTCGAGATCAAGGTCCTATTATCGGGAATGACGGCCGAGTAATTGATCCCTCGGACCATCTTCCTTCTGATACGTGGGCGCCGGAACCGGAAAGGAAACAACGGAAACCAGAGCATGTCATTAGGATCCGGACAAGAGAAGAAGCACGAACGCACAGTCGTGCAGGATCGTCTCCAGCCTCCGTTCGACCGCACTCGATTGCGGCGTCGCCTTATCAGGTCTCTCCTAGCGCTCCGGTGTCTTCGCCGTACCAGGCGTCAACCCCTCCAGCCACGGCTCCAGTTTCACCTCAAGTTGAAGCACCGAGTGGCCGAAACAGGCTGAAGAAACCAATGCCAAACCGACCTCTCCCGACCCAACCGTACCCAAACGCTCAAGCAGGTCCAGCTGCAAGGAACAGCGCCACAACCGAGCGACCTAGTCCCTCAAACCAACGATATACGATCCACTCTTCACCTGGAAGCGGATCACCTCAGCGATCTCCAATGTCAGAATATCAAGTTCCGCCTGCGAGCAGTTACAATCCGCGTGGCGGATATGGACCACCGCCCGGACCTCAGTACCAACTGGAATATTCGCCGTCACCGGCAAATCCGCCAGTTGAGAGGTCAATGCCGGAGAATCCCGGTTACGGCGGTGGCCCGTCGTATGATGCTGAGAACTCCCTGGCTCTTGAGCTGAGCCGGATTGACATAGGGCCGTCGAGGATGCCCAGGACGGCATTACGGCCCCAGAAAGCATATGGTGCGTATTAGCATAGACGACGACACATAGAAAGATATGGGTGTTTTTGCAGGCGTTTTGAGCCGCTGTGTTTGGATTCAATCTCTGGAGGAGGTCGGATTGTATAACGTATCAGGGTAGTAATCGGGCCCGATCAGCACAAAAATTGGCGGTGGGGGATAGTAGGATGGAAGTGTACATTGGCGTCGTGCCCGCAGCGGGTCGGAGAACAAAATCAAAATATCCAAGAGAGACGGAGTACACAGAAAGGGGGATCTCTGAATCATCATCTGTTTTCTGCGTTCCACTGTCGCTCGCGCTCTGACTCTGGCTCTGCTCACCGCTTCCGTAACCTGACTCTGATCGGCCCTGCCACGTCCTCCATCCGCCTCTCGGCCGCCACCGGCTCCCCACGCTGCAGAACATCCACCTCGTCCCTGTCCCTGGCCGCGAACGCCATCTCGCGCAGGCGAGGCATGAGGTCGCGCCAGTGGCTGACCCCCAGCGCACGGAGGTCGGAGGGGGCCAGGGAGCGGGCGACCTCAGAAGGGCAGAGTGTCTTGGGGTACACGCGGGAGTGCAGGAAGGCGTGGAACCGGTCGTGCAGGAGGGACGGGGCGGGAGAGGACATGATTTGTGTATTGGTTTCGAGGGGCTCGGGTAATGGTATGGTATGGTGGAGTAGAGCAGACCATGTAGAAGAGAGGGAGGAAGGGAAGAAGGGTGGGAGTTGAGGTGGATGGATGACACCATCCCGTCCCGATAAAGTTGAAGCCTTGCTTGATGAGGTAGCCAGCAAACTCTGAATTCACTTCCTTTTCCCTTTCCTTCTCGGGCCTTGCAACAAATTTCTGTTGGACTGAATTTCCCTCAACTGACTGATTCATTGATATGGCGGCACTTCGGCGAGGAACGCTTTCAGGCAAGCTGCAGCTGTGGCTCCGGCATATCTCTGAAACTTGGGGTTCCAGGGACGAGCTGCGATAAATCAGGTCCCCCTATGTTGAAGACAGATATCCCGTGTTCTTCAACAAGCCTATCCCGCAGCGCACGACGGGATTCGAAGTAGCCATTTCTCCCTGATGAACATGTACGATGTGGCCGTCACCGGGGCCCTCGTTGTTCTTAGGGTTCCTTTCCCGAGCACGGTCCACAAGCGCTGTATCTTCACAGCCCAACTCCTCACAGGTCGCATCCAGGGCGGCGGCGCATATCCGGTTAGGATACAAGCCGCACGTCGCGCAAGAGGGAGTCGTCGCAGCTGGGTGGTGCTGGTGCGAGTAGGACGGCTCATATAGCGTGTCGAGAATGGTGCCAGGGTGTACGAACCAGTCACTCTTGCCTTGAAATTGCCGAAGATAGTCATTCATTCTAACCTCCAGCCTTCTTCTGTGATAACTTGTCTTTAGTCTTGACAGGATTGAACGGATCTCTACCGGCGGTTCTTCGCCAATGGTATAAGTCTATCGATGGCGCCAGATAGGGGTAGCAGAACTTCCGCCGGAATCGCCCGTTTCTGTGACTCCACAGATGAAAATGTCCCCCAGATATACTTCACGCTCGTTTACGATGGGTGCGGCGCCGCAGAAACCTACCTGCAAACGCCAATCTGATGTTTGGATAACTCCTTCGTAAGGAGTTTGCCGAAAAGATCCGTCGAAGAATGTCCAGGCCCGGAATTTGCACAAGCACAACATTGTGTCCTTCGATGGTGCCGGTTGTGTATTCATTGACATCTCCTGGTACACTGCCGCAAGGTCCAAAATGTTCATCGAACATTAATTTTACTGCTAAAAATTCAGAGTGCTACACACAAAGGATGGCTGTGGTGAATTCCAAACGACTCCTTGGCCGCAAAGGGGGAGAATGGGCTTAAGGCCTGCCCGAACCTAATTTCAAGGTGGCCATCTTCGACGCAGGCGTATCCTTTTCGATATTGATCGATTCGAGTAGAAGGGCCTTGGCATATGCACCAGCAACTGTGGAAGCATGATTCTTCCAGAACTCAGGTTTGTGAGAGTCAGCATAGTCGCTCACCCCACGAACGACCAATAACGGCTGTGCCTCACGGGTGGTGTAGAGGTCGTGTGCACTTCCATCTATGGCCACGAAAGATGTCCAAGAACGGGACACAGAGCTTTCCGCACTGATGTCTATCATTGACCGTGTCGCGAATCTAATTTCCCCAACGTGAATTTTTGGCGAGTGTTCCTGAAGTTTTGGTAAAAGTATCTGCTGGTTCGGGTCGCAAAAGTCACAGTTTAGATGGTTGCCTACATGCATGTACCCAGCTCGAAAAACAATGTCTCGCTCCCGTCCAGGATAGATAGCAAAACTTGCTAATGTGGATTCCTCCTGTTCAAAACTAGACAAGGCGCTCCGTAAGTCGACTTGTTCTAGAGAGTGTACGGCTGGCAAAACCCGGATCATAGATGGCCCGTTGTCCAGAAAATCCCTGTCGAGAAATTCAAAGGGTTTTTGGGAGAGTTCTGGGCTTAATGTTGCCACGATCACATCTCCGAGGGAAGTGTCACGCCACGGACTAGCCGCGGAAACCCCAGTGGACAAGAAGAGGCCGATGTTGGGAAAGCCAGAGCACAGGTCCACAATCAAAGGACCCCGAGATGTTTCCAGATCATGGTGGGCAAGCACAACGTTCCAACGACCAACTGTACCGAGCACATAGCTTTTCGGATCGGATCGATGTCTGGCGAAATTGTCGTGCCTTGTATCCAGTGCGGCAGTGGCAACGCGGAGATCGAGCGACCGGGAGCAAATCCAAGCTATTGAATAGTCTCCCCGGTGGAAACCTTGGATGTTTGGTTGCCAAATATCCTGGGGAGCATTGTAGCCTGTAATGAACGACCATTCTGAGGTTGCAGCAGATTCCCCATAGTACGTCGGGTCGTCGGGATGCTCTTCAGCTTCAACATCCACCGGACCTTCATGATCTTCGGGAACTACATTGTCGTTTGAATGACCCAGCGACTGGCCCACTGACACTGATGAAGATCGCGCCGATCCTTGATCTTCAGCCCATGGAAGCGTCATCAACGCAATATACTGGAGATGTGCCATGATATGGCGTAGAAGGTGTGCCTCTTCTGAATGCCCGTCCCCGTGGCCGCCATCTCCGTTTTCATCTTCGCCGTCCTCAACGTCCTCATCGATTGCCGTTTTGTTGGGTATTATCACTGCTGACATTTGCGAAGTCAACGTCTCGTCCACTTTTGTACGCTTAGATGGCGAGTATGGCAGTGAGAAAACGCTTTGTGTTTGCTTCCTCTTGTCTAAAACTGAATGCTTTTCTGGTCCTGGACAGATAGGACATTGATAGAAGACCGGGTCAAGTGGGATTCGACGCATGCTGCGGGCGAGGAGGTCTTGGAACTCGCTTTCGTCATATGTCTTCGCGTGATCTTGCACTAAGTGTGTTTTATAGTTTTCTGGCGTGCGGAAGCAAACGTATTCTTGTTCATGTTTTGGAGCGAAACAGGTATATCGCATCTCGCCGTGAGCGTTACGCATGTGGTTGGCCCAATCCGCACTTCTGGAATAGAGGTTGAGAGGCGTGGAGCACTCTTCAAATAGACAGACATACGGCTGAATGTCATTCTTCACGTGTTGCCTGGGCATACCGTTAGCTTCATCTGTAAACAGATCAACCCTACACGACAGTGGGCTAACCTCCACTTCCGGGAGTCTCGGCCTGTGCTATATTCCACGGGCAGCGGACGGCGACAGTACGGGCAGGGGAAGAACGGTAACGCAGGGTTGATGTGGGGTGGCTTTGGCGGCGGCGGCCAAGTGACCTGTCCATCCTTGAATGTCCTCCCGCTTGAAATCGAAGTTGTTCCAACCTCGGATCTTTCAAGCACGGCATCATCGTAGTCCGTCGCGCGCGTACTCGGAACAGACCTTGAAGGTACTTCAGATGGCGCAGTTGGTTGTGGCGAGGATTCATCTTTGTGGGAAGGCACCTCCATATGTATGTCGTCACCTTTTTCGCCTTCGGGTGCCGTGCTTGCGACATGTCGGCCAGAGGTAGATCGCGTCTTGTCTTCGGCGAGTCTCAACGCATGCTCTCTCGCGTATTCGAACTGGTTGCGTCGCTTGACGTTTGCAAGCAAAAGGCGGGTGCAGATGAATTCCGCCACTTCTGGATACTCGCGTCGGAATCGTTCGTTGATATACCACTCCATATGCTTTCTGAAGTCCTCCGAGCCTGGGTAGATAAATCTGCTCGCTCGCTCACGCCAGTCGAATCTGCGAGAACTGCGGATAGTCAGAAGCAGTTGGTGAAGTCGAATCAATATGTTCTCAACTTCGTGGTCGGGCCGGAACTGAGATCCTGTCGTGGAACTCGCATCGGAATGGTTTGAATCGATATTGTCGTCTTCGTCTCGGCCGCTTGGTTGGGGAGAGATGCCTCCTTCCGCCTCCGTTTCATCGTCATCGCTGAGCTCCCCAGAAGACAGCACTTTCTCCAAGTGATTGGCGTTATGCTGCGCCTGTTGATCTAATATAGATTGTGCGAGTGCCGGATCCTTGTACGCCTTGATCGCTGATCACCGAGAGCAGTTAGCATGAGCTTCTACTGCGTGAGGAATGGGACAAACAAGGAGCCGGAGGTTTGCGCACTCTGACGAAGGTTCAACTGCAGCGCGTCTAATAGGCCCATTACGGCTGCTTTCATGTTTTCATTTCCTTGTAGCCGGGCATCAGCAGATGCAGACCACCGCGCAAAGGCCCCAATGGATTCCACCCATAATCTGAAACTTGCTGATTGGTTCAGTACCCAAGTATTTTCAAACATATCGGGGAGTTGAAGACATTCTTCGAAAAGCACTTCACACTCTTTGGAAGCTTCGAATATGGTAGCCTTATTCGATACCAGAGCCTCGCCCTCCGCTGCGGCCATGACGAGCTGAATTGATGAATGACAAGAGAGTCTCTTGACCAGATTATGCGCTGAGTAGGGGAGCTTTTGGGGCTATCGAGGAACCTAGAGACGACTCATCAGGCGAATCTCCTCACAAAAGAGGCTGACTAGAGGTCGTAGGCTGCGTGATAATGGTAGCAGTCCAAAGAGGTGCAGGGCCCAGCGATTTGTCGTATGCGGAGTCCATTCATGAGTAGATATACCTTGCATCTGGCATGCCTGTCTGTCATTACCCCTTTATATTTTCATCTTGGACCATTTTGAATTCGAGGATGACGACCAACAAGTGCTGAGATATGTTGCCCTTGCAAGCCCAGCTGGCTGGCCCTAGCATATATTGCGTTAGTCCTGTAACCCCTCTCTACTCTACCCCTCCGACGGGCTTTGTGCCACGTGAGTATGTGTTTTACTCGGTCGGCCTACTTCTACCTTGCGCCCTCAGCCTCACCAAGCAGGAAGGACAACCTCCTATTGACGAGTCACTTGCAATATTGCGCACTGACGTCTATGATCTGATTCTATTAAGGCGACGTCTAGCATTAATGTAATCGCAAGATGCCCACCTCTCTCCGAGTCGAGATAGACCTATCGGTTGCCATCCTCCCGAAGTTCGTCGCTGCAGCACGGGTGCACAGCTCACTGTACCAAGAGAAACCCAGCTTACGAACCTTTTACCAGAATGTCACGGCTGACCTCGTTGCAATCCATGAAATCCTCTCCGGGCTGAGAGAGCATCATGATTCGGTCTTGGGGCAACTCGCCGGTGGTGGATTGTCACTCGCGGTACAGAAGGTGCTACTGCGCCTGGAGCGGATAGCGAGGGTAAGCTACGACCCTCAGCACAACAGATCCAGGCCCCTAAGAGTATATTTATGCAGACGAGAGGCGACAAGAGTGCAGCACATCCTTTTCGAAAGCTCCAGACGCTCAAGGCTGCGTCCACAACCACATCCAATGATCTGTCTGGCCTGCGTCGATTGTCAAGCACCGGAATGAAAGACAATCGGGCCAAACTGCTGCATAATCTTGATAAATGCCTCGCGACTCTCACTGGCATTGTCATTCAGCAAGGCCGACTGCCCACAGAAACGTCATGGCAGGAGGGTAATCAGACCCCCGGAAACCCGATGGAAGGCCCCCTAGGCAATCCAATGACAGACGACGACAGCCCCGATCTGGCTCATGAAGTCGAAGCCCTTCATAAAGCCATGGCCGTCCGCTGGCCTTGCTCTTGTTGGAGACGGCACGGTGCCTTGCTACGACTGACGTCTTTCTATATCGAGAGCGATATCAACGTCCACCCTGCTTTCTACATGGACTTACTGTTCTCTCACAACAGCGTTGACTCGTGGAAACGTGCCAAAATCAGGTTAGAGAAGTATATGGGATCTAGCCAACCCCGCCCCGTGTTCACTTTCAGTTGACGCCATTGACTTAGACGCGCAGCCCAAGTCCATTGGAACGAGACTGTGACAAACCCTCCTGAGTACGCGGATCAGTTTACGACAGACGTACATGCTCCTTTGGGCGGACTAGGAAGGTCTGAGCAACGAAGCATTCAATCTGTCCTTTCTTCTGCTTATGAGGCAGACGATGCCAACTGTCGGAATATTCCAGTCCAACCAATTGGTACACTGTGCCGGCTCACGCTTGAATGCAACCAAAATGCTCATTTGATTTACTTGCTGGCAAGAAAGCAGCGCAAAGAGGTACATCTACGTGGTAAGCTGAAGGGGTTGGCCAATTATGGCGTGGACCGACTGATCCCGCTTTCCACGATCCTGAACGACACAGGCAACAATGCGTTCTTGGATCTGAGACAAAATGTCAAGGAGCGACTGATGTTAGCAAATATCCTGGCGAAAGCCGTCTTGCACCTTTGTGCCTCGCCGTGGGTGCGGCGGCAGTGGGTTAAGGAGAGACTGTGTCTGGCTCTGTCGGAGCGGGAGCACTCCCCCACCGATAGCGTCCTACAACTTCACCTGAAATCAGATCTTGACGAACAGACCGATTGCGGGGACTATTACGAAGTCCAGCATCCCTGCCCTATCCTTGTGGACCTGGGCATCCTTCTTGTCGAACTCGAGTTAGGCAAGCCAATCCAAGAGCTGATAGAGCTCATGGAGCCAGGCCATCAAGCTGCTGCGATGGCATTTCACCGGAACCTTTCCATCTCGGTTTTGAAGCGCGTGCTTAAATCAGGTTTACTCTCGAGAACGTTTGTTCCCTATTATCAGGCAATATGGGCTTGCTATGACTGCAAGGCTGTCGGCAGTAACATAACCGAAATTCGGCAATGGATCAAAGACAAGATATCCGGCCCTCTGAACCAACTTCTTTTGGCCTCTTATCAAGTTTGCATCACACCTGAAGGTATACAGACCCTTCAGAGTCAGCCTATGAGTTTTAGAGGCTCCATCGAGAGAAATAAATCTCCGGCTGAAAGCACTGCTCACATTGCGGATGACAATTACATATCCATTCTGTGCCAACGTGGTCGATTTCTGGACTGTGAACGCAGCTTATTGCCGGATGACGCATCCAAGTAAGTTATACAGCAGAGTAGAATCTCGCGGGGGAAGGGTTGTTTATTGACTACTTGAGCAGATGGGCTGGCGCTGATGACTGGTTTGAAAACCTCCAGCGTAAGACGCTCTCCCACTTCAAACGACTGGGCGTGACCGGACGAAACGACCAGCCGATCAAGATTGCCATCCTGGACACTGGCATCGATGCCAGACTCCATCCTCGGACACGAGCCATCATGGCCACAAATCCCCAGCTCAGCGGTTCATCGGGCCGCATCAAAGGATTGCGCTCGTGGGCGGACGACAAGGTAGAAGGAGAAGACGTGGAGTCCATGAAAGATGAGCACGGGCACGGAACACACGCAGCCGGGTTGATATTGAAAGTGACTCCCTTTGCGCACCTGTACGTGGCACAAGTCACGAACGGACTGTTTTTCGAGCCGGATCCGGTTGCTGTCGGCCAGGTTTGTCTTTCCACTCTGCTTATCATTCTGGGGGTGGTCGGAGTTGCTAAAGTGGACAGGCGATCAAATACGCGGCCGAGGATTGGAGGGTCGACATCATCAGCATGTCCTTCGGGTTCGACGACCGGATCGGCGACATTGCAGAGGCGATCGACACGGCCAATGCCAGAGGGGTGATCATGCTGGCGGCGGCGTCCAACGGCGGCAAAATCAAGAGCGAAGGGGACAGCTACCCGGCGGCCAGCGTCGAAGTCATCTCCGTTCGGTCGGCGAACGGAGACGGAAGGTCGTCGGATTTCAATCCAGACAAGCCGGACGACAAGGTCTATTCGGCCTACTTCAACGTGGTGGGTGAGTATGTCCTCTCCGCCTGGCCCGAGCACCTGGAGCCCAGCGGCGAGAGACGGGCCAGTGGGACTTCGGTGTCCACGCCGATTGCGGCGGGCGTCGTCGCCCTGTTTCTGGAGTATATCTGGGCCAGGCTGCCGGGAAGCCTGGGTGAAGCTGACAAGATGGCGGCGTACGAGCGCATCCGGCGCAGTCCAAACGCTACCGGGATGCGCATGGCGTTGAGATTCATGGCGTCGAAAAAGGACAAGTCCCAGGGCCTCTGCTTCATCAAGCCGTGGTTACTGATGTCCGAACAGGCGAACACAAGATGGAGGCAGTTCCAAGAACAGTTCAAGATACCAAGGGAAGATACATAAGGCATACTTTGTGGCGCAGGATAAGAATCAATCACTACTTTGATAGACGACTGGCACCACCCCAATCTTGTATAACAGAGCTTTCCGGTGGCTATGTAGTTGATCACCCCCAACCAGATTTTCACTCTGGGACCGGATCAGGGTCACAATTTCGCATACAAAACGTTGCATAACTCGCCGTCGATGATGTCCTGCTCAACGGCCAGCGTAGCCGCGCAGTCACCATGTCGGTCGATGTCCTCGGCAGTGACATCGTGATCGCCCAGCTTGAACGCCAGGACCTGCTGCCCCCCGCTCGCGCCGGGTCCGACGAGCATGAACGCCCCCTTGTTGTACGGCTCGTTGGCCACGGTCCCCGCGTGGTCGATGGCGATCTTCCGCAGCTGGTACGTGAAGACAACGTCGGTCGAGGAGGAGGACGTTGTCGCGCTGCTACTTTGGGCCTGGTACCCGCCGTCCAGGCCGACCTGGACTGGAACCCCGAGCGGGGTGGCGTCGAACGAGATCTCGCCTGCCCCCTCAATCTGGCTGGTCCGTTTGCGGTAGAGGACCAGCCCGCGCGCGATCTTGACGCCCGTGATCATATAGAGGGACTTGCTCTGGAACATGCTCCGGCCTTTGAGCCACAGCTGGATCGGTGGCTCCCGGAGCCGATTCCGCACGTAGTCGTCGTCCGGGACAAAGTACGACGTCTGGATGCTTTCCATGCCGTAGTGGTAGTCCTGCTGCGTGGTGTGCGAAACCCCACCCTCCACGTTGAGTCCGCACGACGCCAGGAACTGGCCGAGGATCTTGAGCCGTCCACCCTGCATTTCCGACTCCACGTGGGCCCATTGTTCCGGCGGGTTCTTGTAGATGGTCGGCAGGGGGAAGGCGAGTTGAGGCAGCTGCACTGGCGGGGCGTAGACGTTGAAAGGGAACGCAGACTTCTTCGAGAAGACCGGGTCGCTGGGGTCGGCGATGATGTTGCCCAGGGCCAGCGGGCCGTCTTTCTGATAGTCCCAGTTGGGCGCCAGGAAGTACGACTTGACCTGGGTCGTCATTGTTGCTGCCAACAATCCGATCCAAGCGAACTCAATGATCGCCAAATTATGGACTGGATCCTTTCCAGCGATGAACGAGGGTCTTTTGCGATCTTTATCACCACAGCTGCTCCGTCCGATTCTGCTGGATCAGCTGCGATGGAGGGGCTAACGGCGACAAGTGAGGCTGAGGCTGGACTGCGCCCCCCATGAAACGACAGAGGGCTGCAGACGATGTCGCTCATTGGGTGTGACCCATGCGACGCCTCTCAGCCTCTCTCTCGGCATAGAAAGAACTCCCCGGTTCTGGCACTCTGCCAGGCAATAATCGCCTGGGTGTGATAAAACCTTTACCAGCGACACAATCGGAAACCAAGAAACTGCTGCGGGTGCGCCACAGATGTAGGAGGCATAGCCAGGGCGTTTAGGGACGCTGGTAGATAGAAATAGGTAGACTGGACATAGTAATGGGCAATTCTTGTAACGAGGTGGATGCTCAGCATTACCTTTAAAAACCAAATATCATAAGGCTTTAGCGTCGTCATTGGACCCGTGCGACGTAGAGCCACAGGGTCGCCTTTTTCTTTCTCTCCTTTGGGGGATGGTATGTGACCTCTCACATTTACTAAACTATAGACCTTGCCGCACAAACTATCTATATCTTACGCTTTCATCTCGACCGACTCCTTAATCTCAGCTGCCGCCTCGGCACCGCCACTCTCGTCCACGGCAACAGGGTCACCAAAGACCCTCGACATTTCCTCCAGACTCAGGCCCTTTGTTTCCGGGAAGAAGAAGTATATGATGACGACCATTATGGCCGAGAGACACAGGAACAACAGATAGTATCTCCAACCGATGGCGGCGAAAGCGCTGGAAGCCGCCTGCGTGTAGGTCAACGAGGCCAGGAACAATCCCGCCAAACTGACCGAAAGGCCCTTGGCACGCAAATGGGTTGGGAAGATCTCGGAGGAGTAGATGTACGTCGTGGCGTCGTTGCACGTCGCGCAGAAAAAGATGTGCCCGAAGAGGAAGAAGATGGCCAGGCAGCTCAATGAGAAGCTCGTGCGATGCTCAAGGACGGACAGGGTGACACACTCGCCTATCAAGACGCACACCACACCGATGAACCCGATCACTGTCAGCAAGTCAGAGGTTATACCCATAAAAAGGATGAAGGATGCTGATACTTACGGAGGAACCTTACACGGCCAAGTCGATCGATGAAAAGCGACGTTATCATGTTGCACGGTATGGCCACTGTGACCCAACCAGCTGTCAAGGCAAGCGCTTGCCGTCCAGAGAAACCCACATTGGAGTACAGAGTGACACCATAGTCTACAGACATATATCAACATTTGGCCTTGAGGCTTGGGGTTATGGTGGCGGACTTACTGTTGATCACGATCGTGCCTGTGCACTGTTGGCCAAACATTGTCCCGAAGCCCAACGCAAGGCGCTTGAGGTTATGCTTCCCAGTGAAGAGACTCTTCCAGGTCCCCGCACCAGTCGTGTTTTCGAGTTCGCACTGCGCTTTGATGTCGTAGAACTCTTTCTCTGCAAAGGCACCCTCGGGGTCTGCAGCGTCATGATGAATCCTGTGAAGCACTGAGCGCGCCTGCTCGAGCTTGCCGTGTTGCACAACTACGACACCGTCAGCCTTGCTTTCTGGACCATAAAAGACCGCCGCTACTCACGCCATCTCGGAGATTCTGGCAGTGTATATATCCCCAGGAGCAGCAACCCTGGAGGTACACATTGAAGGCCGAGGGGTAGCCGCCATTGCATGTTGCCCTTCATCGTGTAGCAGGCATATCCGACCCATCCTGCCAAAGAGTAACCGAGGGCCAGCAAGACCCCGTGGAGTCCAACGAGCAAGCCCCTGGAGTGCGGCGGTGACACTTCACTCTGGTACAAGGGGACAGATCCCACGATTAAACCGACACCGAAACCCGTGATGAAGCGGAAGGCCAGATACATGCCGACATTCTGGCTGGCGGCTTGAAGTGCGCCGCCAAACACAAGTGTGCTGGAAGCAATTGCGATGCTACCTCGTCGAGAGAACTTGTCCGCGAAGGGACCGATTGCCAGGGCCCCGAACAAGCCTCCCGTCTGGAAGAGGCCGTTGGTGGCGCCGATCAATGCGTTTGCCTGTGGATTGGACGGCAGCAGGTCCATATATGCAAGAAACTGTGGTTGGCCGAGCGTGGTCGCAATGATCGAAGCAGAGTAGCCATATGAGATCGAGCCGAGACAGACGAAAAGGACGATCTGAGTTCAATGTCAGACAACTCCGCGAGCAAAGGTTTCACTGCCTAAGGGGGTTCTTACGGCAACATTCAACCAGGAACGAGATTCTCTCATCTTGGACAATTTTAGTTCGTTGATAACACAGTTCGAATGCGGTTCTGTGTGCGGATGGTCTGAGCAGGACGCGCGTAGCATCTATCAATGCTGGTCAAGCAGGCGGTGCTTCCTTCAAGGATTCAGCCGTTCGATCCAAGGCTACATATGTATCGTAACTGATATAAGGTCACCATACACAAGTTCCACTAGACATTGAAGGATAACAGAGCCCACGGAACCATGTTTCCGGTCTGTTGGAGCTTTTGTAACGTGCCGTTCTTGCCGAAACCTGAAAGAACTTACCGGTTGCTTGTAAGAGCCTCCCCCGCAACGACATGCTCTGTTGGTAAGCGGATGAGATCCATCCTTGGTTCCAGACCAGAGCCAAACAAGAATCACCAAAGAAACGAAACGAAACGAAACGAAAACTCTGTTCTTCAACTCTGTTTTCGCGTAAAGCAAGAAAATGTTCCAAAAGGAAACGGAAAGGAGATTCCATTAGCTACCGGTCTTTCATTTTCGAACAAAGCTAATTGGCAGACCTCACCCCGCAAGATCAGGTCTCACTATGTCCACAGAGACGGCTGGAAATGGTCCATTCGAGTGCCCACTACTTCGGAATGAGATTCGCGGCCTTCATCCTGTCGAACCCACGCAGCCACTGCGTCGGCGTGTCTAGAACGTCGGGGAACCCCGTGGCATACATCTCAGTCAGGTCAAAGGGGTGGTCAAACGTCCACTCCTGTGTCAGGTAGTTGATGAACGGCCAACTTGTCCCCTCCATGGTCCCCGGGCGGACCTTGGTCTCCCTTACCCACTGGGTCCATTTATCCTTGTTGCCCTCCATGAACGCCCCGATCGACTGCGCTTTCCCGCTGGGATCGGGCCCGTCCAGAGTGTCGACTCCAAAGTATTGGCAGATGACGGGCCAGAGCACTTTCCATTGAATTGGCTCCGGTCTGTCCGCCACGTTGAATGACTTCCCGTTCACCTTTGCGGGGTGCAGCGAGGAGTAGATGTGGAAGCGTGCGAGGATTGTGGACGAAGTGTCGGTTCGTTTGGCGGCCCAGGCGCCTTCGTTGCCCGGGAACCTCACCGGTGGCGGGCTAGGGCCATGAAGCCACTTGTAAAAGCTGAAGTACAGACCGAGACCTTGGACGATGCTCATGGCATTGTTCTGCGGCACAAATCCGACCTGCTCGCCCTTGTTAGCGGTTGCGGATTTCCGTTGAAGTTGGCATGGCATAGACGTACAATCGCATCTGGGCGAAGTTCGCACCATCCCCACTTCTTCCCTTTTGCCAACCTCCTGATCTCATCAACCTGGGCGTAATAGAAGATCTTGTCCCCCCAAGGCGACGGCACACGTGGAGCAGACTCTTTCAACGGGATCTCAATCTTGATATGTTCAATCCATTCGAGTCCGTAATGCTGTGAATCAGGTCAGTGTGTGCGGGACGCGGAGTTTTCGGCACCGAAAAAGCAACGTAACTACTAACCTTTCCACCAGTCTGCAGGGTGAAGAACGAAAAGTTCGGACACACTTTCTCCAGTGCCTGGATCGAATTGGCGACGAGGGCGACGTTTGCTCTAATCACCTCCTCATGGCTCTTACCATGCGCCGTGTAAGCTGTGAAATAGACGGGTCCGACATCACCAATGTTGTCAATGGATTTGAGTCTCGTTGCGATCTCGTCGACCGGGAGACCCAAGTCGAAGCCGCTGTAAAGTTCGACTCGGTGGTAATCCTCCTCGGGGACCATCGCGGTCTCTTTGCTCAGAGGCCGGTATGTGAGGCCGATTATGCGCTTGAAGGTCGTCGGCGACGGGTAGGTGCGCAACTCGTCCAGGACTCCCCAGCCGGACACCCCAGATGCCCCGAGAACAAGTGCTGTCGCCATTTGCGCGTCGAGACGAGTTGACAAAGTTGCTGCGATCGACGCTGGAGAGGAGGATGGGGCGGGCGAGCGGCCACAAAGACACGACCGTCCATTCTTCAAGGGTTTCGATCTTTAGAGTAATCGAGAGACAATTCCTGCTCTGTAGCATTGCTTGGGGTAGAGAGCGTGGGAGTCTCTGTGCTTGCCAGAATCAACGGAACCGTGATTCCGGAAGGCGGTTTCCGGTGGTTTCCAGCCTCCATGGCCAGAACACCTCACCGGAGGTACCTTGCATTGATTACCAATGCAGCCGCCGGCCCCAGTTGTTGGCATTCGGCTCTTGAAGAAGTCTTATTCATTCCGCTGCACCGACTTCAAGTTGAGTATGCGAAGTGCCGTGTGGGGGAAGAGGGCGTACTCGGTACAGCACTTAGAGTCCACGCTTATCCCCACAAGCCCTAGGGAGTATAGAAGCGTATATGGCCAATCACAACTAGCGACTAATACGTATCCGATCCGCTCCAACCCCCTTTTTCCAAAGTGGGCCAGCCCACCGCAGCCGAGGCAAGCAGTAGAAACAGCTACGATCAACTGTGATTGAGGAGGGACAAGCGTAGGAAGAGATACCATGCGGATGTATATATGTCTATTTATGCTTATGAGCTTTACCGAAACATGAAACAGTATTGCGTTCGAAGCAAGGTACCGACAACACGAGTCACACTTGATCCAACGTGTTGCCTGCGTGGACCCCGGCCGTGTACCGAGCGCTAACTTGACGCGTCTGCTCCTATCAAGTTCTTCTCATGCTCTGGCCACCACTCGTCGAACAGATGGACTCTCGTCCGAAGATGTGCGGCTCTTTCCCCTCCTTCGGCTTCCGTCTTGGTCTGTCCGATCCCAAAGTACGAAAAGCGGTTCTTCCCGCCGAGATATTCATAGTCAAAATCTTCCCAGCGCGGCTCCTTGATGACCGAGAGGAAGTGCAGCGTGCTCCCTGGCCACACCGCCGTGACTCGGCCATCGACCGTGTTGTTTTTGTACCAACTCCGGCACGGGTGGACCCAGACCGTCTCTGGCATCAGAGTGTCGACGTGTTCGACAAGGTCGTCAATCGCCTCCTGCTTGGGGTTCATCGTGCGGATCCGTTGAGTCTGCATCTTCTGCACACACTTCAAAATGTAATCTGCGGTGGCTTCCAGGACGGGGAGGAATGAACCGTTTGCCGCACAGGCCTGTGGACCGTTGAAAATGAAATAGTTGGGAAGGTCCCGGATGGCCAGTGACAAGTAGCCCTTGGGATCTGAGGTGGAACGAGTCAGCAGAGGACTACCGGGCTAGTTGAAAGGACACAACTCACCAGCTCCAAACTTTTCGTCACACTTGAAGCCGTTCCTTCCCGTCAACTTGAAGCGAGGCGCGAAGCTGACGTCGAACCCCTGGAAGATATATCAGCACCTGAACTGTTCTTCGAGCCAGAAGTAAACCTACTGTGGCGCAGATAATAGTGTCGACTTTCCTCTCTGTGCCATCCGCCGACACGATCCCGCCGGCGGTCACGCGCGTGATTTCCTGCGTCACTACCTCGACATTACTCTCACACATTGCTTCCAGATATCCCACACCTGGGGTCAGTCTGCGGCATCCAACGCCAAACTTTGGGATGAGGAGAGGTATAAGCTCCGGCTTCTTGGCCAAAGATGCCTCCATTCTTGCAGTCAAATCTCTAACAGTCGATAGTTGCAGATCGCAGCTGTCGACAAACATCTCATAATAGTGGTTAAACTCCGATTCGAGATCGCACCTGGGCGGAGAAACTCAGTCCTACGCCTTCACTCGACTTGACAGCGAGATATTTCTCACCTGTATTGCAAATGATACGCTGGGTCGTTCCTGAAATGCTCCTTCTCCACATCCGAATACGGTGGATTGCCTTGTGGCTGTCTCGACTTGATACCGGCAAAAGGCATTGCAATCCACGTAGGTGATCGCGCATAGGTGTCTATGTGTTTTGCCTTGGGCTGGACTGAATGGATGTTAGCACTCCCTCAAATGCTTGATTTCACCACCACCAACTTTTTGGAAGGATCTGGATGGCCGAAGAGCCCGTGCCTATCAAGGCGACGTTTCGACCTTCGGGAGTCCAGGGTCGGTCGAAATGGGCTGAATGCAATAGTTTTCCTTTGAAGTCTTGAAGACCAGGGATTGCTGGCCATTTCCACGCGCTGTTGTCACAATTATCAGAGAGCGTCCAAGCTTCAACCAGCTAGACTTACTTCAGAATCCCGCAAGCGTTGACCAAAATGTCGCAGCTATCACGGAGAACCGATCCATCGGGGGTCTTTATTTGAAGCTCATACTTGGCATCACCTTCGTTCCACTCCGCAGAAACAAGCAGGTGACCGAATTTGATGAACCGTCGCACTCGGTACTTGTCGGCGACGCCTGAGAAGTATTCTTGGATCTCGTCGGATTCAGCATAGCTGAAGAAATTAGTGGACTCGTCACACTGGAAGCGATCCGACACCTTACTAATGAGACCAGTCTGTCTTTGGAGCAAAAGAGAAGGTGTAGATGTGAGCTGGTACGTCGCATGCGGCGCCGGCTGCGAAATCGAGGATCAGCTTCATATTGTGGCCGTCACAGAGGATCAGCAGGTGGCTGCACTCACGGTATTTGTTCTCGAACCACGTTCCCGCCACATCTGGATTCTTCTCGTAGATTTGGAACTCGACATTTTCCAGCAGTTGTTCTTGTCTAATCGCCATATACTGAGCGCAAACCAGTCTGTTAATATTGTGTATCTGTTGGAAGACCCAGATTCCTTGTGAACTCACCATACCGGAGGCGCCTGCTCCGATGCAGACAATCCGCAAATTTCGCGGGGCGAATAGGAGTTGCCTTTCAATTTTGTACGGCGCTTCACACACATCGTCCACTTTGTGAGGTGACATCTTGTAAAGATAGGCCCAGGGGAAAAATTTGCAGCCGTACAACTAGCTTCGTCTCCGAGCAGATGATTGTTCCAGTCGTCGCCAACTCACCTGCAACGCTGCTACTCTTATGGACACAAGACACGGAAACAGCTTCAAGGCGAGGGATCGAAATATGTTGCCTGAGATCGAGTTTAGGCCATCACTGCTATAGTAGGCCGAATTCGAGGCTGCGACACTCGAAAACGCTTCCACCGGAATCGCGTTTCCGGCCACATTATGGAGAAACAAAGTGTTTAGGCATCGAAATGTCTGCGATACAGTGACATTTGAGTACTCGCTTACTATGCTATAGACGGGAGCTGGATTCCCGGGTTGTCACGTCCGGGCTTAAGCCAATTTGGAAGGTTCATTGGTGGACTGATGGCCGTGTTGGTGATGGAATCAGACTACGTTTTCCCTGAACATCCACCGGTCGCTTAAGCAGAACTTATTGTTCACAGGGTAAGTCTCGGAGCACAGCTGTCACATTGACATTTCCTCACCTGACCATAGGCACGCTTCTCACAGACTGCTGTCCTGTCTCTAGGGAGGCAGGGCTCCAGAACTCTACCTACTTGTATAGCGTCAGAATGTGGACCTCATGAGAGAATATGCTCAGAAACACCCAATTTCCTTGCTTCAGATTCCATCTTTGCATCACTTTCATGAAAGTAAACTTGGAACCCTGTTCGAGTGTGCTGGATCATTGGCTAAGAGTGCGTGCAAACGCCTCCAGAGCATCCGCAACAGCTTCCTTGACCTTGCTCACGGGTAAGTCCTCGAACGGGCGGGACGTCCAGTATTTGTCTTGCTCAAGACCCTGGTAGATCAACGGCTCCGTCCCTAACACCACTTGCCAGCCTGCCCTTTGAGAGAGGTCGGCGATTTCGGTCCAGGGAGTCGGGTGGTAACACATCTCCAGCAGTGCGCCCTTATGTTCCTTGGACAGAAAAGTCTCCAGCACGTTCCTTGCCGTTCTCTCCGTCTCGGACGTGGGAGGGAAATTTGGCACGCAGGACACAATGGCTCCTGGTCCTTGTAGCGCCTCGGCTTGCTCAACGCTTTCCACAAATACTAGTCCCTCAGCGAGACCTCTCTGCTCAAAGTGCTCGATTAGATCATCTATCTCTTGTCTGTCACGGTTGACCAGGTATATTGTGGCGCAGCGAATCCACTTCTTCAACGCATACACGGCGGCCCGGCTTGCTCCACCGCCACCGACAACAAGGCCTGGCCTTCCATGGTAGAGCGCATCGGGCACGTTCCTGGCGAAAGCCTCTCTGATCCCGACACAGTCCGTGTTAGTTCCGCAAAGCTTGCGCTCCCCGTCCACCGCCGTGACATAGATGGTGTTGCAGGCACCGACATCCCTTCCCGCGGAGTCAATCTCGTCCAAATGCCCCATGATCGAAACCTTGTGGGGCATTGTGACTGCAGCTCCGAAAAATCGGGGCTCTTGGGTCAGCTGCAGGAATCCTGGCAGGTCGAGAGACTCCAGCGCGGTCATTTTGCAGGGAATTCCCAGATTCTCGAATGTTGTGTTGTGCACGAGTGGTGAGAGCGAGTGCTTTAGAGGGTAGCCAAAGAGGTAGCTGATGCCCTCTATTTCCTTCATGTTGATGCTCGTGGCGTAATTCCCAGAGGAGAGGCGGTATGGCAGAATTCAGTCTTAGTGAATGATGCTGAGTTTGTTCTCGTTCGATGCAGTTGAAGTATCTGTGGGAACAATGAAGTTGGCGAATATCAAGTATTACACACGCTCCTCGGAAGAAAGAACCTTGTCCCTTGCCCCTGATTTGACGGCAGCCTTGCGTTCCCCGCGTTTTGCATTTGCGTGCTCGGAAACTGGGTTCCTTGCCGTCTAGCATACATTAAGCAACCACAGAGGTGCCCTCTGGATATAGAAGATCAATACAGTTGGACAGTGAGTTTGCATGAACCTTGTATGTGACACCCGATTGCCCCAATCCCGGCCAAAGCCTGGAACTAATAAATAGGCGATGTGACAGATGATATAATAATAATAGCAAAACCTCCCCAAGTCCGGCTCGTTGACTTCCTCACGGGAGAAGTTGTGCTATTACAGCTTTGTTTTTCAGTGCTAGTCAGAATGATTGCAACAAATATGGAGCATTTGACTATCAAATCAACCTACAAACTCAACACTGGATATGAAATCCCAGCTCTTGGGTTTGGAGTAAGTCATTCACACAGAAATGTGTACTGTCATGCTGACTCGGGATGGTTTGAAGGTCTATCAAACGTGAGACCCAAGACAGAGCCACGCACTTCTAGTCCTAATGGTTTACCACAGGCCCGCCGACGAGGCAGAGAAGGTTGTAGCGCATGCTCTGAACATTGGGATTCGGCAGGTCAGCAAAATTGTCCGTCTTGTCAACCTGTCGACCGTCGACTGACCTGGGCGGTTTAGATCGACTCGGCGCCAATCTATGAGAACGAAGCGCCTTGCGGCGCCGCGATCAGGAAAAGCGGCATCCCGCGCGACCAAATCTTTTACGTCTCCAAAGTGTGGCCGAATCGAATGAGCTACGAGAACGCGAAACAGGACGTCGACACCACGCTTGCCACTGCCGGTCTAGACTATGTTGACTTGTACACATCCAGCTTTATCGGTCGATTGCTGGCGACGGTCTAATGTTTTTGCAGGTACATCATACATGCACCATACGGTGGCAAGGAAGCTCGATGTGGAGCGTGGAAAGCCCTGGTCGAGGCCCAACAGGCTGGCAAAGTCCGCTCGATCGGTGTCTCAAACTATGGCGTCCACCACCTGGAAGAGCTGAAGGAGTATATTGCGGAACTTGAGAAGGAGGGTGGAGAGGGTGCTGGAGGCAAGATCAGCGTCGGGCAGTGGGAGCTTCACCCGTGGCTCGCCAGGCCAGACATCACCGAGTGGTGCAGACGGAACGGAGTGCTTTGCCAGGCGTACAGTCCTCTCGCCCGAGGGCAACGCATGGAAGAGCCTGTCCTTCACAAACTCGGAGAGAAGTACCATAAGTCGCCTGCGCAGATTCTTGTGCGCTGGAGCTTGCAGAAGGTAAGGCTGATCCTTAGACTCGAACAGCATGTGGTCTCTCCTTTGACTCTAACTTCTCCGCTAGGGCTTCTCTCCGTTGCCGAAGTCAGTCTCAATGAAGCGAATCGAGGAGAATGCAGACGTCTTTGACTTTGAACTGACGAAGGAAGACATGGCGGAGTTGGATCTCAAAGATGTATATGCTCCTTCGACTTGGGATCCTACAACATCCCATGACTAGCCTCTAGATAACTATGAAGCCAAACTATGAAGCCGTTTCAGCCAAGCATAAAGAGACTACAGCGACTTTTCATGCCAGAGTAGTGCCCATGAGTTTTCTAAGCTCATATAGCCGAAATACAAATCTTCAAAGACTGTTTCCCCCCAGATTTGTGGATGCGACAGTCGCAGAAGGCACGGTGGAATGAGTGAATGGGCTCCTTTCCCGTACCTTCGTCTCACATCTCACCGTCGGAAAGCCTTCCGCTTTGCAATTCATCTACTTGCCGCGGCTGAAATTGTGGAGGTGATGAGCAGGCCGAAAGCCTGTGTGGAGGTGGTTAGACTTAATTCCAGATGCGTGCTGTTCTTGAGCAAGATCCGGAGAACCCAGACTGCGGCATCGTGATTCCGGAAGGCCTCTCGATGTTGTGCGAGAAACTACGATGCCGGATCCAAACGCCTATGCCTTGTAACCAGACACATGCCCGGCATACTTAATGTCGAATCCTTGCGACCCTCGGCCATCCCACGACTACGATCTTACCCGCCAACGTGACCATTGCGACTTACATTCACAGCTCCCCGAGCAAATTTGTGAGCATTGACCATGACTCAGGCAATCCTCATTGCGACCATTTATCCCCAGCCCGGGAAAGCCGATCGGGTATACGCGCCGTTGCATCAATCACCCACCCCCTCCCATCGTCGCCTCCACTGACAAGTCGCGCCACCTAGATTGTGGAATTGCTGCTGCAGACCGCCAAGGTCGTGCATGCCGAGGAGCCCTACGTGACCGAGTATTCCTGCTACCGAGAGATCAACTTCCAGGACGGCCAAGAAGACATCATCATGTTCGAAAGGTCTGTCTTATTCTTCCTGTGACGGCGGCGAATTTTGAGAGGCTGATTTTCGAGAACAAGATACACTTCTCTGGAGAATCAGAATGTTCACATGGGAGTCCCGCACGTGGTGAAGTTGCTGAAGACTTGGGAGGAGGAGGATCTGCTTAGACGGCCACCTTTGATCAAGAACGTCGAACATGTGGGCGGATTTGCTGGTCGTTGAACCTCTTGACTGTACGCCACCGTTAAGTGGAACGCAAAAGTGAAATGAAAATACATTGAGCTATGCTAACATCTACTTCTCTAATAAGTGTGACCAATGATGATTGTCATGACTTGTTATTTTTGTCTCTCCTGGTCCAGAAGGGTAATGGTTTCGTCGTAGATCACACCCATATTGCTCGTGGTGGCGCCCGGCCCTGATGCCACGGGACTGTCAACCGCCAGAAATCGAGTGCGGCCCTTGGTCACCTCGAGCACTGTGCCACCGGGGTACTCTGCTCCTTCGATCACCCTGAGCATGACATCTGCCACCTCTTCCGGTTGGATCACTACGTCGTCGGCACGGAAGACTTTCTTGATATCCTCAGTCCACAGAGGAGTAGCCACATTCCCCGGTGCCACAGCCACGACTTTGATGCCGAACTCCTTGTGGAGAGGAGCCAGCGCCCGGGTAAAAGCAGACACGGCTGCTTTTGACGAACAGTACAGTGGCTGGTTGAAAAGAGGGAATTGGGCGGCGAGGGACGATACGTTGAGGATGACGCCCACAGTCCTGGTTGACGGCGGCGGGGAGACTCGTGTGATCTGATCTCGAATGGCGAGACGGGTGCCTTTCATGAGTGCAGAGACATTGAGGTCGATCGATTTGTAGCTGGTTTCTTCCGTGTCTTTCCAGAAATTGGACCATGGCTGTACTCGTGCGTCAGCGACGCAAATTGCGTTGCTCGAAACAACGACATGCTCACTGGTTCAAACACTCCTGCACTGTTACACAACACGTCGACCTTGCCAAGTCGATTCTTGGTGAACTTAAAGAGGTCGTGTAATTGGTCCCATTGAGTAAGGTCTGTCTTCTGGAAGAAGATGTCGTCCTGTCTGTCAGTTCCTGTCAGCACCTCCAGCGATCTGGCCATATTGTTCAGTTATGACTACCTTTGCTTCATTAACTCATCCAGCGCTGGTGTTCTCTGTAGGTCGGCAACCACAACTTTGGCTCCCTTCTGAACCAGAAGTTTTGCAAAGGCTAGGCTTATGCCTTCGGCAGAGAATTAGAAGTTCCGCATACAACTGTTGGTACAGAGTAAACCTTACCCGACGCTCCACCCGTAACAATTGCACACTTTGAGGCAATTGCAAATGCCATGCTGTCGTAAAGATCTTCGCTGAGGATGAATTGACGAGATATCAAGAGTTCGAGATAGTTGATCGTTGATCTAGAGCTTTAGCGAGCTCTAAGTGTAAGTTGGTCTCGGCGTTATGGCCATCGACAGATGTTGCGTCGGTAGCAAGCACTCACCGACCCAGCCACAAGAGAAAGACGCCAAGGGTGGAAAGGAAACGGCCTCGGTGACAAAGCGATTGCGTCTCAAAAGTGACAGAAGCCAGATGATCTTTAGAATGGTGCTTGCACGTAACTGACAGTGGGACTAGCAACTCGCAGACTCAGTCACGAATTTGCAAAGGAGACGACTTCCCGGATCGTCGCCGGTTCTCGAATTCCGCAGTACGCGCTGCTCCTAGGGTTGAGCCGCCTCATAGTTCAATCCGCCGGAAGGGTGAGCAGATGAAGGGGAAGGGGTCGCCGGGGACCGTGCCCACTGTCGAGGAAGTTTTGGCTCAGAAAGTGCATTCCCGTTTGGAACATCAGTTTTTGCTTCCCACAGATCTGTCTGGTGTATGCACTGTCAGGAATATGCGCCGCGGGGTTGTCGTGGCATGCAATGTTCAAATGAAGAATGCG
This sequence comes from Cladophialophora immunda, assembly GCF_000835495.1. Classification (NCBI taxonomy): domain Eukaryota; kingdom Fungi; phylum Ascomycota; class Eurotiomycetes; order Chaetothyriales; family Herpotrichiellaceae; genus Cladophialophora; species Cladophialophora immunda. The sequence continues at coordinate 3,161,402 of NW_015622544.1, forward strand.
GAAACCATCTTCCATACCAATTGAATTCACGTTTGGCAGGCGAATAGCTTGATGAAAACTGTGTTGATGGCTGGATATACATCGTATAGCTCCGTTGGGAGAAGGGAGAGTTTGGCCGACCCAAGTCCAAGCCCTGTGACTTTCGCAGAGCTCTCACAGCCCATAGAATATGCCTTCAGCTGTTCTGTTCAATTGCCAGGCACAGGTGCTCCATGGCCCGAGAGATCTTCGTTTGGTGAGTCAAGCTATACTTGCACGGGTTCAGAAAAGTATGCCATCGACTTAGTCTGATCAACCTCTAGACGGACAAATTTGTCCCCCCGCCACTGCCGAACGAGGTGCAGGTAGCCATCCGATCGACGACACTCTGCGGCTCGGATGTTCACTACTATCTGAGCTACAGCAACGGAGGTATCCAGATCAAGGAGCCACTCTCGCAAGGTCATGAATCTGCCGGTGAAGTCGTCGCAGTTGGCGAGGATGTCTCGACGCTGAAGGTTGGAGACCGAATCGCCCTCGAGGTCGGAGTCCCGTGCGATGATTGTGAAGACTGCGCGACGGGTCGGTACAATGTCTGCGCAAGGATGAACTTCCGGAGCAGCGCTGCTTCGTTCCCACATTTCCAAGGAACACTGCAGACGAGATTGAACCATCCAGCGAAGTGGTGTCATAAGTAAGTCCTCGGCAACCAGTAAAACCTATGAATGCGGATGATTGACGTGCAAGGCTGCCGGAGTCAATGTCCTATGATCAGGGCGCTCTCTTGGAGCCGCTGGGGGTAGCCGTCCATGCCGTAAGAAAAGCAGGTCTGGCACCGGGATCATCATGCCTTGTAATTGGAGCAGGCGCGGTCGGTCTGCTGTGTGCATCTGCGGCGCGGGCAGCTGGCTGTGTAAGTATCACAATGGCAGACATCGCGGAGAACCGGCTCCAGTTCGCCCTCAACCAGGGGTTTGCGTCGGCCGTATCGCCCATGTCCCCGAGAAAAGGAGAGACCCTGGAGGACAGGCTGGAATCTGCGAGAGAATTCGCAGATGAATTCTGCAAAGCAGGGCAAAAAACAGAAGAGAAGAGGTCAGACAAATTCTCTGTCACGTTTGAATGCACGGGCGTCGAGTCCTGCGTGCAGACAGCCATCTATGTAAGTATTCCAGGAGCAACGACGTCGCCATTGCGGTTCTTTGACACGCCAGCATATAGGCCACTCGCGCGGGCGGCAAGGTCATGCTCGTTGGCATGGGCTCACCTATCCAAACGTTGCCTATCGCAGCAGCGACGCATCGGGAAGTTGATCTGGTTGGCATTTGGCGATATGCGAACGCGTATCCGGAGAGCATCGATATCATGCGCAAGGCTGGTCAAGTTGGGACAGGGATCCCAGATCTATCGAGCATCATCACCCATAGATTTGAAGGCCTAGAGATGGTTCCCGAGGCATTCGAGCTTGCAGCGAAATCGACAGATGTGGATGGGAAGCTTGTCGTCAAGGTTGTGGTCAACAACGTCTAGCACGGGACTTTGTTCTCTAGAATAAATGAAGCATTCAAATGAAATGTAAAGACGAACCTGTTACAATGCTGACTGCTGTACCGTACGGTTTGTACGCCGATAATCTCACTCGGCGCTAAATGAGGCCTTTCCTGCGGCATACAGCAATCAAAGACCTGGAATCATACCCAAGCTTCAGGCCGGTCGAAGCTTACTAACATGCGGAGTCCGTATCTCAAGGTCGTGCATGTTGTGCGACGAGGAGGTTGCGGAATATGGTTTCCGCAATCTCTGGAGAGGGGCCTCGTTCTGGGGATGATGCCGTATGCCATATGCAAGGCGCGGTGATTCAGCCATCGGACTGAGTCTTCGCCGCTGACGTGAATTCTTCATTTGACGCCTTGTGTAGAGCCACATTTTGGAGCGTGCGGGAGCCCAAGGCTCAGCTCTGGCTCTCTGGTTCGGATAATGCTGGCCAGTCCTAGTGGACGAAAGTGATTATACTCCTCGAGGGGGGGCCGATGGATACGTATTTTGGGTCCACCGCCATGGCTGTCTGTGCATCGCGTCTGGCCCTAGCACGAATTACGCTGCAGCTTCTCTTTTTTTCGTTTTATTGTTTGTTTTAGCTACGGATGAGATGTTGCCATCTTTCGCTTGGAAAACTTGCGATAGCTATTCAAGACACGGTGCAGCGGAAACAACATGGTTGTCTCGTTGTTCGACTTAACGGGGAAGACCGCCATGGTCACAGGCGGCACGAGAGGCATCGGTCAGGCCATGGCGATCGCACTTGCAGAAGCAGGCGCCGATGTGGTGTTGATACAGGTATGTCGAAGGTGTTCGAAACCGTTGTCTCTCTCTCTCGGTGCCGATGTGTCTGATCTCTGCAGAGGAGCACCGGCGCAGACAATACTACCCAAAAGGCCATTGAAGTATTAGGTCGAAACTGTTTCATCGAACCCTGCGAGCTGAGCGACAAGACAGACGTGGCCACCCTCGTCTCAAGAGTAACTGCAAGACACAGAATCAACATCCTTCTCAATGTCGCCGGGATCCAACGGCGAGCGGACGCAGTGGACTACGCTCTCGACACCGTCGAAGAGGTCCTCCAAGTCAACTTGAACTCGACGTTTGTCATTTGCCGAGACATCGGAAGATATTGGATCAACCATAATATGCCCGGCAAGATCATCAACACTGCGAGTCTGGCGTCGTTCATCGGCAGTGTCAGGATTGTGGGATATGCGATGAGCAAAGGAGGTGTGGCCCAACTCACTAAAGCCTTGAGCAACGAATGGGCGGCGAAAGGCATTAACGTGAATGCCATTGCTCCGGGGTATGCCGTCTCTACTACCCTGATCAGCCGTCTCGCCGCTTGCTGACCACATAATAGATACGTGGCGACAGATATGAACGTCGACACGAGGTCGGGCGACCCGGCATACCTCCAGAGCCTCAATGACAGGATTCCTGCCGGCCGATGGGGAACGCCCGAAGATTTCAAGGGCTCCGCAGTGTTTTTGGCCAGTTCGGCAAGTGATTACGTCCATGGACATATATTGCTGGTCAGTATCTGGGACATGTGTGCGGAACTGTGCTCGCCGTTCTGACAATACATTGCAGCTCGATGGCGGGTTTATGGGCCGTTGAGAGTACAAGCTTTGCTTCGGATACAAAGATGGTGTGTTCATATTTGATTACAGAAAGGCCATTGCGGAGGAGAACAATCATTGACAGCGACCTAGCCGAATCCCAAGAGAGCAGTATCTCTATTTCCCACCATTACTATACATAGAGAAAATACCCAAAGCAATCTCAACCGACAACGTGCAAATGGCAAGAGGATCTTTGTTGTGATATTAAGAACAGGTCTCTTTCTTCTGGGGAAATATTGTCAGAGAATAGTAAAGCTACCGAGTATATACCTACCCCTTCATACATATATGTGCTATGTACATATACCACCTTCTTGAGCATGCCATCTCTACGTCCTTGAGAAATGACCGTAGGAGCCGTTGCCAGCGACTTCTGATCAGAGCTTTAGTCTTGCCTGATTTCGTGCGACAATCCCCCCCGAGCATTCCGTCATTCACAGTGGCGTTGCCGAAAACACCTCTAGCGGTTTAGACCTTGTGCGGGACAGAATGCTCTTCATGCTCGACGTCATCCTCCGGCTTGTTGGAGGTGGTGCCGTACAGGTGGCCGTCTTTTCCCACCACATGGGTGCCGTCCGCGACCGGGTCGCCGAAGATCCTGGCGACTTCTTCCAGGCTCAGGCCCTTGGTCTCGGGGAAGAAGAGCCAGAGCAGGACGGCGTAGATGGCGGTGAGGACCGCGAACACGATGTAGTACCGCCAGTGGATCGCCTGGAACGCCGACGAGGCCGCCTGCGTGAAGACGAGACTCGCCAGGAAGAGGCCGCTGATGGAGAGACTGGTGCCGACGGCGCGGAGGCGGGTGGGGAAGATCTCGGACACGTAGATGTAGGTCGTGGCGTCGATGAAGCTGGCGTAGAAAAAGATGTGCATGAAGAGGAAGACGATTGCCCCCGCGGCGGTCCCTGCGGTCTGTTCGTGAGTCGGGAGAGAGAGCATCGCGATCTCGCCGATCAAGACGAGGACAAGAGCACCGAACCCGATGACTGGGGTTTTGTTAGCGAGGGAGGCTTGCTAGATTATGTGGTTTGACTTACCCAAGAAATTGACCCGCCCGCCGCGATCCACAAGTATCGCGGTGATTGCGTTGCCCAGGATAGACACGGTTACATAGCCGGCAGAGAGGAGAAATGCCTGTCGACCGGTATATCCGATACTCGAATACAAAGACACAGCGTAGTCTGAGGCCATGTTAGCGACAAGTCCCTCGCTTGCTGTTGTCAGCTTACAGTTGATGACCAAAGTGCCGGTACACTGGCCCCCAAACATCACGCCAAACCCGAGAGCAAGACGTTTGAGATTGTGTGCTTTGGTGAAGATCTCCTTGTATGCCTGGAGACCAATCACATTCGTCTCCAACGCGAACTGTTCGCGCATGATGCTGTACTCGCGATGTGCAAATGCGCCGTCGAGATCTTGGGCGTCGGCGTGAATCTTCATCAATACAGCAAGAGCCTTGTCGGGATCGTCGCGCTGGAGGACTTTCGGATCCGTCAGCTGGCCATGTGCAAGTGGAACAGGCTCCGGGATGTCAACTTACGCCATCTTGGAGACTCGGGGACTGTGTATATTCCCAGGCCCAAGATCGCTGGGAACACAACTTGCAAGGCTAAGGGTAGCCGCCACTGGATATTGCCAGTCATAGTGTAGCAGCCGTAGCCGACCCAGGCTGCCAGAGCAGAGCCAGCCCCGATAGCGACGCCTGTTGAAAAGCGTGGGTCAGCGTTAACAGACGAGCCTTTTGTGTTCACAGAACCTACCATGCAGACCGACCAGGAAACCACGGGAATGGGGAGGAGAAACCTCCGACTGATACAGGGGCACCGCTCCAACTGCCATGCCCACACCAAAGCCAGAGAACGTGCGGAAAACCAGAAACATGGCAATGTTCTGACTGGCTGCCTGTATAGCGCCGCCGATGACCATAAATGCCGCGGAGACGGCGATGGCACCCCTTCGAGAGAAGTAATCACCCGCAGGACCGATCAAGAGGGCTCCGAAGAAGCCACCCGTCTGGAACAATCCGTTGGTGGCTCCGATCAGTGCTGAGGCATTGTCTCCGTTGGACTGGCCGGGTAGTAGCTTCATATACCCTTGGAACTGAGGCTGCCCGAGGGTCGACGCAATGATGGTGGTGCAATAGCCATATGAGAGCGAGCCGAACGTGGCAAACAAGACAATCTATTGTGAGCGTCAGCGACCCAAGATATTGGACTGCTTCAAGCCTTGTAGTGGATTGGAAGGGCGAAGTAGTAGCTGCAAGGCAACATACCAGGACATTGAGCCAAGTCCAGGTCTCTTTGACTTCCGCCATCTTGTCAACGGTGAAGATTTTGGTCTCTGGTCAATGATCGATAGAGACAACAAAAGGGGGGCTTACGAAAGAGCCTGATGGTTATAAGGCCCCAGCCTGCACCCAGCTGACCCATCGCAGAGCCTTGTGAGATGTTCTAGAGCTGCTCTTGTCATCCGGAATATGGGTTCCTGGGGGCGTCTGGAGAAAACCGAAGCGGTGTAAGACACTTTTACCTGCGGGGGACAAATTGTTCAAGACGACACAGAGACACTTCCCGTCCGCTCGCTTAGGCTTGCGGGGAGTTCGGGGTCTGGGGGTTGCTGTTTGCCCCCAGGTCCCAATCAGCTGCTCCATATTCAACACATTTGATCCACAACATTTACGGACTCGATTGCCTCCTCGCCGGCTACAATGGATTCTAAGGCTGGTCGCGACATGGAACAGAAGCCAGGCACGGAATCCGACTTTCCTTTGCTGGGTACGATTCCGGCTCTGGACCGAGTAGAACACCTGCCGGTGGAAAGGAACAATTGTTGCGGAACTCTCCCCCTGGTGCCTCAGGGGGATCGGAACGCATTGTTCCAGGCCGTGTATGTATTCGGGAACAGAGCAGAAGTCACGAAGCAGAGAGCCGAGCTTCTGCAGGAAAACACTATTGTGATGCCGTGGCCGAATTAGGAAGACCAGGGGCGTAAACGTGCTTGTGACGAAGACGCGTAACAATTGACTATACTGTGACATGAACCAGAAAGCACAATGCCCAAACTAGCCCTGGAGGGGCTGGAACTGTGATTTTCGTCTCTTGGTGCCTGGTCTCACGGACTCTTGAGCCTCGAGAGCCCTCCGTTTCGGTTTTTCTGAGGCAACAAGCTTGGCTTGCCACTTACGCTTGATGTCCAAGAGAATATCCAAAGTCCGCGAGGCATTCTTGAAGGCCTTCCCTAGTTCTGCCAATGCTCTGCAACAGGTGTCGAGGTGGCGTTGGAGGTTCAACTTGTCAGTTCCCTCCAGGTCAAGAACTGAGGCCAACACGAGGATAATGGCTGCCGAGAACACGATGCTGACCACCTCGACGTTGACGAAACGCAGCGGATAGCTCGACTTGTAAATGCGGAGGAGTACGGATATAGCAACGGCAGACTCTATGCATACCGATCGAGCATGCATATGCCGAATATTGGAGTTGATTGTGCTCGAAGCTGTCTTCGACATAAACGGGCGGTGAATATATATCATGAATTGGTGGTATTGCATGCTGTGGCTGATTAGCGGGACGTCAGATGCAATAGGAGATAGGAGACATACTGCAATACGAGGACATGGGGCAGGTGCTTGATGTTACCGTCATGCTTGTCAAGACTGACCTGCAACGCAAGTGGCAGGTTTCGCCGCCATTGATCCAGTTTAGAAACGGTCTCATCGGCAAGCGACTGCAGCATTTTATCTGATACATCCGCCCGTTCATACCTAGAATGTAAGCAGCTTGACGCTTACCGAAGAAGAAGAAACTCACAAAACATGGCTAACATCGTCCATGGCCTCACAGAGCAACACCCATTGTCGAGGAAGCATGCCATTGGGATCGGACGAATCGGGGACTGAGAGGGTTGCTTCAGGCAGAGTCTCTAGCACGCCGTAAGGTACCCATCGCTGCAGCCCAGGTATCCGATCGGCGGGCTGGTGAACTGAAGGATTGTGGTTACTTATGCGGCAAGGTGGTCTTCCTAGATAGAAGCCCCAGAGACTACACAGTTGTGAGTAGGAATGGTGAAGGGTCGTACATGGGCACCTACTGATCAACCACAAAGCTTCCCCAGAAAGCCATTTTGCGAGCCTCAGCTTCGGTGGAACTCATTAGACCTTTGGCTACATACGGCGTCATGTCAAGGTGTAGACCGAGATCAAAGGACAAACGGACGGACATCCCTATCAAATACAAGTTACTAATGATTGATGATTGACCAGGAGAACGTACCACTGTAGAGCCATCCGCGCGCGTCATTTGTAGATGCTGCTTCGAAAGAGCTTAAAATCACCAATGCTTGCACGGTTGCTACTCTGGGGCTGTCCAATTCGATATCTAACCAGATTTTGGCCCGCTTCGCAAAGAACTTGGGCAAGGGTAGAGGGAAGTTCTCATGTCGGCCCGTGTCATAGATGGCGCCAAAAGCACAGCTTTATTTAGATTAGTATGGTCAGTCCTCAGAAGAGAGTAGCGTGGAGAGCTCACATTGCATTGATCAACGTCTCCGACAAGTAGGAGCTGCGACCAGGGCGGGAGCGGTGTGTCCTCCTTGCTTGTCTATACAGTTCTCGATCCACGACATGGAACGTAGGATCCTGCCAGGTGAAGTATAAGTTGGTTAAATGGTCCTCCAAGGCTTCATCGACGTGTTGGCCAAGTCCGGCGGCATCCAACAGCCTTTGGCCGCGGCTTCGAGCAACATTTGCTTCCGCGGATTGTGTGGTTGGCCCAGTATCATCGCGGAGTGGCAGGTTTGAGGTCGCGCCGAAATAGCGAAGCTCGCCGTCATCCGTAACTTGCAGGGTCCCCATTCTTTCAGCAATCTCATTGATCACACCGTCGGAACCCTCATCATCCGGAGCGACTCGCAAATCCAGATCTGTGGCTGAAATAGACTCCGGCGAAGTTGCAGGGCCCAGAGATTGATCAGTTCCAGACATTTCCATATCTGGATAAGGAATTTGTAGGTCGATCCAGCCATAAGTCATGCCCAATGGCATGGCATTGAGTCCCGTAAAATCTGTGGTCCACTCAGGAAACGCGATGTTGCTCTCTTGCAACGCAGCCAATTGGTCGTCCATGTCCGTATAGTTGGTGAACAGGTCGCCCACCTCTGGTGCATGGGCAGGGATGGTTCGGTTGCTATTCATTTGGGCGAGGTCAAGCATGAACTCCTCGGGCCCCCGGAGCGACACATTGTTCTGGTACTCTCCTGGTTGAGAGTGCCTCCGCTGTGGCTCTTGCGACCCTGATATAGGCAGCGGAATTAAGTCGTTGGTAAGTCCTTCTCCTTGAGCCGAAGCTTCTGGCTCTAATGTCTCAAGTGCCACTTGTTCTTTTGGTGATGTACCTGGCTGCTGCAACGTTTCGATCAAGCGGTCGATTAACGCAGCATCATTGGCATTCAGTGGTGGAGGCTCTAGCCCGTGGGTGCGAATGAATTGTTCAAGTTCTGACAGTCGGGCAGAGAAGACTTGAATGGCTTTCCGGACGGGTATCCTGGACGCGAATCATGTGAATATATGGAGCTCAGATCCAACTGTCTGTTCTTAACACACCTTCTCTTGTCCTCCCCTTGGGCATAGACACATTGCTTTTTCTTCTTTTTACAATTGCCGCAAATTGGATGAACACCATCACACTGTAAATCGTAAACATCAACTACCTTCCTGACAAGGGACGGCGGTCGGTGCATACTCTGATTTTTCCATCGCGACAGGTAGTGCAAGCAGTCGACACGTATTTCCTTCTGGTAGACTTTGGTTGTTCACCCGCCCGTGTCGACATCTCTTTGGTCAAGAGAGAAGAGAATGTGTAACCCAATGGGTGAAGACGCTGCTGTGAAGTATAGCTGGGATCAAGTGGTGAAAGTCGAGGTAAGTTTACCAGGTGGGACGCAGTGATCAGCTCACCTGTCTGGGGTTGGGGGTTGTATTTATAGCTCGACCAGGAGAGCCTTTCGTACAAAGGTCATACGCACTATAACTGTAAAAGACCAAGGCCGCTTGGTTCGGCACCCGCGATCCTGGGCTCAATGAAAGTCAACGAGATGATTGCTTCCCGTGCGAGGGGACGAGTTAGAGTTTCGTGTTTCCTTTCCCCCCTAAATGTCCCCCCAGACGGACCAAGGCAGGCCGGGATTTGGGGGGAGACCCTGCTAATGGGCACCAAAGTAACTCGGATTCTCGGCTGCCATGCGGCTTGGACGCTACCACAGCTGAGAAGAGTCAATCAAGAATCTTCTCGCGCTTGAATCATTTGGTCGCTTAGTCAGAGACACAAGGGGAGCTCTGCGAAATGACCGATAGTACTGTCTGATTAGCGCGGGGCTGGAGGAGGGAGTGTTGTAAGTAATCCGGGGTTAGGGAGATTGTGGGTAAGTCCTCTCGTACCTACCTAGGCTCAAATGTGCACCTACTGTAAAAAATAGTTGTATTCCAAGGTATGGATGGTGTAAGGCTAAAACAGCACGCAGCAAATACAGATGTCTGACATTTGATCCACGTCTTTTTCGGCTGCTTCGAGACCAATAGGGACCATTCAATTTGTACGATATACATAGGAACTGCCACATCGGTTCAACCCGGCCTTTGTCTGCCATGGAGACATTGAGGAGGGTTTCAGCACTGGGGAGCAGAATATCTATTCTTCAAGCTACGGCGCAAGCCGGGCTGCGAGAACTGTGGTGCCGCTGGGCCGAAGTGCTCTGATTACAACCCTCGATGGTAGCCTCATAACTCGGCTATACGTCTGCAGGTCTCCGGACGGCTAGGGTAATAGAGTTGAGATAGCTTCTCATCCACAGAACGGTAGCAACCTGACATCTATGCGTATAGGAATAACATCGACGGTGAGGCAAGCCATGGTGCGAAGATGGTCGAGAATTACAGAACCGAAGCAGTTGGCCAGAAGACTTGGGAGCATATAATACAGCGCATTCGAGGCACTGCATTTGGCGGGATCTGGATTGACTGAAGGATACGACATCCGTCCTGATGGGCCTGGGATTGATATTTTTCTGGCCAGAGAGTATCTCCCCTAGCCTTGCTCAGAAACAACCTCATTTTAGAAGAGGAAGTACACGTTTGGGGCACAGCCCAACTAACCTCGCTGACGCTTTCAGTCTCCCCACTAAGGACCTCGTCAATCCCCTTGGGCTTTCTCGCATCCCGTCTCTTCTGCGAGATCTCCGCTACATCTACATCGTTGCCAAGTCAGGAAGCGCTCGCGGTCCAATTTCCACCCGTTTCTTCAATTCCTCCTCGGCCACACCACGCTTGATCTTGCGGATCAATTCCTCCGCGTCGAAATCCGTGCCGATCGGGTTCTCGGCGAAATATGGGCTGTTCATGAAGTCGTTGGCCTCCTTGACGCTGTCAAAGTTGTCAACCTGCGTTTCGATCATGTTGCCATCGGGGTCTTTGTAGTAGATGGACGTCGTGGGCCCGTGGTTGACGCACCACACGGGCGTGATTCCTCTGGCTTTGCGTTGCCGATAAGCCAGAAGCAATGCGGACAGCGTCGGGAAGGTGAAAGCAATGTGTTCCAGTCCACAGCTGGTGTACGATTTAGGTCCCGTATCTGGTATCCCGATAAGGGCGATGCGATGGTGTTCTTCGTCGTACGTGATGAACGAGATGAAGTCGTTTCCGTACGTGACCGTCCCTCCCAGGAAGTTCAGATAGAAGTCGACCATTTTCTTGAGGTTGCCGGTGCGGAGGACGACGTGCGCCAGGGTCGACGGACTCAGCACCTTAGCGCCCTTGTCGTCGAAGTCGATTTCTTGGAGTGAGCCCATGATTAAGTCGTTCGGGTAGTAGGATATAGTGCGCCACCGTAACCCCAGGGACAGCGAGGCCTAAGTATAATTGTGCTCCTGCTCTTCAAGCGCTACATAATTAATTGGGTCCTTTGTAAAACTGACAGGGAAAGACCGGCCCGAAGCTCGAGTGATCCCTCGGCCAAAACGCCGAGCGAATTGGTTAGTCTCCGGACACATTCTGACAATGCAGAGGAGTGCAATAAGACATCTTCGCGTACGCACCAGTGATTTTCCACGATGAGCCTTCTCTGAAACCGTCTCAACCGCGACGGAGAGTCTGCGATGTCCTACGTAACAAAGGAAACCGTCTGGCCCGATGTGGTCGCGCTGAATGATAACGTCAAAGGGGTCATTCGACTTTTCTACGAGCTGGCAGACAATAAAGAAGCCGAGGCAGGTCCGCGTATGGCGAGCGAAGTCTTCACCCCGAGCGCAAAGTTCATCGCAAGTAATGCGGCGTTTCATGGAAAAGAAGGTAAGCAAGGCGTCGGCGAGCCCATGGCGCAGAAATGAGACCTATGCTGACTGTAATCTTTCCAGAGATCTCTCGTTGCAGGGATAACGCCTGGGGAGAAATCACTGCTCGTTACCATCAGATTTGTAAGGTCTTTGTTAGTGACAAGGAATGCCGGGATCTGTTTCTGCTGGGTGCTGTCAAGATGGGCTTTGCAAACGGGAAAGTCGTGGAGGCGGACTTCAGTGCGCATATTGTTGTCGATGCTCAGAGCGCGGCTGCAGGGAGGCCTCGACTGGAGCTCATGCACGTATTTGCTGTAAGTTTGACTCTGTAACCGACCTCTGATTGCCGGAGAGACGTGGCTAAATGAAAACCAGGGGAGCGTAAATGCTGGGAAATGAGCCTAACGAGCAGGAGCATCATACTAGGATGATCTAAATACATAGCACACCAACGAGTGATTCGTGTCGGATACGATACCAAACCAAGAACTAAAGCTGATGTTACTCACTTCCTCTCACTAGGCTTCCAAGCTCCAAATACCATCCCTTCTGGAACCTTCTTCCATTGCCCCGTTTCTGGGTGCAACAGTTCTTCAGCGTCCTTGACCGCTTGTCGGATGATTGACGTCCTCTCAGGGCTCCGAGGCACGATGTCAATGGGATACTGACGAGGGTGGACTGTTATCCCTCCCACTAGATCATTGATATCCGGAGTGATCGGGTTGCCGGCTTTGTCTAGAGCCTTGCGGAGGTGGAAACCCCATAGGATTCGGGACATTCCCAGGTAGAGGGACCTCTCTGCAATATGGACACCTTGGCATAATCGACGACCGGCGCCAAAGTTGAAGTTATCTCGCTTCAGTGGCTCACCGTTGGCGGATTCGTAGAGCGTGGTGTCGTCTCCCACGAACCTTTCGGGGTTGAATCGGCGAGGCTCGGGAGAGCGGTTGGGATCCATGTGAATGCCCCTGAGAAATGCTCGTTAGTAAGTGAACCATATACGCAAGCAAAACGTTGACTGTACCAAACGTTGTTGATGACAGTCGCTCCCTTCGGAATCTTCCAACCGTTATAAGTATCATCTTTCGTAACACTATGTGGAACGCCCATGATGACTGTAGGCATCCAGCGAAGCGTCTCCTTGACACAACAACGGATGTAGGGTAATTTGGAGTAGTCGTCAACGTTTGGTAAGCGGTCGGGCCCGACCACACGGTCTATTTCTTCCTGTGCCTTCTTCTGCACGTCTTGATAGACCATCATTGCCTGGATGAAGGCGTACATTGTCGAGGAGGTGGTATCGGAGCCTCCTTCGAGCAAGGATCCCACGATATAGCCAACGGCCTCGTCGGACAGATTCTCGCTCTGTTGAGCGAGCAGGAGATCGTTGCAGATACATGGCTGGAGGAGTTAGCTTTGTGTTCGCGGTGCTTGCGACAGTACAAGGATTGCCATGGGATAGGCGTGCTCACCAGGCCAGTTCCATCTTTGAGATCCTGCTTGGCCTTCAACCAGTGTTCGGTGTACAGCTCTCGCCCAACCTGGTGTACGTGCCTCCCCTTGCGGACACTGGGCAGCATGAAGCTTGGGAGTTTCTGGAGCATCGGATACAGATCGGCGAGTTGAGAGGACGCGCTTTCCGACACCTCGCTCCACCCGTTGACTACCTGTGCGGACCGGCCCCTGTTAGACTGGAAAATGAGAGCAAACTGAACACAAGGCAACATACGTAGAAAAGTTGGGCCAGTCTCTCGTCGCGGAAATCTGGGCAACGGTACCCGAAGATCATCTGGGTGGATAAGGAGTAGCTGAATCTCCTCAAATGTTTGAACAGATCCTCCGATCCGGGCGCATCCAGGAGTCCTTTGAGAAGGACCTTGTTCTCCAGGTCCTGGTAGGGGATGTACTTTGCAGCCACCTTGATGTTCAGAATATTGTGAATCAGTCGGTGGATCGTCCTCCATCTTTCACCGTATCTCTGGGTTGTTGCGTTAGAAATCAAGCTGGACGACTAGACTAGATGGCCGCGGGAACAGCTGCTCACCATGACGACCAATCTATGGCCTCCGCTGGCGACATCTTGACTGATATACAAGTCGGGGCGGTCAGAGTAGATGCCGCCACGTTTGTCCAATAGTTCCTTGATAGCGATGTCGGACGACAGGACAATGGTAGGCTTGGTTCCCAGCATTAGGGAATAAACTGGCCTGTCTCCATGTCAGTCAGTCGTCTGAAAGCTGGGCGATAAGAATGCATGCTGTACCCATATTCTTCAGCCCACTTTTGGAACTGCAGATACGCCTTCTCGGAAGGTATCTGCTCAGCACTTAGTGTTGTTGAACAATATCTACTAGCAACTTTACTACCTGGTGAAGATTCCCAAGGATTGGGAGAGTAGGAGGACCTGGTGGGAGATCTTTCGGTCTCTGGCCCACATGATACAGTTTCCATAGTGCGAAGGTCAGTCCTAGGACTATGGGAATCCCGATGTATTTGGTAAGAAAGTTCGACGACTCCATGTTCGCTGGTTACGTCAAGGAGAAGAATAGTAAGCAGGGGAGATTCCTTCACTGAATTGAACATGACACAATGAGCCACTTATAGCATATTGGCACTGGACAGGCTCCCATATGGGTGCTCGACCGTGCCGAGTCAAGCGTGGGAGTATAGGATTGTGCTGTCCACTTTGAGGCCATTCATTAGTTGCCTGGGACTGTGGAGGCGGGTCCGGGGTTTCTACCGCCCCAGATGCGTATGATCGACAGCCTGCGCCCGTCCACACAAGATTCTTGGAGCGTCCATGCCGGCCGGCGGGAGGTGTGAGCGCTCGTTCGGGCTTGTTGACCGTGACCCCGAATATTCCTGTTCGGGCAACACAGAGAATGGCGTTGATTGGTACAACTCTCAATCTGCAGGTTTACTGTAATCACAAGGTGAAAGGGGCTTCCTGATGCCTGGCGGAACAGTCTCTTCGCTCGCCATGGCATCTGGCTCACGCGACGTCTAGAAGCAAGCAGGAGTAACGGAGGCTGTGGTGTCACTGAATCCACCGGCAAGGCTCAAATCTTCACTCTAGAACTCCGTTATGCTGATCATCTATCTTCATAAAACAGCATAGAATTGTTTAACGACAACGAGCAAGGAAGACCTGCGACAACATCCTATGAAGAGTATCTCGATACACTCGAGCTGATGAATGCCTTGATTGAACTAGGAAAAGACAAACAATAAGCATTTGGATCTCATTTATGCTTGTTACAGCAGACTCCACCTAAAGAGCTCCCCTACATTTGAAACGCTCCCATTTTCTCCAACTTGAAATCATCCACCTGAGTCGTGAGCTCCTTCGTAGCTGTGAATGCGGATTTCGGTACCGCGGCAACAGCAGCTGCTCTTTCTCCCTTCCACAACTTAGCCCTTCCTGTGACGACCTGTAATAACTTCTTTGCCGCCTCTGTGCTGTTGATTCTATCCCCTCTCCAAGCGACGTGCTGATCAGGTCTGACCAAAACGAGTCGCTTCTCATATATCCTCTTCGCCAAATGCTCGTCGTCTAAGTTAACTCGTTCCAACGGCACTGACAGAGTCCTGGCTGCCTCGTGCAGGAAGTCCTCCCCACAGTCCTCGCTCGAAAAAATGAGCAGTGTCCAATCTCTGCCAAACCTGTCAAATATTGGCGTGCCGTCTGAAAGAAAGACGTGCGGGGGCCGGCCCCCTGGCCAAGACGTTGGAGTGTATCTTGAAGGTTCCCAGTGAGGCTCGGTTTCTAGACTGTCGTCCTGGAAAATGACGGGTGATTTATATCGGTAGCCCATTTCGATTCCAAAGTCCTTGTTCTCACCATCGTGCGACTGATAATGGCTGTGAATAATGGTCCGAATTCGACGTGCGTCTTCCGTATCCTCATCAAGACTGCGCGGATCTCGACCCGCTAAAAGTTCTCTGAGACTGTTGTGGACCTCGAAGTGGACGCCGGAACGCTCGACGTTTCGAAGCGCTACGGGTCTTCTCTCCAATTCGTAAGACTCGAGTAAATCGGTGCCACCGGTCCGATTGATGACAGCGGCGAGTTTCCATCCCAGATCGAAGGCGTCGGCAATGCCCATATTCATTCCGTAGCCCCCAGTGGGGATATTCTGATGTGCTGCGTCGCCAGCGATATGGATACGATGATTCGGGCTGCTCCAGCGGCGCGCCACCGCAATATTAGGTCGCCAGATCGAGCGAACAAGGATCTCATCGATTTCGATTTGATATTCTCCGTGAACTCCTCCGAGAACTCTGTAAACCGCGTCTCGTGACTCGATCTTTTCTGGTTCAGCATCCAGAGGCAAAAAGAGGTGAGTAGTCCAAGTGTCGACTTCATCCTGGGCGATGATGGCTCCGCCAAAGCCGCCGTGTTCGGCCAGGAGAAATATATGCCAGAACTGGCCTTGCTTCTGTAGACGGGTAAGGTCGCGAGATTTGAAGTGGACGAGAAGAACGCACGTCGGGCTGCCAAATCTTAGTAAAGAGAGTTTAATGCGCTGTTCATCGGGAGACTTACACCGGTCCCCCATCTAAAGGAAGACCCAGCGACTTTCGGACTCGGCTGGATGCGCCGTCACAGCCAGCGACATAGTCTGAGACAAACTGGAAAGAGGCACCCGAGTCCACGGATGTGACGGTTGTCTTGACGTGGTCATTCTCCTCCTGGACCGATTCGACTTTATAACCAAATTGGAGATTGATCAAAGGATCCTTGTCGCAAATGGCCTTCAGCCACTTCTCGAATATCGCCTGCGACAACCTCTGCCAAGGCTCTGAGGGCTGTGTCCCGTCATTATTCTCTCGAATCTGTTTTCGGAACTTCTCAACGCTGGGGAGATCCCATCTTGTTATGGGCTCCCTCGCGGAGAGACCTGACGATACTAAGACAGGCTGGTCGATGTGCGCGGGAACCCCCTGCCGTCGCAGGTCATCAGCTAGGCCCAATTTGCGAAAAAGTTCCATGGAACGAGCATTTGTAAGATCCATCTTGGGCCAGCGGGTGGTTGTCTGATTGCGCTCAAAGAGAATGGACTTGGTGCCATAATGTGACAATACTTTGGCAAGGAGTAAACCGACAGGACCGCCGCCGGCTATGAGAACGGTCCCCTTTGGTAGAACATGACGCTCCTGCGCTGTGTCGCCATGGATTTTGGTGGTTTCTCCGTTGCTGAGCATTTTTTCAGAATTTTGCATGGTGAAGCCCACAGGTTGGGAAGGTGTCAACGGATAAGCGCTGAGGTTATGAAGGAAGTCAACTCCACGAAGATTCTTTCTCTACGTCTTGGGCACACGGCCTCATCCTAGAAGGCTCCGTGGTACTGTCCATGGCGTCAGCGCGTCCAGATCGATCCGTCCGCCTTGGTCTCGGTGTAGTTCGCCCCTCGCATGCAGTATACCCTTCTTGGTCGGCAAATCTCGGTCGGCGGCGTCTAGCTGCCCGAAGGTGGCATTCCTCGACAGGGTAGTGCTCAGGATTCATTGGTTGTTACATGATAGGAATGGAAAGGTGTCGAACCAAGAGCCTGACGTGGCCCAAGGCGCTCGGTCCCACCTCCACTACTCCTCACTCCACGATTTCCCCGCCTCGTGGTTGTTCTACAACAGCTCCAACCTCGAAAACTGCTAGTTCGACATTGCCTGGAGCATTGTCTGCGCCTGATGATGGCGACGATATCCACCGCACCAGTCTCTTCTGCCGTTACTCGATCTCAAAGGACTGAGAATGCGCGGCCCAAACGCGTTGTGGCGTGTAATTTTTGCAGGGCCAAGAAGATTCGGTGTATGTCCTGATCATCTACGAGAACAGGGCCACTGGCTTATGGTCTAAATAGGTAACTGGGAGGGAGTTGGCCCATGTACAAACTGTCTCGATCGAGGCCAACATTGTACTTCAACGACACCTCGTCGATGGCGAACCAGGGAAGGAAGCAGGGAAGGCAAAGATATAGTGGAGAGGTTGGAGCAGCTCGAAACACTTCTCAAGCAACAAGGACCTGCTGTAAGTTGTTAAACCATCCATCAAAGTCCTGTCGCAGCTAATCTTGCTCAGCCCGCAACTACATATCATATCCCTCGACATGATTCCCCATCTGATTTGAGCAGTGGCTTATCTAGATTTACGGGAAGAAATGACCGAGATTCGTTGAACTCTTTGCTGCCTGCAAATTCGTCCGCTTCGCTGAGGACCGACGGTGAAGAGACGCAGAGCCCGTCCTGCTTCACGCTGCCCCAATCATACAAGGCGACAAACCCTCCTGGGTTTATGGACTCGGTATCCCTGGCAACCCAAAGAAATGCCGCGGTCGCAGAAACCTCTTCATCGCTTGAGTGGAGTTCTGGATATCACCTCACACCGTCCGACAACGCCGACGCGGTAGGCCTCGCAGAGAGCAGCCCTGAACAAATCAGAGAGAGAAGCAGTATCTCGTCGAGCGAAATAGTAGGTTATTCGAACATTTTGTTTGCATTTGGATCGGCTGACAGAGACGTCGAAGTCTAACTGGGAATATCACGGTATGTGGCAATCGCTCAAATGCATTTCTCTACGTGCTCAGTGATCCTAGGCCCCAGGTCGTTCTTGTCTATTTGTTCAAGACCAGGAATCCAATGGGTCGCGAGCAAGACGGGAAACTCGAGTTTCAATACATCTGCCAGGACATTTACTACCTACATCACGGGCCGCCTTAAAATCGAGAAGATGCTATCAAAAGAACGAAAGCCAGAGCCAGATCAAGAGATAGCTTGGAGGTACACTCGAGGTAACATCTCCCAACAGCCTTGACGATTTGGAGTCTAACCTCGCGGATCCTCTACCAGCTTTCTTCGAAGAGGCACTTGAATCTGCACTAGGGATCGTGCACCGCCCATGGTTCGAGACGCAACTCAAAGGTTACTTCGAAGGAGCCGTTACCGATACTGATCCCGCCTGGTATGCCCTTCGAAACGCAGTCTACGCTTCGGGATGTCGAATCGAGCTTTCAAAGTGCAGTTCTTTCCAGGAAGCCAACCAATCAGCATGGGGTTATTTTGAAAATGCACTGTCGGTGCATACAGAAATGTTATATTTCCGCACGTCGATTGTCGGTGTGCAAGCTTTGACACTAATGGTAAGGAAGGCAATCCGAGCATTGTTCGAACAGCTAATAATGGCAAATAGGCCTATTTTACTCAGAACATCGCTAGCCCTTGTCTCGAATACGTGCTCTGTGGTATAGCTGTACGCCTGGGTATCGGGAAAGGACTCCATCGCCAGGCGGTCGCCTCGTGGAACCTGACCGAATATGAAAATTCCCTACGCAGTTGTTTGTTTTGGGCCATATATTGTTTGGAGAAGCAGATCGTTTGTCAGTCTGGGCGCCATTCAGTATGTGGCCCGTTTCTACCCTTCAGCAAAAATGAACACCTAGGATTGTAGTGCTGACCTTGCTTTCAGCTAATTGATGACGACGACGTCAGTTGTCAAGTACCAACATCCGCCCCTCCCGACAGCACTGTGAACATCGAGTACTGCAATACCCTGATCAGACTAGCGCGACTGTCATCGTTGGTCTCCAAAAGACTGTCTACGGTTCAGGCGTTTCAGCAGGGCGGCGAGGCTTTGGTGAGATCCGTCGCTGAGCTGGACGAGCAACTCAATATACTGAAGCGCTCGATCGACCCGATCATATCTCGTCCGGCTGCTCCTAACCCGACCCAACTACCATCCGGGATGACACTGCGGCAAATCATGTATCTTCGCGGCGCTCTCCAGAGCATTACTCTCGATATTCATACGTCTCTAACTTATCCATGGAGTCGGAGTATGTGTGGCTTAACACCTCACGCTGCACTGCGTGACCAAGTCGAGACATCAACACAGATTGTGGCAGAGACGTGTCGCCAGGCCATCCTGGCAACCGAACACATACAATTCGATGCTAGCACCCCTGTGCCGTGAGCATCCCCTCTTCGTCCGCGTGCAAAGCGTCAACACTGACCCATCCAGGTTGAGTTTCTTTGGACCGATATATGCATTAATCAACCTCTTCATCTACATTCTCCAAAACCCCCAAAGATTTGGCATCCAGTCTGATCTTGCACTGATGGAGGTGGGCGCCGGGTACTTTGCCCGGGTGAAATTTGCAACCAGTTCGGAAATCTCCATCAGTTTTGCGCGCGAGATGGCCACCCTCGCCCGAGAAGCCACGGAGAGAGCACACGGGCTGCAAACGGCCAGCAGCGGCGTCGCCTCCGACCAAGATTTCTCCTGCCTTCCGCAAAGGCTATCCGATAACGTGGCCGTGGCTGGTCAATATCTCGGCATGGAAGATCAGCCGTACAATGACCAGACTGTCGTAGGTCTTCCCCAGGCCATATGTGATTTTCAAATACAACCCCCTTAGGGCGATACTGACGCTCCTGACTTCAGGATGATATGAGTGCCTTTTTCGACCTCGAGCTGGAAAATTGGAGCACATTCCTATCAACAGACTTCCACGGTACCGTGGCCGATTTTTCCATCGTTCCCCGTAACCAGTAAGTCGGTATGAAGCTCCAGAAAAGAGCTGGTGCAGTGGTGCCAAAAAGGCTCTGTACCATTCAACCATCGCATGCCGCTGACTCGAGCCTTCCACTCCGGCAAACATGCGCCGACCCCGACCCAAAGCATTCGGGACAATCTGCCTAGGCGTGGCACTAGGAGGCTCTGGGTTTGGCAAGATCCCCATAATTGCCCCCATGCTTGTGGGGTCCCACCTGGTAAGGCTGCCACGAAAATAGCCATACAACTGTTTTTGCTATAAATGAACGGTGGCAGAGTACGGAGCAGCTTTCATTGAGTGCCGGGGTCCGCACAGGAATACAATGGCGTTGGCGATATCCACAGGGTGGCTCGGTCGTCATAAGGCTGTTTTTGCAGTGTAATGATCCATGTGATGCTGCCCCATTGCTGGCTCCAGCATTGGCATGATATATTTCCAGGTCCGACCATTTTGAGGTCCAAAGTCGAATGGATCAGCAGGATCAAATATACCTCCTTTGTGCTTTGGTGCGAACAAGCCTGCCGAGGAATACTTGTGAAGACGTTGTGCGTGACGTTGTGCGTGCTTCTCAGGTTTCACCACCTGCAGTGCGGGATCATGCTGTGAAAGCCTCACGGTTGCTCATTAGACCAGGTTCCGTCGGCTTCTACGGCCCCGACATAAATGAGAATCATCAACATAGCAGAATCGTCGTTTAATTGAAGAGCAGGGACTAGAGGTCGGATCTCTGCCCATTTCGTGTATCATAAAACTGTCAGCAACTTCCGCGCTCACTCACCGAAGGAGAGAACTCTGTAAGGAGGATGCGGTGCTTTGCCCCTTCCTCTCGGTGCTGCATGCTCGGCACGAGTGCCACATCGAGGGATGGGCTTGTTCAAGGAGAAAGGATCAACGCGGGCACAGCTGGCCGACTCCGAAAGCATATTCGGGCCGGTGTCCTTGATCTACACGAAGGCGGGGTGCCGAGGGCCTAGATGCCGCCAACGTGCTCGTATGCCTCGTATCAAGAACAGACAGGACTCAACCTCGAGAATCATCAAAACTGGAATCCCTTGCATGAAGCTGAAGGAGAGTGTCAAAGAGACCTCGCACGAAATACAAGCCACATCTGCCATCCGCACCAGTTCTCACGATGTTTCAGGCCATCACCCATAACCCTTCAGTGGTTCTTCTGCTCGTGGCGATAGCCGCGTTCGTTATTATCAAAGCCTCGCGGATAGGTATGCGGGCTCCAGGTTTACCCCCCGGACCCCCTACGCTTCCGATACTTGGGAACCTTCATTTGGTGAGCGCCCGTCGGCACTATGTGGTAGACACCTCGAGAGGACTTCCTGTGCTGACCAGCCAATCTGTCTGCAACCCAGATGCCAACCAAAAACCCACATCTTCAATTCCAGAAATGGGCGCAAGAATACGGGTGGGTCAATGGTGTCGTTGCTTCCGTGCCTCGCGAACAGGAAAATTGGTGTCGCCCCAGTTATCTCGTCTCCCCGGGTTCTATAGTCTCCTAACAATGAGATCTCTCTACCGACAGACCCGTTTATTCGTTGATCCTCGGGACGAAAACCATGATTGTCCTGTCTTCCGACCAGGCAGTCAAGGACTTGTTGGACAAGAAGAGTGCGATATATTCGGATCGACCTGACATGTTCATCGGTCAAAAGATCGCCAGTGGTAATCTGCGACTCGTTGTCATGGTAAGGAAGACCCGCCCACAGGTCAAGGCGTTCCTGATTTTTAATCTGATCTGCAGAGATACGGCGACAATTGGCGCATGATCCACAAAATCGTCCACAACATTTTGAACATCAAGGCCGCCGTTACCTATGTGCCTTACCAAGATCTTGAGAACAAGATCCTGATGGACGGGCTACTGGACACTCCCGAAGAGTTCCTCAACCACATTCGCAGGTTCAGCTATTCGTTGGCCACGCAGATGATTTTCGGCTTCCGGTGCCCGGACATCAAGGACCAGCAACTACAGCAACTATTCTGGGTTCGTTTGCTCAGTTTTACACCTGCCTGCATCGAGCTCCGCGCTGATAGACTAACGTGCTCGGTGCGACCAGAGTTTTGAGCATTGGGGAGAACTGGTAGGGAGCGCCAGTGCCCAGCTGGTAGACCTCTTCCCCATCCTGCAAAAGCTTCCGAAATCCCTGGCCCCGAACGTCCGATATGCAGAGAAACTGCATCAGATCGAGAAGAACCTTTATCTAGGCCATTGGATGCGGGCCAAACGAGGACTTGAGAACGGCACTGGGTTGGTAAGCGCATGTGGATGCAACGTCCTTCCTGCATAATACTTCATCCGAAAACAACAGAGATGGTATTCGAAAGTTCACTGACGATACCTTGGCGTAGCCATGTTTCTGCAACGACGTGCTCCGCGTCCAGCAGACGGAACAGTTTTCAGACGATGCCGCAAGCTACATGAGTGGCTCTCTGCTTGAGGCGGGTTCAGACACAACGTCTTCGACTCTGTACGGGTTCATCCAGGCTATGATAATATGGCCCGATGTCCAAAAGGCAGCGCAAGAAGAGATTGATCGGGTGGTGGGACGTCAACGCCTCCCGAATATGGACGATTATGACCAGCTCCACTACATCCGATGCTGCCTCAAGGAGAGTTTGAGGTGGATGCCGACAGTGATTCTCGGAGTTCCTCATGCCGCAATCAAGGATGATGTATACGGTGCCTACACTATTCCCAAGGGTGCGACGGTTATAAATAATGTCTGGTGTGTCTACTTTCCAGCTCCCCCAGTGCAGACGATAATGCTAATCAAGAACGTACGTTCTATAGGGCGATCCACATGGACCCCAAACGTTGTCCAGACCCTCGACGATTCAATCCCGACCGATTCAAAGACGATTGCACAACCTTGTACCAGTCGGCCAACGGCGACCCTGCCAAACGGGACAATTTCAATTTCGGTGCAGGCCGCCGCCTCTGCCAGGGGATCCATATTGCCGAGCGCTCGCTGTTCCTGGGGATTTCCAGGTTGCTTTGGGGCTTCGACTTGTCTAAGCCGCTAGGGAAGGACGGTCTTCCAATCACGCCCGATATCGACGACCTCGTGGGCGGCATCACTGTACAACCTCGAGACTATCAGGCTGTGTTCACACCAAGGTCTCCAGAGAAAATCGAGATCATACGAGCCGCCGCGCGTGAGGCTCAGAGCTTGCTCGACCCCGAGACGCAGCAGTGGAAAAAGGTGCCCGAGGGGATGGCTGTAAGCACATGGATGCCAGACAAGGTTGACGGGGAGTGACGGTGGCCTTTTCCTGACCCAGATTTACCCGCCGTAGCACAGCCCTTGTCAGGCTCATCTAGAATGGTGTTTCTTCGAAACAAACTTGCACATTGTTGCTGAACTGTCGGTCGTGTACCGAGTATATCCACAACGCGCCGAAAGGGGTGGCCAAAATGAGTAGAATCTAGTAAATCCAGATCAAAGAGCCCACCCAACAACTGGCGTTGTATCGATTACAGCCTGCGCCTGAATGATTGACCCTGTCAATGTGACCAGAAACCAAAGCCAAGAATTGCATACTACTTCTCTGAACGTAGTTTCCTCCTTGGGCTGATTTGACTCCTGATTCATCGGGTTTTACCTTTCTGTTCAATTTAGATCAGTCAGTCTCCAAGTGTGGTAGCATCCACCCCTATCGCAGCCGTTACGGAAACCATATTCCGTTACATTCAAGTTCGCCGGCGTCAAGGGTAATTGACTCAGACGCGCACCTGAACCGTAACACCGGTCAAAACTAGAAAACCACCTCCTGAATCCTCCGTGCAGTGAATGTAAGATCTATAGCATACTACACTATACCAATTTTCATGAGCACATGCTCAATGGCATACCCAAGCAAGGTAAAGCCGAGCGAAGAAAGCTGGGCGGAGTTGTGTTTCGTCGTTCGGCCTCCGCAAATCACAGGGTGCAAGGCTGGGAACTCCTGGCTCGGCGCATCAACCAGACTGTGCCGAATCAAGGTTGATCCAGCCTCCGAACCAACTTCCAGTTTTGGAACAACTTCGCAGCGAGCTTTTCATCTACACGAACAATCTTGAAGAGTAGCACTCTTGAATTTCTGTTAACATCAGTCCACAGTAGAGAGATGGTGAACTTGTCCTTAGGGATCCTATGGCGCAGCTAGTCCTCTACCATCGATCATGAACTTCCCGTCCATGAACGTTCCGCCATCGAGGGAACCATCTGCTCTTGTCTGCTACCTCCGATCATGGCGGCACGACATTATAGAGCCTGGGTTGGTACGTATGGAGGTATTCGCTCGGGCTCTGATCGCCAAAGACGCGTCTGAGCCCAGCTGTTGGCGTTACATTGAAATGGGAGGCACCTCTCCCTGACTCGGGATCCGTGCGTCTCAGACCATGCTCCTTGTTACCATCAACTTGGCCTCTGCGCAAAGCTTACTTTCGCAAGTCCAATTGCCGTCAGTGCTTCACTGGATAGGCACAGCTCATCGAACAGCCTGAAGTCTGCTATATCGGGTGGCTCAGCCGTAGGGAAAGCGATGGTCTAGTCGTCGTCACTTGTTCTCTCAGCATCTTCCGTCTACTGTTCTATCCATTCCCTTCTCAAGCCTTTAGCATATGTGATATGGACGAGATTCTTGCATTTGCACTGGTGGCAGGAAATCTTGGTCTTCCCGTCACACCTCGTCTTCCACGGTGCACGCCCACTGTCCACATTCCACAGCCTTGTTCGGGCATCGTCACCAACATGCTCTAGCCATTCAGAACAAACGGCTGACGCCATGACGATTCCAAAAGATACACAGCCCACGATATGGCTAATGCCTGCGAAAATACTGTCAGGATTTTCATCCCTTCCCGCAGAAGAGCAATGGGTTATAAATTGGAAATCGCCGCGGCTCGGCCACCAACTTCCCTCCTCATTCATGTTACACTATAGACCCCTTTGCCTGACCGGGAATACAAGCCCTTGCACACCACCAGGATGTATATCCTCGCATATTCTTTGGCTGCCATTGCCGCCGTAATCCCTCTTGCGTCGAGCCAAGGAGGCACTGATGTCACTACGTCTACTCTATTGCGGACTTGGACGCTGTTTGATACCTCTCCGCCGGCCAGCGTGGGTACGATCCAAGTCACCAAAAGGCTAGACACGACTACTCATACCAGCACCTCGAGAACCACCACGACAAGCCCCATCCGATTCACAACATTCGTTCCAGTATATGTTCAAAAGACTGTCTTCGTTACAAGCACCTATCGCGCAACGTAGGTCCGGATGCCTCGTGGCGGACTGTCATACTGACTCGGTTCCAGCACCGACGTTGTCACTAGAACTGTGACGAGCACACAGTATGATGTGACAAACAGCACTTCAACCTCGTACATCAATGTCACCGCAATTGTAACCTCCACACTGTTTACAGAAAGTGTTGTCACCGTGCCCACACCGAGTGGCTTTGTCCCGGTAGAAGAGTCTTCTGGGGACGAAAATTACAATGGAACCATCAAGCGACGCGATGCAGAACCCGACGAAGATGTTCTGTTACCCCGACAGGCTGTCGTCGCCGCAACGTCCGATTCCTCCTACATCTCCCTCATTTCCATTGTCACTCGACTGGCTCCCCAAACAACTTTTACTGTGATCGTGACTTCAACGAAAACAAGTACCCAGCGACCGCCGGCGACGATAACTCAGACTACGACCACCACGGTAACCAGCACTGTGGGCGTTCCTGACGCTCCAGTGAGCTCTGTAAGTCCTCAGAAACTTCTCCCTACATATATGTCCTCTGGCAAATTCCACTTTCGCCAGAAAAAAAGTAATTGAGACATCACTGATCATCCATAGACCCTGCTGGTGACAGTCCCTACCACGGTGAATCAGACACACACCATCACGGTCCCGGTGGAAATGACGGTGGTGACCCTCACAAACACCCAGACCAACTACACCGCAACCCGAAGCACGTACCTCGCCTGCGCGACGGACAATCTCCTGGGCCCCCGCATCCAGGACGGCACGTACATCAGCAACGTCGTGGACAACACGCGGGCCAACGTCGGGATCGGAACCAACGCGACCTCGAGCTACGAGTGCTGCACCCTCTGCCAGGACGTCGACGGCCTGTGCGACCTTGCCTACTACGACACGCAGGCCAGCGCGGGCAACTGCATGCTGTACAGGGCCAATGCGCCGAAGAAGGGAGGCGGCGCCGCCACCTGTGCCCACGCGCAGGCCGGGTTCTATAACACCAACAAGAAGACCACGAACAGGTGGGTCGTCATGAACGGGCGGTGCGGGCAGCTGGTGCATGGGAAACCAACCGAGACGGCTTCGACGACTGCGGCTGTGGTCACTTAGGGATCGGTATGCTGCACGCTCTGATTGCCAATGTGCGTAATGCAGCTCAAAATGGATGGTGCACTGGATGAGGTTAGGAAGCGGCAGCGTAGCATCGAGGGATCACGAGGATGGAAAGAGGTTAAAAAGCGAAATGGCTATGGCTTCCCCCTTCTCCTCTTCTTCTATTACTAGATCGAGAATTTTGTGTTGCTTGGTTGCAATAGAAGTCCCGCCATACAGGCCCCTTGGACTTTCTTGACTGAGCAGGGCCACATATACACTTCAAATAGTGCACGTTTTTCCACTTCTTCCCAGGTAGATCGAGCTTCGTGCCTTCAGATGAGCCCCAACTTTGTCTCTTCTAGTTTCCCGTCTTCAGACCAGCTCCTTGTCGATCACACAGACCGCCTTCCCCTTGACCTTGCCGGCTTCCAAGAGCTCAAACATCCGGGGCACCTCCGCGAGGCCGTCGAAGATCTGCGTCTCGGCCACGACGCTATGCCGGGCGACGGCCTGGAGCATCTCGTCGGCGACGCCCTTGCCGCCATGCATGGTGCCCTTGATGGTGATGTCGCGCAGCACGATCTCCTGGAACGGCACGGTGACCTCGGGTGGCTGGGCGGCCTGGACGACGGTGCCGTGCGACTTGGTGATGGCCGCGGACAGCGCCGCCGCGGACGGGTGGTCGCTCACGTTGACGGTGGCGTCAACGCCCCTGCCGCCCGGGGTCAGGGCGCGGACCTGCGCGGCGACCGTGTCCTTGCCCTCGCGCGCGTCGAGGACGTGGTCGGCGCCGTACTTCTTCGCGATCTCGATCCCTTCGTCCCGCGCCTCGACCGCAATCACGTTCATTCCGCTCGCCTTGGCGAACTGCACGCCAAAGTGGCCCAGCCCGCCGCCGGCGCCCACAATCGCGACCCAGTCGCCCGCCCCGAGGCCGCTGACCTTCAGCCCGCGGTAGACAGTGACGCCGGCGCACGCCAGCGGGGCGGCGGTCAGGAGGCTCACGCCTTCGGGCACCTTGCAGCTCATCCGGGCGTCGACGACGTGGTACTCGGCGAACGCGCCGTCGGTCATGACGCCCGTGGCGCCGTCGGTGTCAAAGCAGTACTGTTTCCAGTCCCGGTCAGCCGGGGCCAGGCAGTTGTCGCAGTGGCCGCAGCCGTGGAACGTGATGCCGGACATGACCCGGTCTCCCGGCTGGAATTCCTCGACCGACGCCCCCGCGGCGACCACGACGCCCGTGCCCTCGTGCGATAGGGTCATGGGCAGGCCGTGCTTGAGCGGCATGAAGCCCGCCTGCACCATGAGGTCCGTGTGGCACAGACTGGCCACGGCGGTCCGGAGGAGGAGATCGTAGGGCCCCAGGTCGGAGGGCGTTGGGGCCTTGGTTTTCTGGACGACGGGCGCGGCCTTGAATTCGACGAGTTGGGCCGCCAGCATTTCGCTCGGGACCTGGGCTGTGGTGGCCGACATGGTGAGATGTTTGTGCAGGAGGTCGCTGATGAGACCAGCCCCTAGATCTGACTTTGCTCTGCTCCTTCTACCCTGGTAAACCGAAGATGATCTAGGATATCGAAGGAAGAACGCGGGGTCAAGTTGCAGTCTATACGAAGGAGCTGGATCCAGTCGAATGTTCCCAGGCGGATGACTTGTACCCCTCGCGGACGAGGAGCGATCGAGTTGTAATGCCTCGTTCAACCCCACTTGAACAACACATCGCACCGGCTTATCGTCCAATGTGTGGACAGAGGCGGCCGTGTGATGCACGCAGGGAGCGGCGAATGGGGAACGGTGGGAATAGATGCCATTGACACCCAATATCCGATGGGAATGAAGCAGATTCTTCTTTTCCAACGAACTAAGAAGTTTGCAGCGTGCGTGGCGGGGGGTAACCAATCATGTACCAAACTATACGGCCTTCCGTCCCGCTGCCAAAGAGCCAGGTCGACTGCCTTGTATACATTTCTAACGCAGTATACTTGATATTACGGACTCCCGGCTGGGAACCAAAGGCACACAGAGGGACAAGATGGATTCACGCCCTACTTGGTGACCACTCCGTTGACAGGCGCAACAGGGCGCCCTGTCCGGAACAGACTCCGGATATTCTCAAAACACTCCCTCTCGGATTTCATGAAGGCGACATCCGTGAGACCCCCCATGTGTGGCTGGACGACTACCTTGTCGCTAGCCAGGAAGTATGGATTGACGTTGGGTTCGTTGCAAAACACATCGAGGCCAGCGCGCGTTACCTTACCTGATTCCAGAGCCTGGATCAACGCTTCCTCGTCCACGATCGCGCCGCGCGCAGTGTTGACGAAGAATGCACCCGGCCTCATAGCGGCAAATTCGGCATAAGAGATGAGATTCGTAGTCGAGTCATTGAGCGGGCAGGAGATGGAGATGATGTCGGAGTCGCCGAGGAGCAAGTGCAAGGACGAGCAATACTCGGCGTTATGCTCCTTTTCCACCTCCGGAGGGAGGCGGTTACGGTTGTAGTACTTGACTCTGAGATTGAAGACCGAGGCTTTCTTCGCGGTATACTGGAATGGAAAGATGCGCTGTCAGCAATTGACGGCCACAACGCGATGCTCAACAGTGCTGCCCACCTTTCCAATTGCTCCCATGCCCACGATGCCCAGAGTCAGCCCTGTTGGATCTCGACTGGGAACCAGGCCTTGCTTCCAGTTGCCCGTCCTGGCACTCTTTTCGCACCGAGTAGTATCCCTCAAGACCGCGAGGGTCAAGAAAATGGCCATGTCTGCCGTCGCTTCCGCGACGGCGTCTCGGGTGTTGCAGAACCAGACACTGTTGCGCGTCATCCAGTCGACGTCAAACTCGTTGAAGCCGGCGGAAGCGGAGGTGATGATCTTGCAGTGAGGCAACAGGCTGCCTAGAAGATCCTCGTCGAATGGCTCGTACGGGATCGTGCCCATCCGAATGATAAAGGCATCGACGGGACGGGAGCCCGCTATAAATTTCGGGAGAAGATCCTGGGTTTCCTGGCGGTTTGTTGCTGGGAGGATCTGGGAGCAGTTAGGGGCTGGGCCAGGCGAAGTCTCTCGTTAGGGTTGGACTACCTCAAAGTCGAACTCTCGCTTAAAATCTTCCAGAAATTCATCGCCAACGTATTTCGGATCCCCTAACGCTACCACAAGAGGCTTGGTTGAGTTGGGACTGTTGGCCATATCAAAACTAGAGATGCTGGTCTCCCGCGTGCCCGGCTTTGGCTCACTGAATGCTTTCTAAACCTGCTATTGTTTCCGTTGTTGTAGAGGTGAGGTGTCGGCCCTACGTTTCCCATTGCGAATGCAGCAAACGATGTAGCCCATCTCCGATAACGGCTGTCTTCTACCACTTCGGCCTTCTCCGGGAGCGCCGTAGTAATAGCTCTGGGGATATCTCCATGCTTCAGGAGCTGCAGAACCTCCATACGCCTACTCAAGCAAATCCTCTGCGCGGACATCATGTCAAAGTCGAGATCGAGCAGACAGCTTCAAATCGTCGTCGATAGACATTTCCGCATTCGTGAGGGCTCTCGGACCGCCACTGCCCTCCATGAGGACATTGACAGGTTTCTGGCTTGGTGGCAGCGTCCTCCATTTCCAGCTTTGGATCAGCTTGCGATCCACATCAACACCCTCCATGATATCGACAATCCACTTTCCGATGTTGGGAAGATACTTGAAGGCATGGCCGCTCCCGCCTGTGGCAACCAGGACTGAGTCTTGACCAGGCAAATTGTCAATCACATAGTGGTTGTCGAAGGAGTCTGTGTACCAACACAGTCGAGTCAATTGAATATCAATCTCTTCGTCAACCAGTTCTGGTAGAAACTCTCCGATAAAATCCTTGAGGACTGTCAGCGCTTGCTTGGGGATTTGTGTAATCTGCTCCTCGGCCGTGTATCTCGTGATGGGCACGCTGCGCTCGTTGCCATCTGGCTGGATCTTCGGATTGGTATACTTCGTGCCTCGATACCCAATTTTCATGTACCCTCTGTCGTCCCGGGGAAACCCATAGAGGCCACCAATGGCTCCATCTCGCATTTTATACGACCAAGACGGAAACCTCTCTGGGGCGAACCGTTCGAAAAGTGGTGATTTGGGTGGGATCTTCAGCATCACCACAGACCCCGCCGTGGTTTCGCAGATGCCGTCGAGCTCCCGGATCAGTGAGGGTGTCCAGCCGCCGCACGCCATGATGACCTTCGATGCAGGGTGCTTTTGGCCGTCCTTCATTCTAACTCCAATAACCCTTCCTCGATCGTCGTAGCAGAATGCTTCAAAGCGGCCAGAGTCAGCATGCAGAATGAAGCGAACACCCATTTGCTGTGTCTTGTGTAGGGCAAATCGACAAGCTTTATCTGCAATCGCGATGCCACCGGTCGTGTCTAGGACGCCCAGGTAGCCTTTGCCTTTTGGTTTGAGTCGAAAAGGATCGATCGCAGATCCAAAGCCTCTGTCATTGGCAATTTTCACATGACGGCTATCGGTAGTGATGAGTTGTGTATTGTTGAAGCCAGCCCGCTCCATGTTTCTGATGGTCGCCTTCTCGAATTCAGGAAGCTCGTCGCTGTCAGTCAGCGAGAGATGACAGTTGTTGATGAAGACCTTGTCCCCTCTAGTCATGCCCTCAGGCACGCAAGAACCGGTGCTGATCTCTTTGTTCCATTCCTTCCAGCACCCGATGGCTTCGCCAGAGAGGTCCTGGTACTCTGTCTGCTCGCCATACGCGGACCGGATAATCTTGTTCATATCGGCAGAGGCAGAATCAGAGCCCGAAATGTAGTCATACTTTGTGGTTTCATAGGGCTGTGCGTCAAAGACAGTGACTCTGGTGTAGCCTCTCTCAGCCAGATGGAGAGCCGAACTCAGGCCGAATACGCCTGCGCCAACAATGACGATGCGGTCTGTCTTGGTTACTGGTCGAGCCATCCTCTGCGGCTGCGCTGGGGCTGGGATATGTGATCAAGAGTCAAAATATGGCAAGGAATTGTTGTGCGTCTGAGATCTCGAGGCTCGAACACCAATGCCGTTGCCGGCATTGGTGTTTAGTTGCCCACTGCTGTTGCGTCAGAATTTCGGACAAATGCGCTGCCGGCCGCTTAGCGAGTTGACCAAGAGACCGTCAAACACGTTAAGAGACAAATGCTGGTGGCGAGATCAATGTGGGAGATTGCGTATAGAGAACCACACATCATATTTGCCCTCAGGTAGCAGATCAGCATATTCAACCACGATAGTAGGTGTACATTGAACGAAGCTCATTTCCCTTTGATCAAAACACCAGCAGCTTTTCCGCCAACGGGTCGCTCCAGAATGTCCTATTACAAGATTCAGGGTATCGCAAAGACAAGTCATTCACCTCCCCAAGTCCCAAGGGTCGCACAGCGCTGCCATAGTCACCCATCAGGTATGTAGTCACAAAGACAGAAATGTACTCTGCTGCTAGGAATAACAACGCAAAGAGGCTCCATTTACCAAAGCCAGCCAAAATTTGATAACTCTGCATCAACGCTCTGGTAGAAAGGGATATTCTCCTGCGCAGACGTATTCCGCGCCTCAGACGCCACGATAGATAAAACAGGGGATAAGCCAACAGAAGGACCAAGTAACACACGTTCAACGAGCCAATCCACATGATATTTTGGCCGACCCACCCATTCCAGATCGAGGTTGCCAGTCCAGTGAGAAAAGCCCAGAAACAGATGTGGAAGGGAAGGGTGAAGAAAAGGCCAGTTCCACATTCTTCGATCACGAGGGTTTCGACACCAAGCTCAAGAGCTCTTCTTGATGCAGTCTTCCAACCCAGCAAACCACTGGGTTCAAATCCTTTGGTCGTCTCAGAAGATGGAAGACTTTCCTCATTCGAATTCCATTCCAGGTGCCGAACTGAGCGTCTGTCGAATTGGACTGCCACTTGGTGTTGAGGAGTATGATGATGAGTGAGAAGGTTTGGGTGAGGAACGAGCCCAATGCCAGCGTTCCATTGACAATGTCAAGGTACGAGCAAGCGTTCGTATGCAACCGTCGGAAGTAGAGGAAAGAGGTGAGGGAGGCTTGAACCCAGCCAACTAGAAGCAGGAAAATGCTGCCCGTCCATTTCTGGTCGTATTTCTGTTTCTTAGACTCGACATCGCGCGGAGCAATATAGTAGAGGGGTATAGTCCTGTTTTTGCTTGCTGACTCTGTAGGATCCTCGAGTGATGCCCAAACACCACAACATGCCGAGAGACGATACTGCCACGTTGCGCCTGGCCGTCTGCAATATAGGAGCTTGACGACTCGGCATATAAACAGAGCGAGGACGCTAACGGGCGCGACGGCAAATCCGAGCAGCATGCAAACTGCCAGCCGCGTGGACGGGATTCTGCAGAGAGACATATGGTGGCCGAATAGGCTGACTGAGGCTATATGAATGCTCAAGGTTTTGATGACAATGTCAGAGACGGCACGCAGATTCTTGGAGTCATTGAAGGAGAGGTGACAGCTTTCAGAGTCTGCCATTGCGTGGTGTAAGGCTGTCCGTTGTTTAACTACGGCAAATATCAAAGGAGATAGCGGTCATGGGCTAGATTGAAGGCACGACATGGCAGAAGAGAAGACGAGTTGCTGCAGGATAGGAGAAGTCTATATTGCAACTACCGGGATGAAATTGCTGGAGAAAGGAGGCAAAGAGGCGTCAATCGAAGGGATATTGACAGCCTCAGAAACGAGGTCCAGCCACCGTGATAGCAATACGAGGTACCTGCGTAAGGTGTCCTGGGTGTGCATCTTCCTAGGACGAGTGGTGTCTGTAGATCACCTGGAACCTGACACTTTGGTGGGCCTACTAGCCAAAGTCGTTGCCTAACAGCCCCTAAGTTGGCGAGGCTGGTGAGGCTCACTAGGCTCACTCTAGGCGGCACGACGCATCCATGTGGCTGCCCCAGGCCCCTGGAACTAGAAATCCGCCTCGCTAATTCGTTCGTTACGCCGAAATCCTCTCTTGGCGTGTTTGGAGCTTATGTTCCCGCATCTTCCTCAGCCGCCTCCCATCAGAGGAAACCATCGATATCACCAGGCAATAAAGAGCAACAAACTCGTTTCCCCCGAAGAAAATGTGATTGGGAGCCCGGCAGTCTCTACTCCAAAAGAAAAAATGGTGTTCAAAAAGGAGGACAAGTTCCCCGAGTTCGAAAACCCAAGAGCATTCGACAAGGAAGACTGTCTGTCGTGCAGGATACTAGGTATGCTGTCTAAGAGATTTCATCCCCCATGTCACTCCCGAGAGCTGACTGTTTCTTGTCCAGGCTCAACCGCGTTCGTGGCCCTAGGTGGCTACACTTACTTCTCGGGCATGCAACAACTGCGCGCACAGCAGAAAGCCATCGAACTCAGCAGATCCAAGTACAAATACGGCTCACGTCAACTGGGCATCCTCTCATTGTCCGCAACACTGGTGGGCCTGGGAGTCTATCGCATGTTTATCTAGGCCCGACTATCGTGACGGTCGGGGAATGCCGTGCTATACCATCATGGGGCAACCGGCGACGGAGCTGGTCTGTACGTGTACCAAATCAAAGGATTTCAGGAGTCAATCTGCATTAGGGGCAGCATGTCACAACCCCGTCAAAGGTACTCTGTATCTGTCTGTCTAGAATGCTCAACCCGAGCCAATACATGAATGTACTCTAATGCAACTAAACTTCGCCATGCTGATGGTCATGTCCTCATAAGAATATACCTTCCCATGCATTAGGGAGAAAAGATCTTGATCATGGCGCTGAACACATAAACCGAGTCGGGTAAGCCAAAGGTCATGAGATCCGTCCCCTCTTGCTGCTTTCGAATCCATCCCTCGGTCCAATGTTGGAAATGTCAAAGAAATCGGGTATCTGGAATTTTCGCTTCGTACCAGCGGTGAAGGTAAGTTCTCGTGTCGATGATCGGGTTCCGTGTCTCTGGTTGCCGGTCCTATGAGGTGTGCGATTGCCTCGGCTGTTGACAAAAGTTGCTCGACTCGTGTTGCCTGATGTTGATGAGGACGCCTGAGCTTCTGAAGGTGCACTGTTGTCCTCATCGGTCTGCATGTCGTCAAGCGCTGTCGAGGAATGGTTTTCACTGAAGTAGAACATGGGAGTCGTCGTCGTCTGCTCCTGAGGCGGAGGACTTAGGCGTTCATCGGTTTGCGTACCAGACTCTGCTCTTGAAGGTGCAGACTGAGCTGCTGCTGGAGTTGCCACCGGTTGCTCGCCTGTTGGAGTGCTGCCTCGCTGTCTTTGCCCCGTTTCGCTTCTTTCATCGTCGCTTTCGATCTGATGATGATGGGTGGACCCTTCGTATCTTTCCGTCGCCCACTGCCTCACTCTCCAGCCCTCGCCATCTTGTAGACCGAGATTCTCTTTATCCAGAAAGCTCAACAAGTCCTCAAGAGCATCTTGGTACCCGGCTTGGCGGCTGGCGTTCTGGTCTGTGACTGCCGACTTGTACAGGTTTGTGACGGAGAGGGCGGCGGTTCGAAAGGCTTGGAGGAGTTGTTCGGGAGGTGCAGGTCGAGTCGAGGGTAATGAGGTGTTGAGAGACCTCATCGAGTCCATGATGAAGACTCGAGGAGGCTCTGGAGGTCGATGAGGTGATTTAGTAGCGGTGCCTCGTGCCGATGTCAAAAGGTCTTGATTACGAGACGACCGAGGGAGGGGTTTGTTTTGATGGCGAGCCTCAAGACAAAAGATTGCTCCTGCCGGTAGAACAGAAGAAGAATGACAAAGAAGTGGAGTAAGCCTTGCTCAGAGGAAGCCCTCGTCCGTTTACACAAGGAGACAAGCAGCTGCGAGGAGATGTAGTTGTGGTTGGGCAGCTGGCGGAATGAAACAAGGCCGAAGACAGCAAATGTGAAGTGTCAGTCCCCGTGACCATGTCGCTCGGTGGATGTGTTAATCCGTCCACGAAAAAAACCAAATCACGTGGCTTAGTAAACACGGCATGTAAGCCGAATCATAGACGTGTTGGGGCCAATCAGAGGCTATCGCAGCGCGTTTGCGAGGAAGGCCAGGGACGTTCATTCTTCTCTCCACACCCTCCCTCCCATATCTTTTTGCCCTCGTTAACATCTCTGCTTGACAACTCTACTTCTGCCTGCACGACACGTTGCCATTGTGCCTTTGCTCTGCTTCGCGCCAGTCTATTATCCTTCCTGTTCCAGCCATCAGAAGTCGCGTCTGAACTATTTACATTTACGGAACGAGAACTATACCCTCCGCCGCGGCCGTGGAGGCCCTCACCCCTCAACTCCCTCCACCATGGCGCCCTCAAAGTCACAACAGCCCGACTCAGAGACCTCCTCTGTCGCGGATACTCCAATGACCGATGGTCCTGAGTATATACGCCCTCACAGACCTTCATTTGGTCACCTCAATCGCCCCGTAGACGATACGCCCGACTACACCGACTCCGACACAAACCCAAACACAACCGCCTCGAGCGTGGCTGGAGATACCCCTCAAGCCGATGGCCGCAAGAAGCGTTCAGAAGCATTTCAGCTACGGAAAAGCATCCTGGGAAAGAAGCATGGCCAATTGGACGAGTCAAAAGAAGATGATACCTTGCGGAGATTCAGGTACTTGCTGGGCCTGACTGACCTCTTCCGCCACTTCATCGATGCCAGTCCAAACCCCAAGATCAGAGAAGTTCTGCAACAGATCGATCAGGAAAATGCTGAAGAGGAGGCAAAGGCCAGAAAGGTCGTGTCCCGCAAAGGGGGTGCCGCAGGTGCAAACAAGCGAAAGACCGAACAGGAAGAGGATGCTGAACTCCTTAGGGATGAGAAGCGTGGCACAGCTTCCCAGACTGTCTTTCGAGAGTCGCCGGCCTTCATAAAGGGTGGTGAGATGCGCGACTATCAGGTTGCAGGTCTCAATTGGCTCATTTCTCTTCACGAGAACGGTATTAGCGGTATCCTCGCTGATGAGATGGGTCTTGGTAAGACACTGCAGACAATCTCCTTCCTCGGGTATTTGCGACACATCTGTGGCATAAAAGGTCCGCATCTCATCACCGTCCCCAAATCCACCTTGGATAATTGGCATCGGGAATTCAAGAAATGGACTCCAGATGTCGATGTGTTGGTCTTGCAAGGCGCAAAGGATGACCGTCATGCCTTAATCAATGAACGACTAATTGACGAGAAATTCGATGTGTGCATTACGAGCTACGAGATGATTCTCCGAGAAAAGTCTCACCTGAAGAAATTTGCCTGGGAATACATCATTGTCGACGAAGCCCATCGAATCAAGAACGAAGAATCCTCGCTTGCACAGATTATCCGCATGTTCAGTTCGCGAAACAGACTGCTCATCACCGGTACTCCGCTTCAGAACAACCTTCACGAACTTTGGGCTCTGCTCAATTTCTTGCTTCCTGACGTGTTTGGCGACTCTGAAGCATTTGATTCTTGGTTCTCTAGCCAGAATGAAGACCAAGACACAGTAGTTCAACAGCTACATCGAGTTCTCAGACCGTTCCTGCTTCGGAGAGTGAAGAGCGACGTTGAGAAGAGCCTGCTGCCAAAGAAGGAGATGAATCTTTATGTCGGCATGTCCGAGATGCAGGTCAAATGGTACAAAAAGATTCTGGAGAAGGACATCGACGCTGTCAACGGTGCAGGAGGCAAGCGAGAATCAAAGACGAGGCTTTTGAATATTGTGATGCAGCTCCGAAAATGCTGCAATCATCCCTATCTATTCGAAGGTGCGGAGCCGGGTCCTCCCTACACCACCGATGAGCATCTCGTCTACAACTCTGGCAAGATGATCATTCTTGACAAGATCCTCAAGCGAATGAAGGAAGAGGGAAGCCGAGTCTTGATATTCTCTCAGATGAGCAGAGTGCTAGACATTCTCGAAGACTATTGCGTTTTCCGAGGTCATCAATATTGTCGCATTGACGGCGGAACTGCCCACGAGGATCGAATCGCGGCCATTGATGAGTACAACAAACCAGGATCGGAGAAGTTCGTCTTTCTTCTGACCACCCGAGCAGGGGGTTTGGGCATCAATTTGACTTCAGCCAACATTGTTATCCTTTATGACAGCGATTGGAATCCTCAAGCAGATCTGCAGGCAATGGATCGAGCACACCGAATTGGCCAGACTAAGCAAGTCGTGGTATTCCGATTCGTCACAGAGAACGCCATTGAAGAAAAGGTCCTAGAGAGAGCTGCTCAAAAGTTGCGTCTGGACCAGCTTGTCATCCAACAAGGGCGGGCACAACAGCAAGTCAAGCAGGCGGCCTCAAAAGATGAGTTATTGACCATGATTCAACATGGCGCGGAGAAAGTATTTGAAACAAAGGGGTCAACAGGAGAACTTGACGACATCGATGAGATTCTGCGACGTGGCGAGGCTCGAACTGCAGAGCTCAGTGCGAAATATGAGAAACTCGGGATCGACGACCTCCAGAAATTTTCCTCCGAGAATGCCTACGAGTGGAACGGTGAAGATTTCACGAACCGCCGAAAAGACATTAGCTTGCACTGGATCAATCCAAGCAAGCGTGAGCGGAAAGAACAATCTTACTCTATGGACAAGTATTACAAACAGGCATTGTCGACAGGTGGGCGACCTGCAGACACCAAACCCAAGATTCCGCGAGCGCCAAAACAGGTCGCTGTGCACGACTGGCAATTTTTCCCTCCGGGCCTGCAAGAATTGCAGGAAAAGGAGACGGCGTTTTATCATAAAGAAATCGGCTTCAAGGTACCCCTCACGGATGGGACTGACGAAGATCTGAGCGACCGAGAAGCAGATCAGCGACTAGCTCAGAATGAGATTGATAACGCGGAGCCGCTGACTGAAGAAGAGAAACAACGAAAAGCGGAGATGCAGGAGCATGGGTTCGGCAACTGGAATCGGCGTGACTTCCAACAATTCATCAATGGTTCTGCCAAATTCGGCAGGACCAACTATGAAGGAATTGCGACCGAAGTCGACAGCAAGGAACCAGATGAGATTGAAAAATATGCAAAGGTCTTCTGGAAGAGATACACGGAGATTGCCGAGTTCGACAAATATATCAAAAACATCGAGGCCGGGGAGGAGAAGCTGCGGAAGACCGAACGACAGCGGAAGATGCTACGGAAGAAGATGGAGATGTATCGAGTCCCGCTACAACAGCTGAAGATCAACTATACGGTATCCACCACCAACAAGAAGGTCTATACGGAGGAGGAAGACCGCTTCCTGTTGGTCATGCTTGACAAATACGGCGTCGACGGAGAAGGGCTGTACGAGAGAATCCGTGATGAGATCCGAGAATCACCGCTGTTCCGGTTCGATTGGTTCTTCCTCAGTAGAACGCCCGTGGAAATTGGTCGACGATGCACCACTTTGCTCAACACCGTGTCCAGAGAGTTTGGAGAAACCGAAGAGAAGCTCACCAATGGCCACGGTCCCGGGAAAGGGAGAGTTCGTGATGACGAAGACGAGGAGGACGACAGCGAAGCAGCGCCTGTGAAGAAGAAGGCGAAGAATGGTATTGTGGTATGTACGCGATGAATACTCCTTGCTCACCTCCGACTAACAGCTTTTATAGAACAAACAAGTCAAGGCAGTCAAATCTGGCCGTGGTAGCAAAGCGACTTCTCCTGCGACCTCTCGAGCACAGAGTGTCTCGTCTACGACGGCACCAGCCAACCGATCGAAGGGGAAGAAGAAATGAAGGGCAAATCGCCAGTATTATTAGACTACTCTGATGAGCTTTACAATTTCTGTGGTTATGACGGCACGTTTTATCAGGATGCTACTACGGGGTTATCGGCCACCTGATGGGAAACACTGCATCACAGGCCTCTATTATGCAAGGAGTGTTGATAGAGTGACGGGATCAAAACATTGGCTGGTTGTTTGTCAAGTTATGCAACGGCGAGATCGGGACGGATGGCTTCGTGTGTTGTTACGATTCCGGCACGAACACTGCGCGTTTTTCGGCATCAACCCTGCATATGGTGGGAATGAGCGTGTGTCTTTGAGGATCCTGGAGCTGGGCGAATCCGAGGCAGAGCACACGGGGTGCACCATGCGTGGGTACGTGTAGATTATCCCTGGCAGGAAACAAAGGAAATCGGGCAGATACCAAGATAAGGCCTGGAGAATAAAAACATTAAATTGACAATTTACGAAGGTTCCTCCCGTGTCTTTGCTCATGGTTGGATATGCGACAAGGCAGGGCGGGTGGGAAGCATGCGACTCTTACGTTATGGTCAAGGGGATAACGAGATACGAAGCAGGCCGCCGTTTGCGAACGGAATGGAGCCGGGTATGTAGGGAGGGACGTATATGTATATCTCTCAGCATTGGAACGAGGAATTCCACTCTGCCACCTTTTCCCGCCCTCCTTTGTACCCTTTCTGCCCTTTCTGACCTTGTCTGACCTTCCACACGTCTTCGATTACAGAAAGTGGACAAAGCCATCCTGAAACCTCCTCGCACTGGTTCCAGTCCACAACAGGGTCCCGGAATCAATTACTCTTGCGAGAAGCCTCTGCTCCGACGACAAACCGGCAACACCAAAAAAAAAGAAGAGGATGTCTCCCATCACCTTGAAAACCCTCTCGGCGCTGCGCGTGTTGATCGGGGCGTCGTGCCTGCTCGTACCCCGCCACGCGGGCATGCTGTTCGGCATCCCCCTCGCGCCGGGCCCGGAGGGCGTGCTCCTCGGCCGCATGACCGGGGTCAGGGACATCGTGCTCGGCGCGTACCTGTGGAAGACGGTCCGGGGGTGGGAGGAGGTGGCGAAAGGAGACGCCGGCGCGGATGGGAGTCGTGCGCCGCTGCTCTTCAACAACAAGGCCTCGTCCGGCGTCAATACCACTGCCCCCACTATCAAGAAGGGCGCAAGCACAGCGCCAGCACTACCGAGAGACATTTCACCCCAGTCCCCGGTCCTTCCCACGGGGCTGGAGCACGGCCGCGGCCTCGGAGGCGGCGACGGATACGCCAGCCTCGCCAGCCTCCAGCTGGCCGAGCG
Organism: Cladophialophora immunda; assembly: GCF_000835495.1. Classification (NCBI taxonomy): domain Eukaryota; kingdom Fungi; phylum Ascomycota; class Eurotiomycetes; order Chaetothyriales; family Herpotrichiellaceae; genus Cladophialophora; species Cladophialophora immunda. Next base: position 3,201,772 of record NW_015622544.1, read on the forward strand.
AGAATCGGCCCTCCGCGCGGCGGTGTGGCTCGGCCTGGTCGTCGACACCATCGACGCCGGCAGCGTCATCGTCGGCTCGCTCCAAGGCAGCCCGCTGTCCGACCTCGCCAAGGTGACCGTCGGCGCCGGCGCCGTGGTCTTTGCGCTGATTGCGGGCCAGCATCTCGTCGCGCACAGGCGAGACTGAATAAAAGACAGGAAACCTGAAGGAGAGGGTGGGAGGTCCTGTTGTATTTAGTATAAGAGCGCGAAGGAGGCGGGAGGACATGGTTCTTGATGGATGTCAAATTGGGGTTGGTAATGAACTATTCTGCCTGCATAGTAAATCAGAAAAACCGGGCTCCTTACACAAAGAAAAAGGGCGGTGGAAATGGTATGCTGGATCTCGCCACGTATACCCCGTTTCTCATGGTTGCGTTCTCCCGGCGCTTCTTTTCCTGCACCACCCTCGTCTCCTAATTTACGAGGATAGCCTGGGAATAGGGATTTTGGGCCACCTTGTCGTTGCTCTTGCCCTCGGGGTCGCCTCTGCTCATCCGTCCTCGGCTGGTTCGGTAGACGCCTCGGCTGGCATCCACGATAGGGTTGATCCACAGCTTCTCACTTCCCTTTGCGGCCGCGCCGGCAGCCCGAGTCGTCATGCCCAGGCCGGTTGGGTGGTAATTGATATAGATGCCCTCCCAGCCCTGATGCTCTGGCAGGGCAAAGATTTCATGCATGATACCGATGTGCTTGTGCTTGGACACGGTGTCGTTCCACCAATTCCAGGCCTCACGATGAATCGGTGATAGTGCAAACCTGTGAATGTCCTCCACCGAGCGCCAGTACGAAATGGTGGCGAGTTCGTTGCCTGTGGACCGTTCGCCGCCATTGATCCAAGTCGACATACCCATGACTGAAGAGAGTTAGCGGAGAAGATGCGTGGGAAGGGAAAGCAAGCGACTTACAACCACTTTCTTCTCGAGTGTCTTCTAATTGCACAAGCATGTCCCGAAACCGATCGGCAACTTCCTTATAGCCTGGAACATAAGACGGTCAGAGGAGGTTGATTTGAAGTAAAAAAAGTCGATCCTTACCATCAGCAAACATGCCCAGGGGCGAATTGCTCCTTGCTCCTAGAATCATGACGGCACGTGGGCCATTCTCGCCGGGGTTGCCATGGACCACCTCTGTCTCTTCTTCGGAAGGATATCCCACGCTCCATTTGCCATCAATGACGCCCTCGGCCCAGATGTTCTTTTTCAGGCCAAAGTGCATCAAGAACGCATCGACAATGTTCCATCCCAAGATGAGCAGGACAGGGAAAGCGGCATAAGATCGAGGAAAGATGAACGAGAGAAGAATCTGAAGGGCACCGCCCATGAGGAGCCATGTTGTTACGGTGAAGTTGTCCTTGAGAAGCTAAAAGGATTGGGACGGATTAGTTCCACCACACGGTGAAACAGACGACTTCGTCTAGAAATCTACTTACAGCAATGTCAGAACCGGAAAAGGGGCCGAAGCCGGTCTTCTTGCCAGATCCAATATTTCCTGCAATGGAGTACTGCGATCGGGGCTTCTGGCTGGAAGCTGGAAATAGTGTTTTGATACCCATGTTGGGGTCGAGTGTCGTTCAATGGCTGTCACAGTGAAAAATGTCTTGAGAGTTCTGGTCAGGTTGACACAAGCTTGCTGAGTATAGAAGGGAAGGGGGCAGTCATCGTTTATAAAGGGCTCAGATAACCAGCATACTCTCCTTGGTCTTTCCGTCGGTCAATGCGCGTCGCTTCGTATGGCAACGGGATTGGGGCTAGCGAACGCTGAGGGTAAGAAACGGCTGCTAGGCTGCTCGCTAGGTGAGATATGGTGGCCTAAACTCTGGTGCATCGTATCCACTGCAGCCAAACAGGTTGCACACTTAGTCAGAGGAGAATCCGTTCTATCTCAAAGGCACCTGTATATGTGGCTGGCTGCGTGGAGCTGAAGAACCCGCAAGGCTTTCGGTGTCGCTTGGGCGGATAGGAAGGTTTCCTTCTAAGCGCAACTTCGTGGGTCGCTATTCCTTGGACGTGAGCAACTGGAGCATGACTGTGACAGAACGAAGTAGTCTGAAGCCTGGAGCCACGCCTAACAGCCTGCGCGCACGGATTCTGTGAAGCTGGAGTCTGGGCCGTGTGTTCACAAAACCTTTGTCAAGCAAAATATTCAACTAGACCGCTCTCTTCCTCGCAAATAAGAAACCGAGCGTCTGTTCGGTGCGATGTGAGAGCCAATCAAGCACATTGGCATGGGCTGCAGGGCTGAAGTAATGGCTGCTGGATGCCGGATGCTGACGCCACGATGGCAACAACGTCCCATTCCATGCTAGTATAAGCAGCGAAGTCAGGGTCCCAGTTCAGCTCGCTTCGAGGAGATGTCGTAGGTAGAGCAAATGGCCAGTCCAGACGTGGTACATACCTCGATAGGCTTGGTTAGCTTGTTCATTAGACTGCCGTAACACTTGCCTGATTTGCACTATGATGCGGGAAACGAGTTGTGGGAGACACACAGACGAGTGTGCTGCGCACTGACTCCTGTCTGGAATGGGTGCTTCGATCAATCCCTCTGCACGCGACGCAGAGTAGATGGGAAACAGCTACGTTATCGAGGGGCCTCAGTTGTAGAATAGGTCAGTTTGTTGTCTGCCGTAGTATTCGTTAAAGTGGCAAGGGATCTGGCTGCGCAGGCGAGATCAATCAGCGAGATGCCCGCCATACACCGGGCTGTTGGTTGAACATCCTTCCTCCCAATATGAGCGTCACCATTGACGCGCTCTACATCTTTGATGATCACAAGTAGGCTGTCTCTGTGTCCGCCATAGCAACCCGGACTGCTAACCCTATGCAAGCAACTGCGTCCTCGAACACATTTATTCAGGTCGCCCGCCGTCTGCGCAGACCCTCATCACCAGCTTGACTGCGCGACCTGGCCCTCGTCCATCCATCCTTCAGCTCTCAGACCTTGCCCCTCCAACCACCGCGTACTCGATTTCCCCTTCAGCCTTCCAGCTGATTGCAGTGTCTGGCAAAGATGCCCAGTCGCTGGCCATCCTCGATTTCCTTCATCGAGTCCTCGATGTCTTTGAGGATTTTCTCGGGAGCCCCCTCCTAACCACAAAGATTGAGGACAACTATGAAATTGTGGCGCAATTACTGGGTGAAATGTGTGATGGGGGCATAATATGCAACACCGAACCCAATGCGCTGAGAGAGTCGGTAGAGGTTTCTTCGGTGCTGGGCAAGTTGTTCACCCACGTCGGACTGCCTGGGTACACTTTGGACCAAGTCTCGCAACCATACGCGGTGCTAATCTTTTGCAGGACTTCGCCCGCTCTCGGACCGTCGAGCAACTTCTCCTCCAGCCTGCGTGGAACTGCTTCGCCCCCTGTAGGACCGGCAATCCCATGGCGGAAGTCCAATGTCCGGCACACCTCTAACGAGCTCTATGTCGATATCATTGAGAATCTGTCTGTCATCCTCGCTCCTTCAGGGCGTCCCATATCCGCACGCTCACACGGCTCGATTGCCTTCACAGCCAAAATATCTGGTGTGCCCGATTTGCTTCTGGTATTGACTGCGCCCGGAGGCACCAGCAGTGCCAAAACTTCGGGAATCACCCGCACTATGCAACTCCCTGTCTTCCATCCCTGCGTCCGGTTAGTCAGATGGAAAGAGCACCCGGGGGAGCTGTCATTTGTCCCTCCAGACGGCCGTTTCATGCTTGCAGGTTACGAGACTGACCTGATGCCGTCTTCCCTCGACACGGATCAGCCTCCTAGCAAGAGTGACAGAATATTCCTTCCAGCCACAGTAGATCTGCGAGGTGGACTTGGTAGTTCCGGTTCCGAGTTTGAAGCCAAATTGACGTTGAACAATAACTTTCCTGGGGTCTCTTCAGCGACCAAACCAAGCGCCTCGCGGACAAGCTCAGGCCCGATCTCTTCTCTGTCCTTCGGCGGTGCCAGCAGTGGTAGTTCCAGTGCCCCCACATTGGAAGCCGTGATGGTCACGATACCTTTTCCTTCCGACGTGCGGAGCGTCACCGAATTGAAGGCCTCGAGGGGGGAAGCCACATTCAATGCATTTGACAGAGTCGTCGAATGGAAAGTCCCCACCAAGGATGGCGCATCGATCAACGGAACAGCGACATTGACGGGCACAGTGGCGGGTGCCTTCAACGTGCAAAATGACATGGATGAAGAGACCCAAGCGGCCGAAATCGGGAAACAGAACACCATGGCAGGGTATTACCAGGAAGATGTGGTCGCCAATCAGGGCACAACATCCGAGCCATCAGGAAATGGTAACTCCAAAAGGACACAAGCAACCAAGGCGCTGATGCCAAGATCGATCTCGGTCTCATTCAGTGTCAAGGGATGGCTCCCGAGCGGGATCAAGGTCGACAGCCTAGTGGTCGACGTGAAGAAATCCAAGGGATTGGGCGACGGCGTCCGGCCGTACAAAGGCGTCAAGTACCTTACTGTGAGCAGGCAGGGTGTTGAGAGAAGGGTGGAATGAATGAGACATGATGTACAGGATTAATGAAACGTCAAAGTAAGCTGAATTACAGATGCCTTGCAACGATTTTGCTATTGTCGTCGAGCATGAACCCTTGAGACTTGGGGCCACGCCGACAAAAGGCAGCTCAGAAATATCTGTCGACAACAAGACACTCGTTAGGAAGCTCCATGTTTTTGTTTCCCCCTTGCCATGCACCGTCCGTAACCTGCCCTACCATACCATATCATGCCCATCTGTCTGTCTGTCTGTCCGTCCATGCCATGCATGCCATGCTTGTTATGTCCGGTGACCCTCGCTCGCCAGCGACCATGCAATGTGTAATGCCAATGTGTAATGCCAATGTCAATACCCATTTTTTGCCCCTGGTCACCAGTTTCCCTTCCCCGATCCCCAGCTCCAAGTTGAAAACTCATCAACCCGGGAGGGGAGCATGGAAAGCAACAACAAAATCTCCAGAACGCCACGCCTGAATAGAGCAGTGAAATAAAGACAATAAAAGAAAAAATGTAGTGTCTCATCAATCATCGTCCCAGTGGTCGTTAAGTGTGTTGGTCGTCGTTATCATCATCCGGATGTTTTTCTCCGGAAAGGGAACAAGAATCGCGCCTCGATTTGTGTGTGTGAAAACTCCGGCTAGCCCAATTCGTAGAGAGACAGAGAGAAGTGCGATGAAGTGCGACGATGGTAACTAACGATGTGATGATGTGATGCTTGTTGAGAAGAAAAGGTCATGAGAAGAAATCGAAGAAGGAAGAGACGGAGATGCTGAGAGGTCATGAGCGTAGCCAGTCCTGTCCTCACCCCCAGCCTATGATGTGGTGACGATCATGTTACTGCTGGAGGTGGTGATGGTGGTGATGCATGCCCATGCCGGTGATCTTCTTCCATCCCTTCTTGACGCTGCGGTTGAATTGGTCCGCGCCGGACTCGCTGCCGTGCGAGCTCGCGCTGGTGGCCGAGAGGGAGCTGGCTTCGCTCGGCCTCCGCCTCATCATCATGGCGTTGGCGCTGGTGCTGCCGTTGTTGTTGTTGTTATTGCCGACGTGGCCGACATTGCCGGCCCCGCCCCTGCCGACGTGGTACACGGGGGCGGCGTCGCGCTCCCACCGCAGCTGCTGCTCGAGTTCCTCGTCGAAGCTGAAGATGGCGCGCTCGGAGCTGGGGAACACGTTGCCCGCCCCGCCGCGGCCGGAGGTGAAGGTCTTCCTGGAGCTGGAGGCCGACGAGGTCGTCGACGACGCCAGGGAGCCGAGCCGTGACGATGACGTGCGTCCGCCGGTGCTGGCGTCGCTACCCCATGCGGAGGCGCTGCTCGACGAGGATCTCACGGCGTTGCCGAAGCCGCCCCGCCCCGTCGAGATGAAGTGTGTGTTGTTGGTGACTGAGGGGTGTGGTTCGACGATCGAGTAGGATCTTGACGACATCTTTGGAGAGTTGGTGTTGGTGTGGTTGTGTTGTGACTTGTCAAACAGAATTGTCAAATTTGACTGAATGAGTTCTTCTTATTTGTTTCGAGGATGAATGTTCTCGATTGTGATGATGTATTGACCTGGTATGTGCTGCGTCGAGACTCCCCTGTGTGGTGTTGGGTCAGGAGTATTTATGATTGGTGCACGCGTGAGGATGTTGTGCGGACTAGAGCCAGGAATGGATTCGATTGGATTCTGTCGAGCTGTCAGGTGACAGTGGTAAGTCAGTAGTTCGTGTTGTTGTTGTCGGTGGCTGGTTTGAGGTATTTTCCGCACGGTCAATGACGATGCGGCTTCTGTCAGTAGTAATAGGCAACTTGGGATGGGAAATAAGAATGCCGTCACGAGGAGGACCAGGGGACCAGGTGATTATATACAGATCACGGACCACTTGTGAGAGAAAATTTTCTATACGGACAACAAGGAGCAGTTGACGCGACGATCCCCAGTCAAGACGCAAGCAAGGGGCCGTCACAGGCACGGAGAGTGTGAATTCTGGGGCCATTACTCGATAGAAACCCAGCACCTGCTCGCACCTTGCAGTTAACTGGAAAGTGTCGGCCAAGGTTGAGACAGGCCTGCCGTTAACTGCAAAGCGCGGCGGTGCAAATTTGCAGGTCACGATGGGGACAAGGACAGATGGCGACACAACGAGCGGGAAAATAGACAAGACTGGCGTCATGGAATAAGGAGAAAGGTGACACGGTAGCCGGTGGATATTGGAGACCAAGGAAAACCAAGAGCAGAGTAAGGTGGTGACAGTACTTGCGTGATGGGCGGAAGCTGCGCGATGGCGAAAGTCTCTGGTAGAAAATTCCTCTGGCGGAGTCGCCGGCGAGGGGCTGATTGGCTGCAGCAAGACGTCAGGTTGACCACGAGATGCGACCAGATGCGACGCCCGCTCCAGCTGGGAGAATCCGTTAGTCATGCCCAGCCTCAGTGCGGCCTGGTGAGCCTGATCCTCCGCCACGCGCTGCCCTCCGAAGCAATCTATGGGGTAATCGTCTGGCGCCCAGAGCGGGGACCGTCGTTTCCTGGGGGTAATAGATTGCTTTCCTTTCTCCAGCCGTCACCACAGTCACCACGCTCACCACCGCAACCGCCGCAACCACCGCAGAGGCCGGGGCCCCTGAAACAGCCCTTGCTTTTCCCGCATTCTTTCTCCTGGTAGACTCTGTTTTGGTCCTCCTGTTTGCTGACTTGTCGGCCTGACAATCCGACACGTGTTGGCTTTTACCCCTGAGGAGGATCGATACGATCTCGCCCGGCCCGTCGAACAGAGGGAACGTCCGCCCTTTGATGTTTATGTTTGTCTGCCTCGATCCGGGTATTGCTTCCAGAGCATGTCGACCTATGGCTAGACCCATCCCCGGATTCTCGGCACTTCCCCGCAGTTGCCCAAGACGGTGGCCCTGGGTGTCATCGATCACCCGATCCAAAATTGGCCTCTCCGTGACGCCGGGTAATGGGTGTTCATTGCGCGCTGCCGGTGGTGCCTGACACACAAAAGGCTTTTTGCTTTTGTTTTTGCCTTCACCGCCAGATGGCTCATCGTTTCGTGGGCTGGATGTGACCAAGCCGAGGTGCTCAAACTCCTGGCCACGACTTCAACGAGCACTACCGCGCTGGACGACGCTCCATCAGGTGAATTTGGTGTGGATAACGTCCGGATTCTCGTGCCAGTCGTCAATGCTGACCCACATCTAGCCTGGGATTAGTGGTGAGCCAACAATGAAAATTTGGTGGCCACGTACCTTTCTGAATGTGCTCAACCCAGCAAGGATGCTACCACCAATCCAGGTGCTGTACTTTCGCTCGGGGGGCGCGTATATCTTGATGCGCATGTCCTTGACCGCCAGCCTTTGCATTTCATACAGAAGTCGGTCCGGAAACCCCTTACATAGAGTGGTTCCGCCGCTGAGGACAACATTGCCGAAAAGGTTTTTGCGGAGGTCCATGTCCGTCCGGTTGATGGCATCCACCACCATTTGATGGATGCCCTGATACTCCAGTCCGATCAACTCTGGCTCGAACAGAATCTCGGGTGCCCGGAATCGTTCCGCCCCGATTTTGATCTTCTGGCCATCTGGGAGCACATACTCGACATCCCTTTTCTCGTTCTTCCATATCCCTTGTGACCAGTCCTTCTCTTCTTTTCGTGGGTCGAGGGCGATGTATGCGGTTTTCTCTTTCATGATTCGGACAATTTCTTTTTCTGCGCTGGTGTGAAAGACGTGTCCATTTTTGCGCAGGAGCAGTTGCATGTATTCTGTGATGTCTCTTCCCGCCACGTCGATTCTCCTTATGCTGCTGGGAATTGCGAACCCTTCGTAGACAGGAACGGCATGACTGACACCATCCCCACTGTCCAGAACGATACCAGTCGTTCGACCACTCGCATACAGACTCAGAACGGCTTGGATAGACATGTATATCGCAGGGACGTTGAATTGTTCAAATAGGATCTGGGCGGCCGTGTCTCGATTTTGTCTCGGGTTCAAAGGCGGCTCTGTGAGGAGGACAGGGTGTTCCTCGCTCAGTGTTTTCAACTCTTGCTCGTAGACATAGGTCCAAATCTTCTCCATATCATCCCAATCAGTCACAATTCCGTGTTCAAGCGGATACTTGATTTTCAGGAGGCCTCGTAGTTCCTGCGCCTTAGGACCGATGAAGACGTCTCCCTCCAGAGCGCCGGCAAGGGCACGGACGTGTTTAGGTCGACCAACATAGGAAGGGAAATAGGCCGCAGGAAGATCGGTCCCGGCGAAGCCAGCTCGAATGGTGCCACTTCCGTTGTCCAGCACCAGCGGCACATTGTGCAGGCTTCCACCGTCGGCCATGTCGACCACAAGTATTCCAAACAAGCAAAGACTGATACTGAAAGGGATTGCTGCTTCAATCACCGCATTATGTCGATGGTGTAGTTGTTTCGGAGAGGAATAGGGACCAGACAAGAGAAGACGCGAGTCCAGTGTCCAGACGCGACCAGAGAAAATTCTGCCGCTTTACACCGCCTTTGTAGATTTGTTCCTCCGCCACTGGCAGCCGACTTTCACAACACGTAGAAACACGCACCGCAGAGCCATCAAGCTACCTAGCTACTGGTCTACTTGCCAACGCTGAATACAACGACCCATTTGTTCTTAAGATTGAGCTCGAGCAGTTTCAGCCATCAAAATGCCCAAATATAAGTCGTTCCATCCCCTCCCATGACTGTTTGACTGACATTCGCAGTACTCTTTTGCGACTACTGCGATGTCTACCTTACACATGATTCGATGTCTGTGCGCAAGGCTCACAATGCTGGCCGAAATCACCTGAGAAATGTCGTCGAGTATTATCAGCGTACGTACCAAAAGACAGGAAGAGCTCAACAGTGTTTAACAAAATTCAGAGATTGGCCACGAGAAGGCACAGTCGGTTATTGACTCGATCACATCGTCTTACGCCGCCGAAGGTCAAGCAAATCCCATGCTTCAACAGGCTGCGCCAGGATTTCCTCCACCTCTCCCTGGCTTCCCAGGTATGTTCGGCCTCGGCCCGGTCTGAATCTTTGTCTCATCGATATCCCTCACAGGAATGCCTCCTCCCCCATTCGGAATGCCTGGTGCTCCGCCGCCAGGTTCTGGAGGTGTAGTACCTCCGCCTGGCGGCGGTCGTGGAATGCCGTTTCCACCCTTCCCGCCCAGTGGCGCTCCTCCTCCAAACCTCCCAAATGGCTTGCCTTTTCCTCCACCACCAGGAGGATTCCCTCCCAATTTTCAATTTCCTCCTCCAGGGGGCCCTGGCGGTTTCCCACCTCCAGGTCAACAAGGCCAGCAAGGCCCACCAGGGGGACCAAGCCCGGGACCTGGTAGTGGCATGAACCAAGGACAAGCCCCTCCTCCACCCGGTTTCAATATGAGCGGTCCACCGGGTGCAAATGACAACAGACGATGAGGACAGGGCCAAAACCATGAGATCAGAAGCCTTCCCACATACGCGAAGCCATCAAGCGAAGACCTGTGCCTGAAGGGGTGTCCTCTGGACATAAACGCCTCCTTCGGGTGCCAAAATCGCTAATCTCGATCCACTCCCAGGTAGCAGACGCCCGCGGTACATTGGAGGAGCCGATCAAATCCTGGTTCGACGTGGCATTCGCTTCCTGTCTCCGACTAAAACACGGCGATGCTATAAAGACCATGTTAGGTATTATGCATATTGCATATAGACCGCCGGTGGCAAAGGAAGCCTATGCGCGTAACGAAATTAAACCCAGTCATTTGAAGATGAGTCAAATACAGAGATCACAGCTGAAGTTTGTTCGACCTCAAACCTGCACTCCGCCACGATGGTCGTGCCTGCCTTGTCCGGGCGACAAGGTGTGGTTTGGCGCGAGTCATGAACAGGAACTCCCTGTTTTCTACCCGTCACGCGAAGTCGCCTTCTGTTTGCTTGCTAGTCAGTCTCTTCACCTATGGCTTCCCACAACCTCATCGAATTCCTGGAATATTTCATCGCGCCTATCTTTATTGTCTTGCTTCTAGCGCTCTTCATCCATTGTATATTGACGATCCACCGAAAAAGTGAGCGCCACTTCTCCCGGTTCAACTCGATTCTATCCGCATCTCACTCACGTCAGTCTCTACTCAGCTGGGACGAAACAACTCCTGCGTGAACAGGATGACACCCACCAGCGCATGAGCAAGTCGACTTTGAAGAAAGCGCATCTGGCCAGACAGCAGGGCACGATCAGCACGATTTTATGGGATGTGTTCCCCGTACCTATCAAGAAAGTATTGGCTCCAGTCTCCCCTTACCAGCCCCCGGAATAGCGGTAGCACATCAAGTCAGATCAACCAAGATACTTGAACGCATCTCGTTTGCACGATCCAAGGGCATTAGAGACCGTGCGATGGAAGAAGTCGAGAAGAGCAAGCAAGATGCGCGAAGGGCACAGTCCAAAGCTCGCAAAGAAGCCGCAATGCAGGAACGCAAGACACGACGAGAGAAAGAAGAGAGAGAGCGAGCCGAGAAAAGACAAGAGAGCAGAGAAAGAGCAATGCAGAACAAGAAAATCAAGGCAGAGAGAAAGGCACAAGAAAAGCGGGTGCAGGACTACTACGGCATACGCGGCTATGACCCCGGCGCTGGTATGCTTCACTCTAATCGAGAGAGGGTGGCGCACCGAACTACCGACGCACAATTACAGACATCTCAGAAGATTGACAAAATGTTGAGTTTGAGGCCGAAATCCAGTCAAACCTGGGGCGTAGAATATGGGAAACCGAAGGAGGATCGTGGGAAAGGGCGCGCTTCACAATGTGGCGGCGGCGACATCAGACTCGATGGCGACCTTGAAGAATAGCATGGCCATGAGATTCACCTTCGGCTTTCCTTTGCGAGTTCCGCCTGTTCTTTTTGCATACCACCGGGAATGCCAGCTCATCACACGATCATAGACTCTTCCTTAATACTGTCAATGAGGCGCCATTTTAGTTGAAATGTGATTTGGCAACACCCATAATTGAAAGAACCGAAACACGCTCGATAGAAGCTCTTTCTGAAGCTTCCACCCTGACGTGTCTCTCAAAGGATCAGTGTATAATATGCCAGCATTATGGCTTGATTCCGCCTTGCTGTTGGGCTGGGATTATATCAGTGACCGATAGGGCGTTATATGAATTGGTGGCAACGCGTGTCCAAGAACGCGTTTCTGGCCCTTAGACGCGTCGCCGACATTAAGTTCGGGGACAAGAAGACGTTTGTTCTCACCCCATTCCTTATCAATACAACGCCCCAGGTCTTTCAATATGGCTACAAAACTCAAGCGAGAGCACAGTTACGTGCCCGATGAACCTTCAAAGCGGCTGGCCGTACCTAGCAAACCCGAGACTTGTACGATTGCGGTTCTTACATTGGCTGGTTCAGCTCGATGCTAACAAGTCTTCAGCCCCAGAGGTTGTCCTTCAGCACCTGTCGTTCTCGGATCTGAAGGAAGTGGTCCAGACGCTACTTGCACATCCAGCCACTTGCACCTTCACCCAGAGCCAACTGCTTGCGTACCAAGAGAGAGCCTTTGACTATTCCTTCAATGAAGCTTATGAGGAGCGCTGCAGCATCATGTTAGGGGCGTCCGTCGCAAGGGCAAGTGCAATCAAGTCAGCATACGCCAACAAGGGATCGCAGTCGCTTGTGCTTTGGCCAGAGTCCATGAAACCCTTTCTTCCGCGTATTCAGGCGTTGATTGACAAAGGCACCGAGGTCACAGGGCCTGTTTTGGCGTGGGATGCCCTGAAACGAGCGACCCGTATGTCGATATTTGAATGGTATGATGATAGCGACGAAATCACCCTAAACGATGAGGAATCATGCGATTGGTATCATGACGAGGTCGACGGTCTGATGCTGCAGATTTTTCGCATTCAGCAGCAGCATGACCCGGAATGGTTACGTGAGGAAGACCCAACCAAGAAGATACGAAAGTGGCAGTTCCTAGCCAAGACCATCGACGGACCATGTAAATATCGCTATCACCGAACACTGGCCTTCCTCGGAGCCTTCTTACCCACAACCGAAGCCTGAAGAGTCCAAGGGCTGTAGAGCACTTGACGAGTGGAGCAAATGGGGAGAGGTGCACGGCGCAGCATGCGATCTACCATGGATGGCCATCCGGATTCCAGTCTCCGCTGCTGATGTCGTAACTCTTGAGCACTGCTGTCTGCAAAGTGAAAGGGTCTGAAGCCGAGGTCTTCCCTCTTAGCAGACCGAAGCGCAGGGGCTGACTGGAACAACGAGCATGGGCATCGGTGGTCACCCCGGGTCCGGTGAAAGAACTGAATAGGTGGATGTGCAGTTGAAAAGAGGACATAGCTCACCCAGCTGATCCTCAAAATCCGCGAAGCCGTCACTGAATAGCTTCGGGCATCCTTGTGGCAGAAGCAAAAGGCCAAGGGAACAGAGGTTGATAATTCGTTGTCACGTCCAATAGGTTGAGGGAAATCTCAACGCCACGGTCGACCTGAACAATTCATTGAAAACCATATCGCTGACCTTTGTTGATCCCATTTTCGCTTCACGACCAACCGGTTCCAAGATAGGACATGAGCCAGACCACAAGTTTGACATCATCCAAGAAGCGCCCAACCCGGCTGTGCGAAAATCAATCGATCTGCCAGCCCATTTCTTCGGCAATCACGTCCTCCAGTCCCCGTTTGTACTTCTCCTCTCCTGACCGCAATGGCGGCCACTTCTTCATCTTCTTCCGCAAATCGTCGACGCTCGCTATCGAACCCGCGAGATTGTCCAGCTTGCCATGAATTACATACTCCTGCTCGGCTAGAGCCTCGGCCAACTCGACTTGGTGGTTGTGTAAGAGATCGGTGTTTGGGACCACCACAATGGGCACACCGATGCGGAGGGCGTCAAGCACTGATCCTGAACCGGCATGGCTGATGACCATCCCCTCCTCCTGCTGGGTTCGACCCTTGACTGCAAGCATCTCCCCTCGCAGCCCTTCTCTGTTGAACCCGAAGCCTGTAATCTCGATGCTTCTATCGAGATCGGCTTCCGCTAGAGCTCTGGTCTGCTCCTGGAATATGGCTTCGCCCTCGTGATTGCCATACTGGATTCGTAGTTGCGTATATCCTGCATCGCGAAGAGGTTTGATGAATGCTGGCTCCAGTACGGCGCGGACCAGACTATTGAAGGGAGCTGTTGCGCCGATGGTCACAAAGCATCGCTTCCCAGAGACATTGCTAGATGCTTTCGGATCGCTCATTATCCAAATTCTCGAGGAGATAATTGCGACAAGGGAGGAAGCATGAGGAGGACCATGAAGTGGCACTACCCAAGACATGTTCTTGGGTGGATCATATGGGCTCTAAGGGGCCCGACCGCTGTACGGCCGACTATAAGGACCCCAAATGCGAATGCGATTTTGGGGAAATTTATCTGAAGCTCCCCAATGCGCAGGTTTACAAGATCCAAAGACACCGGCAACAATGGCCACCACGGCACGGCATTTATGTCGGTCATTGTTTCAGGTCAGTCGACAAATACCCGTGAAGCGAAAATGTCAAGCAGCACAGTCGCAGCTCTTCACGCGACGGCATCGAGTCACAAGCACGAGCACCCAATTTCGACAACTCTCGACGACTTTGCCGCGCCGGGCAGACAAAGACCGAAGGATCAGTGCCTTTGACCAGGACGGAGATGGTGAGGAAGATGATGAAGGCTTGGACCTCAGTCGACCTCCCGAGGGCGGCTACAAAATCCCCTCTACACCCATCACCCTTGCCGACCTAGACCCCGACGAACTCGCCGATTTCCAAATGCTCTCGCCCAAGGACCAAGAGTCGTACCTGGCCTTGCAGAATCACTACGCGGCCGAATTCGAAGAAGCTGGAATCAACTTCAACGCCGATCCCAACGCCCAAGACCCCTTGATGGAGAAACTTGTCGACAGCGTAGACCGAGAAATCGGCAAGGAAGTCGAACCCTTGGATTTCCCCGACGTCCCGTTGAAAGGCAATGAAGTGGGCTTCTGGGCGTTGGATGAAGAGGACGACGAATTCACGCAAGTGGAAGACGGCGATGAGGAGTGGGACGAGAGTGCTATTTCGAGTGTTGCGCATAACGAGTTGGACCTACACCGAGAGGTCCGGGAATACACACGGGTCATTGCCTGGGATATGCCCTTATTACAGCGTAAGTCTCCTGCGGCTTATGCCTGCCTCGACGTTCTTACTAATATATCTTTCCCAGAGTTCGCAAAACCGTTCACACCCCCTACGGAGGCTACGCCCCTCCGTTTCCGCTACACTACGTACATGGGCGAATACCACCCAGCTGCCCGTAAAGTGGTTGTACAATTCTGCTCGAAAGACCTCCCCAATCTCACCGAGAAACAGCGGATTAAACTCCTCAAACTCGTCGGCCCGCGCTACAACCCAGATACGGACGTGATCAAGATGTCGTGCGAAACCTTTGAGGCGCCCGCGCAGAACAAGCGTTATCTGGGAGATCTGGTCAAGAAGGTACTGGACGAAGCGCGCAACGGGAAGGATACGTTTGAAGACATCCCACTCGACTTGAGACATCACAAGCCGCAAAAGAAAATCGAGTTTCCTGAGAACTGGAAGTTGAAGCCCTCTAGGGTCAAGGAGCTATTGATCGCGAGACAGGAGCAGAAGCTGCTGGGCGAGGGTCAGACGGCACAGCAATCCCCGGTACTCGATGGCAAGGAATTAGTGCACGAGTATGTTCGGGCGTTGGGAAGACCAGCGCCCTTGAGACCATAGCGGTCTTTGTAAAACTAGGGATACAAAATAGATCTCAACGGAACATTTGCAAAACACTGTAAAGGGAAGGTCTGGGCCTTTGACGTGAAGTCTTTCATTTGTTTGTTCATTCCGACTATCCCCCCCTCTCGATCGTCCTCTCGATCGAGAGAGGAGAGATAAGATAGTATCTCTGGAGAAAGACGACATAGGTATAAATTTCGGACCCGGCATTTGACATGATGTTGAAATCTCATACCAGCAAATCCCCCAAAGCTCGCTTGAATCGTTCCTCTCTCCGTCACCGGCCCGCCGCCAAAACTCCCGAGCTATGCTATGCTGAAAGGACACCAGCTCTGATTGCTCATGATTTCTTCATCCATCCTCCATCGTTGTTGTCGTTGACGGCCGGCCATTGATCTGGCTTGGTCGTGAGGTTGGGTCTACGCTTTCTTCTGCGTTTGGCCCTGTGCCTTTTTCCGACGGGGATTTTTGCCGCCGCGGCCCTGTTTCTTCGCATTCCCAACAACGGCGGAAGCGCCAGCATCACCAGCAACATCAGCAGCAGCAGTCTTCTTCTCGCCCTCCTCGCTGCTCTCGCCGCTCTCGCCGCTCTCGCCCTTCTTGGCGGCCGCCTCCCGCGCGGCATTCTGCTCCTCCTCCCACCCGGCCTGCTCCTGCTCGCGGATCTTCTCCATCTGGGCATCCATCATGTCGCCGAGCTCGCTGTCCATGTCGGCGGCGAAGGCGGCGGCGAGGCGCTCGTCGCGGCGCTCCCTCTCGGCGGCGCGGGCCCTGTCGACCTCGGAGGCCGTGGGTCGCGCGTGGGCGAAGCCAGGGCCACGGTGGTTGCCGCCGGCCCGTGGGGCTCGGTCGGCGTGGTAATATCGGCCGCCTCTGCCGTTGCCAACGGGCAGGGCGTTGATGTGCGTGGCGATCATGCGCCGGGTGGCTTCCGCATTCAGACTGACGCGCTTGTGCTGATGATGCGAATGCGGTGGCGGCGGCGGTGGCGGCGGCGGCGCGGCCTTGCTGCCGTCGAAGATGCCGTAGCTGAGCCCGTTTCGCCCGCCGTTGACGCGCAGGCTGCCCACCTTGTACGCCTTGCGGTACCAGTCCGGCAGGTCGCGGAAGCCCAGCACCTCCAGCACACCGAGCTTCATCGGCATCACGTGCTTGAACATGCAGCCCTGCTGCGCAAAGTTGCACTCGCCGGTGCGTAGCCAGTACGAGCAGTACACTTTCTGGCCCACTGGTGGCATGTCTGGGTCTAGGTCAGCAGGAGGGCTGTTGCCTGCAGGAATGGCCGTGGCCTTAATTCGCCATGCCAGAGGAGGGGAGGTGGTCGTCGTGGCGGCTGTGGCGGTAGTCGTTGCGGTGGCGGTTGCGGTGGTCGTGCAAGGCTGAATGGTTGCAGAAGGACTGGCCGGTGGGGTGGTGGGTCGAGACGACTTGCTTTCCTCCTCATTCGAGCCCGTGGAAGATGGAACGGCGTTGCTGGCCGTTTCACTAGGTTGATCTCCAGCGGCATCGGGCGCTTTGGACACGGTCGGGGTTGATGGAGTGGTTGGGCGCAACACGGGAGCGGTGACAGTGGAATCTGGCTTTGAGGCGTTCGAGGCCGGAGATGGAGGAGCGCAGATGGGGTTGAACGGGATTGGGGTGGTGTTGTTCATGCTTTGCACGACGTGGTATTCGTGTCGCGCTTCGTAGACGCCAACCCCCGTCATGCCAGCGACGTCAAAGGCACTGAGGCTTCGAGAAACCCCCTCGATCTGGACGTGAATGGGCAGCTCATCCATGGCAATCAACGGAACCATGGCGCCATTCTGACGGGTGACAAAGAATTGAGGTCTGAGACTCTGTTGTTCGGCCATTTCGTCTCGGTGCGGCAATGTCTCTCGTGACAAGTTGGCTGAGATTGGCTGAAGCAAGGAGGACCGGAGCAGCAAAGGGGTGGGGTCGATGTCTGTTTGATCGATGTGAGTATATAAGCGATCTAGAGTTAGGAAGCCCTTTGATACTCAAGCAACGGGAGATGGTCTGTGAACAAAGTGTCGAGGGAGAAAGAGGGAGGCAGATGAAATATTTATATAGGAGATCGTTGGTCAGAGACAATGATCGCGCCGCAGTGAACGCAGTGAACGCAACGTTTTGAAATGAGGCGCGATGGGGGACAATAGCGACGGGGGCAATACTCACAATAAGGGTCGATTGCAGCGATATAGGTCGGTGAATTGGGGTGAGGCTGTAGGCACGGCCAGTGAATGGGTGACAGATTTCAACAGCAGTGAATTTGACGCGGGCAAGATATAGCAGACTCCAATGGACGGTGACGGTGAACGTCATGCATTATATAACCTGGTGCGCACGACGACAATCGCGCTCCGTACCTTTGAACAAACGGTCCAGGGACCGCACTGCCTGCGCAATCCCACTTCCTCAGCTTTTGTTTGTGTGTGCTTTGTGCGCACCGCGCCTAGGTTCCTAGTTTAGAGTTACACACGAGGCGGATGTGCCTAGGGAACAACGACCAAACAACGGGCGATTGCATGGCAGACAAGAAGACGACAAGACAACAAGACAAGGGGACAAGGGGACAATGAACGATATGCCCTCCAAACTCACACTCACGGAGACGACATTGACGCCAGCCAGCACCAGCATCGGCATCATCAAATGGAAAGGGAGCCGCAAGGCTATCACTTGCCCCCTCAGCATTGATATCACGACCAGCAGCCATGGTCTGGATGGGAACACCGCATCTCTTCATGTTTGGAGTTGCGGGCGCATACTCGCACCATCTCCAAAGCTGATCTGCACTAGAGAATTGTTGGTCGGTCCTGAGGAAGAGACACAAAGCGACAAACATCTTCTTTTCTTTTCTTTTCTTGTTCTCTCTTTGTTGTTCTTTGATGGAAGATGGACGTTGGATTTAGATGGAAAGGGCAGGCACACAGTCAGCAAGGAGATGAGTGGCTTTGGTGGAGCGCACATGGGCGGGAAATCCCTGGTCTTGCTTCTGTTTCTGGCCATGAGTCGCGACTGTGATTGACAGGCTGGACAAGGCTTTCGGATGTCAGGCACCAGTTAAAGGACTTTTATGCACAGTTAAAGATAGCGATCGATGCCGCTAAAATCCTGCCGCTAGCCTCAAGCGGCAATACCGGTATATCCGGGTGCACTAGCCCGGTCGGCATTCTGAGACACGGATTACTTGATCTTCCTGGTCCGAAAAGTCAGGCATCCCTTTTAACCAGCGTAGTTAGCCTGCGAGCCCTAGTGCTTCAGGCGCGCCCAAATGCCCAGGGAGCCTAGCCATACCCAGCAAGTCATGCCTAGCGAGCAGTTGTGCTTTCCTTCTGGCCCAGCCGGGATAGGGACAGGCTAAAGGGGTCACTTGGACACCCTGCAGCGACCACCTGGCAGGCCCTCAAGCACGCTCCAACACCTCAGCAACCCGTCGCCTGCCCACGGTCCAACCACACTGACACTCGTATCCTCCCAACCACAACCACCACTCGCCGGCTCTCGCATCTTATTCCCCTGCCCGATCGCTCGCTCCCGTTTTACCCAGCAGGCCAGTCATCTTGCACGCACTGCCTGCGCCTCACCTCGTCCCCGACTGACCGCACTGCACCAACCTTCTGCCCTTCAAACCCTTTGTAACCTGACCTCCTCCCTCATCCGTCAAACGACCATCGACTCGACCACCCACCACCTCCCGAGGTTGAGTTCCATCACTCTCGTTTCTATCTCTTTTTCGCTTCTTCCTCCTTCTTGCGTTCTCGCTTCTGCTGCTCATACGCGTCCGAATCGTCTTGATTTCCTCGCGATACCATGGCCACCGAGGCCTCCATCGCCCTGACGAACCGCTCTCTTCGTACCATTCGTACCGTGCGTAACCACCCAACCTCCGACCCTTTCTCGGATCACCAGATTGACCTTGGATAGGAACTGGAATTTCTCGCCGATACCTCCATCATCTCCCCCGAACAGCTCTCCTCCATCCTAGCACAACTACCCGCCCAGACGCCGCTACATGCTCCTTTACACGCTCCCGTCAATGGCACCGCCAACACGCCCGTCGATCAATTCTCAAGCATGAGCCTCAAGGAGGGATATGCTCCCGTTCCTACACCTGCACCTCTCCCTCCCCCAGCCTACGTCCCGCCTCCGATATTGTCCATCGCATCCGCGCTCTACGCATATACGCCCACAGATGCCGGTGACCTGGCACTCCAGCAAGGTGATCGGATACAAGTACTGGAACATATGAACAATGATTGTACGTGTCACCCATCAACACTTGTGTTCAACTGGATGCTAACTTAAATCTCAGGGTGGAGAGGTCGCAATGAAAGAACAAATCTAGAAGGCATCTTCCCACGAAGCTATGTAAATGTCATCGAGGACCGACGGCCTCCCATGGTCCACTCACAGTCGACTGAGTACGGAAATCTGCCCCTGCAAATCAGTCAATCAGGCTCTTCCGCCGGCGGTCCAGAAGGTCGGAAGTACAGCAAGCTCGAAGAGCAGGGCAAGAAGTTCGGCAAGAAGATGGGCAACGCTGCCATCTTCGGAGCTGGAGCCACAATTGGCAGCAACATTGTCAATGGCATTTTCTAATGACGGTATTAACGTTCTGATGCTCGATATTTCAGCCTTTGAGACTTGCAAAGGCTATGGCTATGAAATTTCGTTAGAGTGTCCTCCACAGAGCGGAAGAGCGCACAAGCACTGCAACGGGAGCGAATAATGGGCATTATCTTGACAAAAAAAGAAATCGGAATCACTTCTTGACGGAGACGGGGTGCATGGGCAAACGGCGTCAAAATGGGAGAAAATGGCGTTGATCGTCGGCGGTCGGCCACCGACTTGACTTCTTTGGCTACGCTGATCGTCGACAAAGATGAATGGACACGGGATACGCTCCCAACAACCATCCATACTTATATTCTCTTTTGTCCTTTTCAACAGGCCATCCGCGGGCCATTTCTTTCTCCAGAGCGAAGAGCTTGGTGGTTTTGTTCAGGGGACGAGGCACAGTGGTTTCCCACAATTGCCCTAGGGATTGAGAAAGCAAGCAAGGACAGAATGAACTGCAAATCTTTTTACGGGCATGACGAGTTCAACTTGATTGATATGCAGACAGATTTTCCCGTACTGCACATATTGTACTTTCAAGAAGGCCTGGTACGAAATCAAAAATTCCATATCCATAGCTGGTTCGTCTCCTAGCTTCCGACCCACGCGTGCTTCTTTCCACCCCGGGCTGCAATAAGCTCCTCTTTCGTGATTTGCAATTGACAGGTTCTGAAATCATGCAAGGCCACTCCTCCCCAGAAAATATTGGCGTTCCTGACCCGAATGCTTGGTACTCACGAAAGGGGGCTCGCGTGTCGAGAGCTCCGCCTAAATAATGTGCCGGCGTCGATCTCGGTCTCGGAGAGCTCAAGGGTTGGTTTGGCTTGAAAAAGACCGTGAAGCTGTACGTCCGTCGTGGACGTTGGGGGAGCCGGTTCTCTATCCTCGAAACAAGTCGAGGGCACGCTGAATGTCCGTCCTCATCTCTTGATGTGGTCTGTTGTCATAAGATGTCTGATGTGAAACCCGATATCTTTCAGTCCTCATCTCTTTGTGGCGGCGGTCCGCTCGCCCTGATCATCTTTTCAATCATCTGTCCTCTTACGATCTCCTTGTTCTCTCCCAGTCCGAGGGCCATGTACGCAAGCAGAGGAGGGTGACCGACATAACTGGCGAGAGAGTCGCGGACAATGTTTTGGCTCCATTCGTAGCGGGTGGTGTCGGCGTGGCCAGTGCCTACGTATTTGGCCTGCAGGGACTCGAGTTGTTGGAGAGTGCGCAATTTATCGGCCATGGTGAAGGACGAAGGGAATTTTGGGGGGGAAACCGTGAGGCAGAAAGATATGAGGCTGGTAAGTTGATTGGTACTTGTTTGTTGCTCGTTCTCAACGTGTCTGGCGCGGAAGAATTCTGCAACCAGTTTCTAGGGTCGAAGTTGGGAAGCGATCTCGGAGCCTTAGCCGCGCTCGCCACCCCGTGGCATCCCATTGTGTGCCGTTATTCATTATTATTATTCCGCCAAAGCAGCAGAAAACCCCACGTCCCGCAGGTGCCAATCGCAGCCAAAGTTCGAACCAATTCCGCCTATGTTCATCCTCGGCTGTTGGTCCATCTCGTCATCGGCTGTTGAATCACAAGATCTCTATCCGATGGCACCTCAGAGGGGTGTCCACAACAACCACCAGCAAGCCGAGCTATCTGCGCACTTCCCAACGTGCAAAGTTTGCGGTTGTCAAGGTAATGGGCTAAGAGATCCTCCCAAGTCGACCTGATCACGTCGGTCTGCTCACCCGGACCTCACAGCTTCTTATATACCTGCCACTCTCCGTTCCTTTATCTAGCTTTTTTCTCCCCTACCCACATGAATCCTCTCCGGACGGCGCTCGTGGGCGGCGCTGCAAGAAGATCCACACTCTCGAGCCGGGCTCTATATCACTCGTCCTCTTCGCTCTCGTCCAGGATGGCGCCCACGGCATCGAACAGACTCGCCGCCGAATCACGCAGACTCGGCCTGCCACAGAGCCAGACCCGCACCATGTCCTCAGGCAAGGCGAAGATCAAGGTCAAGAATCCCGTCGTGGAACTCGACGGCGATGAGATGACTCGGATCATCTGGCAAGACATCAAGGACAAGTTCATCTACCCGTATTTGGACATCGATCTGAAGTACTACGACTTGGGTTTGCCATACAGAGATGAGACGGACGACCAGGTCACCGTGGATGCTGCGGAGGCCATCAAGAAGTACTCGGTGGGCGTGAAGTGTGCGACTATCACTCCGGATGAAGCCAGGGTTGAGGAATTCCACCTGAAGAAGAGTATGATATAGAGTATCTCCGCATCTCCATGCCCAATTACTAACGCGCCTGGCAGTGTGGCTCTCTCCTAACGGCACAATTCGAAACATTCTCGGTGGCACTGTCTTCCGGGAGCCCATCGTGATCCCACGAATTCCCCGTCTCGTTCCCGGCTGGGAGAAGCCCATCATCATTGGTCGTCACGCGTTTGGAGACCAATATCGCGCCAAGGACACAGTCATCCGCGAAGCAGGCACGTTGGAAATGGTCTTCACACCTAAGAACGGAGGCGAACCAGAAAAGATCAAGGTCTTTGACTTCCCTGCAACAGGCGGCGTTGCCCAAACACAATACAACACCGACGATTCAATAAGAGGATTCGCGCATGCCAGTTTCAAATTCGCACTTGATAGGGGCTATCCGCTCTACATGTCCACGAAGAACACCATTTTGAAGGCCTACGATGGACGCTTCAAGGACATCTTCCAGGAAATCTACGAGAAAGACTACGCTAAAGAATTCGAAGCCAAGAAGATCTGGTACGAACACCGCCTGATTGATGATATGGTTGCGCAAATGATCAAGAGCAGTGGAGGATTTGTGATTGCCATGAAGAATTATGACGGAGATGTGCAGAGCGATATTGTGGCGCAAGGTTTCGGATCACTAGGTTTAATGACCAGTCAGTTGATTACTCCCGATGGCTTGACGTTTGAGAGTGAAGCCGCGCACGGGACTGTCACACGACACTACAGAGAACATCAGAAAGGAAGAGAGACCAGCACCAACCCCATCGCCAGTATTTTCGCCTGGACCAGGGGATTAGTCAAGCGTGGACAGCTTGATGACACACCCGAGTTGGTGACTTGGGCAGAGAATTTGGAGAAGGCCGTCATTCAGACTGTCAATGACGACGGAATCATGACCAAGGATCTTGCTTTGGCCTGTGGACGCAAAGACCGGGAAGCGTGGGTTACTACGAGCCAATTTATGGAGGCGATTGAGAAGCGGTTCAAGAAGAACTTGGGGGCTTAGGGCCTGGGAGATGTTGCCAAGGCATAAGATGCCAGCGAAATGTTGGTGAACAACCGATGGTGGATGAGCAAAACTCGAGATGGGTGCAAATGCCGCGAAAGAAGACAATAAAGAACTGGATGCATAGACGACCAAGATGGGCAGAAGGACATGGCCAGCAATGCACAAGGGTCCCCACATCCGCAAGGCGTCGGCTTAGAATCAGATCAATCAGTTTCCGTTCGAGATTTGGGTAGGAAAGACGGTGTCCAGCATTCAGTCCAAATACTAGAATCAATATCTGCATCTGCATCTGCATCCAAAATATATATATAAATACATATATATATCAAACCTGCCGTTCTGCCAAATCCTAACCCGGGGTCGTTGTGTTCCTCTTGTTGAGTTCTATCGCTGCCATGTCTGGTCGTTCCTGTTTCTTGTCCTTGTTCTGTGTAAATGACGGGTTTATTTTTTATGTTTGAGAACGGCGACAGAGCATACGTGGTGCCTCCGCGAGTAAGGTGATCATGGAGACCGGAGAAAGACGAGGAGGATGGCCGTCCCTTCTTTGCTCTCTCTCTCTCTCTCTCTCCCCCCACTCTTCTTGTTCCTTCGGGCAAAGTGGCGGTCACTGACAGATATCAGAGGAACGGAAGGCCGAGGACAAAGCGAGGACAAAGCCGGAAAAAAAAGAGAAAGCCGTTAAGAATTCCACACCCAGTCTATGTTTTGGTACTCCCCGGACCGGGACAAGAGCCACAAAGTCATAACGCAACGGAGCTCGCTATCAATAAAGCCCCTTCTGGGGAAAATCGGAACGCGGGATAGGCATGCACACAAGCACGCAAGCACGCATGCACGCAAACACCCGAATGAGTCTGTGACGGCCGTGACAAGGCTGCTTTCCGAAACAGCATGACCACCATTCTCTCCTGCAGTTGAACCGATGCGCCCGAAGGGGTATTGCACAAGAAGGACTGT
Organism: Cladophialophora immunda; assembly: GCF_000835495.1. Lineage (NCBI taxonomy): Eukaryota > Fungi > Ascomycota > Eurotiomycetes > Chaetothyriales > Herpotrichiellaceae > Cladophialophora > Cladophialophora immunda. The sequence goes on from NW_015622544.1 coordinate 3,225,921, forward strand.
GCGTCGAGGCGCTCGTCGACGCCTATTTTCGCCCTCGCTGTCCCTTTTCTGTCCCTTATCGAGATTTCACGTCTTTCATCCCCTGCGCTCGATCCCAACTTTTCACCCCCCCCCCCCTTTTTCCCCGGGGGACTCATGGAAACTCAGTTATTGCCGCTATTTCTTCTTGGCGGGTCCAGGTTTGGGGCTCCCAATGTCACTGCCCGTCAAGTTGATTTTCATGGCATTTTCCAGTTTCCGTATCGGGACCAGGTCATACACGCCTCTGCCACTCTCAATGTCTTTCAGCTGTGTTTCCTTGACCCCAGCCTTGTTCGCCAGGTCCTTTTGAGACATGGATTTCCCTTCCGCGTTTTTATTTTGGTTCCGCCAGTTGATGATGGCCCGTCCTACCGCCAGCGGGACGGTTTTGGGCTTTATGATGTCGTCCGAGCGGTCGACCTTGGTCAAGTGTTGGCCCTCGACGCTCGATTTCTATGTAGTCCCGTGTCAGTATCATCGTTGTTCGTGTCCAGCGGAACCGAAGCTGCCACGTACGCTGTTTGAGCCTCCGTATTTCTTTTCTGTGGCAACGACGGCTCCGGATCGTTTGGCTGCGTTGAGCGCAGAGTTACCCTTAACGACCCGTTCACGGTCGACCCCTCCACTGCCAGGGCCTCTGGCTTTGCTACCGATACGAGTGACGGTGTCCCAGTCGTTATCAGCCATGGTGTCGAGTATAGAAGTCGTGCAGACTTAGGAATGCGAGGACGGCGGTGGCGTGGTGGGTTACGGTTGCTTTCGTCGCCGAAATGATACAGCGAACAGGATTCTGGGCTATCAGGATGAATTGTCCAGGGGATATATTGGGTAATATGACCAGGTTTGAGCGAGAAGGACTTTGTTGAGTGTTGAAGAGAAAATGAGTCGACGTTGACAATCTAGAAGCTGCCATTCCATCCGCCGCCATTTCGCTGCAACTGGCTGCGGCTAAAGCCTGATTGAGTCATCGCCCCACGCCACGGCGCCAAGGCTCGGACTTTCTGCTTTCGCCGTCCTCCGCCACTCCGCCAGGCGCATGCCCCGGTGGGCGGCAAGGCTGAATGGAAATCTCAGCAATCGCTGTCAAACGAATCGCCACACAGGCCAAAGTGCGATCACCCCGGGCGGCTGCAATCAGGCTCCCGGTTAGCTCTGTAACACGAGAACGAAGATAACATTGGCCCGCGCTTGAATGTTGTCTGAGATTCTGCTGTCTACCATCTCCGGAAAGGGAACGATCGTGTCTCTTCAGCCTGAGCATGGCTGGTCAAAGCGCGTATGCTATACGCCTGGATGCCCTGGTAGATGTATGAGTACTCGGTACATAGCCCTGCGCGACCTGAGACACAAGACCGGGAATCAATGGCCGGCTAGGCGACTGTTTTGACTGAAAATCTTGCTCTCTTCCCTTCTAATTCTATGAGTTTGACAACAATCATAGTGCAATCTTCGCTCTGAGCAGAGATCAGTCTCATTCCAACGCAATTGGCACGGCCCTTTGCGGGAATTGTGCGGAGTTTTTTCAAAACATGGTTTATCTGAAGACGCGCTGTCTTCAATATTCAACTCGTTCTTTGCCAGAGTCCCGAAACACCGTCTTCAATTCTCTGCGGCAGAGCGCATGGTAAAACTCATCGAAACTCTCACAAAGATTGTCCTGATTTTCGCTCACGTCATCGAGCTCGAAGATTGTGGTGATATGCCAATCATACTGACCGATGACATTAACTACTTCTCGTCCCTCTTACGCGAGATTCGGGAGGGCGAGAATCAGCTGGGGCTCATTGGCTGGCGTGAGGCGTTCAACGGAGTCGAGGAGCTGCTCTCGTCTAAGATTCCCTTTAGAGATGCAGGCCGTAGTGACTATACCCATAGCATGTCCCTCTCCAGTGATTTCGGGCGGTCTGTGTATCTGGACACTTTTGGTGATTGCGACCCAGTCGATGTTCGGCCCGAGCTTGTTCACATTCGCAAGGGTACACCCACAAGTTCAAAGACAGGAGAACGCAGATTGCTGGTGAGAGATGGGAGTGGCATAAGCCATGGCGCGAAAACATACGTCTTCCCCGTTGAGAGAGCCCCGAGGCACACCCCTCGACATTTGCCAAGTGCATTTCCCGGAACGTCTATCATACGTCCCTCTCGCATGACTTCCAAATCACCCTTCATCTTGGCTTCCAGGCAGTTCCCAAGTGGGAGAAGCGTGGAGGCTCCAAATCTTTCCAAGAATCCATGTGCTACGGTCCCATCGGTGTTGCGAGTCTGCGCTCTCGAGCACGTGGCTTCACAGAAGGGGAAACGGTACCTCATTTTGTAGGACCGGGTCGGACTTGTCTCAGCTTTACCTGCCGTCTGGAAAGCGTGGCCATCTGAGACAAGAAGTTTCGTCGTGATTTTGGATTTTATGCAGTCGCAAATCTTTGATGCGATTTTGGATGATCGGTCTCATCAGGCTTTTGCATTCTGGCGTCTGAGGTACTGAATACACAGTTCAAGAATGACATATTTAGACACACATTCTGTTTATCCTGGGACACGGCCCATGGCTGGACCTTTCTTCGATGCATTGCATTGCGGGTGGGATAAATTCTGACTCGTCTCCAACAGGGTCGAGAAGGACAGAATCAAGGCCATGGTAACAGGGTGAACGTGAACGAGATTCGCAAATTGTCTGGGGGAACTGCAAAATGAAGAAACTGCTTGTTTGTCGTGGTATGTTGCTTTTGCTGTGCCAAGAGGAGTCTCGGCAACACTACTCGATAATAATAGAAATACACACTGGCGGTTCTACGCTGGGGCAGTACGTTCTTTCTACGACGCCTCGCCGTCATAAGAACTGTTGACATAAGCTGCGGAAGATGGAGGATGCCGGCTTCCCGGCAGGATTTCCAATAATTGCTTCGATACTGCTCTGTTACTTCGGACTGGCAAACTGGACCACGATCTGAATGATGCAGGATCAGAGACAGGTTTACTTCTGCTTGCGGGGCATGAAGTATCCAAATGCGGCGCTAGTGCCGAAAGTCATACTCCCAATCCGGCAATTTCTTATGGAAGCCAATCAGAGCGCGCTCTGTGCGATGACTAATGCCGCCGTGGCTGGACGTTAGACGTCAAAGCACTGACTTCCACCCTCTCAAAGGTCGCAGAACTGTCTTGCTTCTCGTAATCACATCATCCTTCTGAGATTCACTTGATTGTAAAGCATGGGAAAGAGGTTGAGATGTTTTGCTGCAGGGAATAACTCGGCAGCTGGGATTGCTAGAGAAGTAAAGGGAAATAGAATGGACCGGCTCCAGCTATAAAAGAGAGGGCATCCCTTCATCTGGTATCAGAGGTGTCCAGTTCAACATCATCCGATCACTCCAACATCAGTGCTACACGACTTGACATTCAAACCATAGAAAGAAACTCCAGAACACATACCAAAAGCTCTCACACCATGGCCACCTACGAGACCGCCGAGGACCAATTCGTCACCATCAACGGCATCAAACACGCCTACCGCCGGTTCGGGCAGACCAGCGGCACGCCGCTGTTCCTCCACGTGCACTTCCGCGGCAACATGGACTGGTGGGACCCGGTCTTCATCAACGGGCTGGCGGCCAAGCGGCCGATCCTGCTGGTGGACAACACGGGCGTGGGCCGCAGCGAAGGTGAGGTCGGGCTGACGTTCGCGGCGTGGGCGCAGACCATCATCGACGTGGCCAAGGCGCTGGGCATCCCCAAGCTCGACGTCCTGGGCTTCTCGATGGGCGGCTTCGTCGCGCAGCGCATCGCCCTGCAGGAGCCGGACCTGGTGCGCCGCCTGATCGTCGCCGGCGCGGGCCCCTCGGCCGGCGAGGGCGTGGTGGGCGGCGACCCGAAGTACTTCACCGAGGTGGCCAGCGCGGCGACGCCCGAGGAGTCGAACACCGGGCTGATGCACACGTTCTTCTCGCCGTCGGCCAAGAAGCAGGCCCGGGCGGCCGAGTGGATCCGGCGCATGGAGGCCGCGCGCCGGGACCGCGCCCCGCTGCTGCACGAGCAGGGCACGCAGCGCCAGATCGCGGCCGTGCAGCGCTGGTTCTCGGGCGACTTCCGCGACGAGGGCTCCTTCGACCTGCTCGACCGCATCGCCGTGCCCACCCTCGTCGCCAACGGCTCCAACGACCTCCTCGTCCCCACCGAGAACAGCATCGTCCTGTGGCGCCGCCTGACCAACTGCGACGCCAGCCTGCACCTGTACCCGGACTCGGGCCACGGCTTCCTCGACGAGTACAACGTGCACTTTGCCCAGCTGGTCAATGATTTCCTGGATGACTAGGAAGGGGAAGAAGGGGAGATTGAGTTGCAATGCCTCGTGTGAAAGTATCTGCTAGAATGCCACTATAACTACATAGTTGGACGTATGATGGCTATCATGAACCTCAAATGTCCGACCTGATTCGAGTTGCAATAGTACTTTTATTCTACCCAAAATTGCAGATATGTTTCTGTGCCAAATACAGGGCGCACCAATTTGACTTCGATAACCCTTTCGCTCTTTCAGCCTCGCAAGAGCCTTTAACAACCGAATGACCCTGTCCATCGCCATCATCAAGAACCCCAGCCTTTTCCCCCTTCCTAGCGAAAGTTATGCAGAATCAGACTTGCCAAAATGGGGAACTATCCGCCATAGGACCCAGGGCCTCCTTGGATCTCCACATCTTCCATTGTATAGGGCTGGACCCGTAGAGGCCAGGAGTTCCAGTTAGCATAGGGGTTCAAGCCCTCGACGCCGCGTTCGGAGGTTTCCGGGCCACAAATGTACCTTCCAGGTGTCGGCGACCGCAAATGCCACCAGTCTTCGAACTCTTCCTCAAACCGCTCCCGAACCGCCTCGGTATCAGGCCACCTGAGGCTGTGGTAGGAGAAAGGGCCCTCTGCGATGTCGAGGCCGACCCTGAAGCGCCTGGGAAATTTGACAAACGGTACAGCTTGAGAGAGTGGCATGTACCATCGCCACGAGGACAGGCATCGCTTAATTGAACTGAGGTCCCAGAGCGGTCGTTCGTGCCGTTGGTCGCGATCGTCGAACCCTTGAGATCCGTCAAACACGAATTCCCAGCGCATCTTCTCGACATATCGTGGCATTCCGAGGCATTCCATGATCTGGGACAGAGCAATGGACTGGCGACGAACACAAAGGATGGAGTTCCGGCATCTGGTACGGCTGTTGAACGTCGAGTAGGGAACGTCGATTCGTTTCAGAGTTCTCTGGACCATCATGCATGCATCATCCAGCGATTCGTGAAGCCCAGGCCTAAAGCTAACAATAATTTCCCTCCAAGCTGTGAGAGGAAACCGTGCTGCGTTGCCCAGAGTGGTGCTGATAATATTTTCGGGTCTCGCCAAGGTATGACATTGGCAATTCCTCCCGCTTTGGATGTAAATGCGAAGCGGGAAACGTGAGATCTCGTCTCTGATCATGCGAGAAGTCTGTAAAAGGGATTTGATTGTAGTAGGACAGATATCGCCGGCCGAGTCAGTAGATATGCTGACACCCTTTTCTGGAACGAAGTAGCTCAGGACTTGCAAGATGAGCTCGTCGGGAAGAATTTGACGTCGGGGGGAAGGACCGCCGTCAATATCCTCTACAGACTCTGTACGACATGTGGAGGTCAAAGGTGTCTGGGCGTATCCGACGTGGCAAGGAGCGGTGATGGAATCCATCGTCGAGTTAGCAGAGTCAAGGGAGGTGAAGTGGTTTTGAGTATAGTGTCAGCTGTTGACACACTGCGGAGGGTAGGTTGACTGGACAGAGAGAGTTATGCATGCTGTACGTTTACCCTACCAGGCCATCACAGATAAATGTCTCGCATCAAACATGGGAGTCGGTCCAAAGCCCTCGAGGTCCTCGAGGACCTTGAAGGTTGGCCTTTGCAAGGCTGCTGTCTCAGGAAGGAGGCAGCCAGACATTCCAGGTTTACACATCGACATAACGGTTGAGGGAACGCTGATTAGCCATGGGTGCTGCAGCGGCCACACAAATGAGTCGTTTCCGCGGATGGTACATGGTGTACCAAAGGATTGATGAGGGCGAAAGTTTGGATCAGGGCAGGTCGTGGATGCTGCGGGTCCTGGCTTCCAGGCGAGGACCTCGAGCTGTTACAACAGCTCTCATACATTGAATATGTCTGCCGACATTGCTTCTTTCCATAATAATCCACTTGGACAGAACAGGGCGCACGTATAAAGCACCATCCGTCCAACCCGCCCGCCAGCTTGGAGTAGCCCCTTGAGTTACACAGCCGATCACGAACCTGAGCCTCGACAGGGACCTCGACGTAGATATGAATATGGAGACCAATGCTCGACCTTGTTTGACAGACAACGACATGAATGATTTCGTGGACACAGTGAAGTCCTGCCGGCGGGATCGATACCTGCTGCCGTTTGAAATCCTGGCGCAGATCATCTCGAATGTTGTCCCACGCGACGGGCTCTGTGTGTCAAACCACCCCGACTACCACTCCGATTTCGCCACTATCGGGTCGCTTCTGAGAGTCAGCGTCGCGGTCCAGAACGAGCTCCTTCACCGCATATTCAGCCTACCACTGCAAGTCCGTATTTCGAGCGGAATCAGCTGTCGCTGCTTGTTTGGGGTGGAAGGATTCTCCAAGACGCGGCTGGGCAGGGCAGCCGTTCTCCCACTAGGAAGATTCCCAGAGATTGTGGTGACGTTTGTCCCACGATTGCTCATGGTGCCGTGCGGGTACAGGAGCCAGACGCCGTTCTCAGTCGATTTCCTGAGCGGCCACAGAGGAGTGCTAAAGTTCAGAACTGACATTCGTTGCATATCGCGGCAGTCTCAGGATCTCGCAGAGGCACTTAGCAGACATCCAGACACCAAGGCTGACCGTACGCCTCCCTTCAGATTCAGATTTGATGGAACTCATGGCATGGACGAGGTAAACAGGCTGAGGGAGATACCTCTATGGGAGGTTTCGGTGCTTAGACGGCTGTTGGAAAAGTGGCAGTGGGTTTGCCTCCCGACGGTGTCGCACCATACTCCGGGCTATCAGATCGACGTGCCCGAGAAAGTCGTGACTGGGGTTGTCTTGATCTCGAAGTATAACCAGGATGACAACCTCACCGGCATCAGTCTGGATGACTGTCCCGATGTGGTCGCTCGCTACTGGAAGGGCCTCTTGCTAAGTTTCTATACGGATTCGTCCCCGATCATTATGGAGATTGGATACAACAAAAATCGCATCAATCGTCGTTTCATCATTACCGCGAGGAAGGCAACAGAAGTCCACGGTGCTGAAGACCTATACGAAGCGGAATGCTTCATCCAAGACACAGACCCGCACTGACCAAGGTGCAAAACACTGTTTGGTGTGAACAGCCCACCAATAAACCCCTGGAACAAGTCATTTCCCTGGACGACCAAGAGCTTCATGCACAAGTGGCGCACGAGGTGAAGCTATTGGGGGTGGATCAAGCGCTGCTTGAGTCTCCGGGGGAGTTCGATCAGGCCGCGAACGGTGTGTCCCTCCTGAACTCCCACCGACCAGCTCCCGAAGCTTCATGGACGCGTTGATACCCCAAGACTCCCTGGATAAACGCAAGGACAAGCGATACGTTGACCACCACATGCCGACTTTGATGGTGGTCGTAAGGCTCAACGGTCAACGAGTCACGGAAAAGACCGAGGCCAAAGATCGACTCGTTCAGCCTGATGCGCAGGTACGGGATCTGCGTGCACGTCAGTTGGATTACTTGGACAGAGGGAGACTAAATATGCTCGAAAACATTCTACATCGCACACACCTTGCGGACGTCTTGAGGATCCGTCCTGATCCAGCGCTGCAGATACTCCGCCAAAAGTCGCAAACTAGGCTCATGCGTGCCGTGTATGGTGATCTGGTTCGGTGCATTCAACGACACCAGCATGACGTAGGGGGTCGTGGTGCTGAAGAGGATCTCGGGCCTAGGCAGCGTCTCCAGCACGGGCAAGATATCGGCGTTCGGTTCCAGGGGACCTGGGTAAGGCACACGGTTTGCGGTCGTGCTGATGCTGGTACTCTTCGTGGTATCAGCGACCGACTCCAACTCCGCCCAGTCGTCTTCGTCTTCACGAGAACGGGTCGGGTGTTGCTCATTCACCTCTTGTTGCAAGGACGAGGTGCTACCACTTGGCTTTGGAGGGTCAAACATGGATTCAAAGTCCTCAGCGAAAGCCGACGCAGCAGTTTGTGCCTCCTTCTGCAAGGTGGCGGTTTTGGGCAGCGAGATGGTGAATAATGCCGGCTTCGGCCCCGACCAGGCTGTCCGGATTCTGGTCTCATCGGGTGCGACCTAGATACAGATGTACCACATATCAGCAGATTCCTTAATTCCAACCTTCTTTTATCGTTCCCAAGGAGCAAAAGGGCGGCCGTACTTGGAGAGACAACTTCACCACATTCACAACCTTCAGCCTTTCGAGAAAAGCTTCTGTCCAACACTCAAATCGCTCGTCCTCTAATCTCCTGCCTAGAGTGTCGCACCAAGCCTCCACCACTCTGGCACAGGCAGGGACGAAAGTCGTCATGTCGGGCCAAAGAGACCCCAGCTCGGCCCACAGCATGTGCCATTCTGCCGTGTACAAGACTTGGTAGCCGATGATCTCCTTGAGCCTTACGAGAGATTTCTGCACTATACTATCCTCCCTATCGAAGAGGTCCCGGGCGTCCTTTCGGACTTGCAAGGGTCTGGGATGGACGCACTGTTAGAAAGCAATCTTGTTTGTGCCCATCGTAGAGGCATATATATGTGGGACTTGCAATTGAGACATTTTGTGGAGGGTTGAGGAGGAAGATGTCAACGGGAGAGTTGTACAAGATCTGCAGCACAAATAATAGCTTGTCCATGGTTATGGGGTGACGATGAGAAAACGCCTTGACCCTTTGTAAATTGGGGGAGAAAAAGGGGCTCGTATGCAGATTCAGCCTTGCGACGCTTTGTCGAATGCGGCCGACGGTTGATTACTCGAGTCTTGGCTCAATTCGTCTCTTCGCTTCCTCAATTCGTCACCTCTTTACTCCTCGTGCGCACTTCTTTCTGTGGGACCCTGCTTCCTTCTCTCCTCTCCATGAGCTTCATCGACTGTCTCTCTCTCCGCAGACCACCGATTCCTACGCAAGACGAAAACGCAATTGGCGTGAAGCCATGTACCACCGCAATTTTGGACCCCACGAGGCCCAGACTCACAAGCTCTGTATCCGCCTGTGCTAGCCCTACCCCCAGACTCGCCTAACTTCGCCTGGGTTTGACTAGCCCAGCACGGCTCCGAGTGGTTGGTCTTGGAGACCTCAATTGTCCGGAGTCCAGCCTGCGCCACAGGGGATACGGACAACCTTTCACTCTCATCTCTTACCTAGCCGACAACCAAGCTGCCAAGTCTGTTCTCGCGCGCATAATACCAGAGAATATAAAGAGTGGGTGAGATCCTTTGGTCGAGGAAATGTGCGTCTTAAAATTCAGATATCCCATAATACGATCCCTCCCAAAATGCCTCTGAAAGCACCCGCTGACAAACTACCGCTGGCGGTCCGCAAGAATGGTAACGAACCAACATGATTCCACCTGTCCGAGTTCCATGGTTCTTTGCTGACTAGCTGTGCAGTGCGGGACGAATGGGAGAGCAAGAAGCCCGAGATCGAGGCGCGGATCTCAAAGGCCCTCGGCGAGGCGTGGACCGTGACCACGAACCCCCACCTGCTGTACGTGTACACGGACGACGAGTCCTACAAGGCTCGCATCGGCGACGTCATCATGTGGTATGTCATGGCTTTTCCCTCTTCCGCCTTGCCGGGCTCGTCCTCCGTTCTCCCCCACCGAGATCATGTTTCGGACCGCGCGCGAATAAGACGACAAAGACTGAAGTTTGCGTTACCGCTGGCGAAAACAAAAGGTACATGGAGCCCTTCTGCTCGAACCTCGAATCCTTTGTGGAGAAGTACGGCGACGACGGCAAGTCCGAGCTCAACGCGCTGTGTCCCAAGCACCAAGTGGAACTCGCGCCGCAGGACCACGACGACCACACCAAGTTCACGTACGGCGGCCTGCAGATCCAGGACGGCGTGCTCCGCCTGCTCTTCGCCGAGGGGAACCTGGCCGTCAACGTCAGCGACGTGAGCCGCGACTTCCACGAGGCTTTGAAGACCGCCGCTGCTGGGGGCGGCAGTGGCAGTGGCACCGCATTCAACATCAACGCCCGGCAGTCCGTGCGCGAGGGTTACGACCCGGAGATCGGGGCCGTGCAAAAGGCCATCGGCGAGCTGGTCGGCGCCCCGGGCATCCGCCTGACCCCCAACTTCGAGGCCAACGCCGCCGTCCTGGCCGCCGCAGGGGCCCAGGTCCGCGACGACTGGGACAAGGTCCTGGGCCGGGCGAGCCTGGCGTACTTCGACGGCCTCAAGTACCAGCTCGAGCGCGCCGAGTTCGAGGGCGACGACATGCTCCAGGACGGGTTCCAGGAGGGCGTGGCGAAGAACGAGATCTCGCTGCATGTGGTGGGCAAGCTGCAAAAGGGCCACTATCATGAGGTGTTGGTCGAGGACGGCGTGCTCGTGATCCAGGTGAGAGAGTTTCTTTTTGTTTCACGAGCCCGCGGTTATGGGTGAAGGAGTCATCAGCGACTGACTAGCTGATTGCAGACGACTCCCGAATACTTCTGGACCAACACGTCCGATGTTGGCAGCGAGATCTTGGAAATCCTGTGAAAAGCCTCGAAAGAGGGATGCGTGGCGCGTGATGAAAACAACATTCACGATGGTGATTGGAATGATTCTGGTGATAATACTTTCATGACTCTGTCCCATAACATTTACGTGATTCTGGGCTACAATCTATGACTTCCTTTCCAATTCACCCGAGTCACCAAGTCATTCTTGTCATGAAATAGCACGGGTTATTCTTCTAGCACGATCCAGTTCTCCGAGACTCTTGTACATTGATCTCTACGTTGACATCTCCCTTCATCGATGTGCAGCCTCGGCTGCCGTGACGAGAATCTGTTGTCTTAGCGCCGACGACCAAGCTCTTGGACCACCTCTACACTCCACATGTCGACACCCACATCTTCAATTGCTTCTGTTCTGGGTATAGTGATAAGAATGACGAAATTGTAATCCGGATACAGGAAAAGTGTCGAGGGGCTCCAGAAGGCGATTTTTTTTGGGATATTTTATTTCAAAGCTCTGGCCCCTGTCTTCGAGCCTTTCCATTCGTCGCCACCAAGACCAAAAATCTTTCTGGAGTCTATGGTCTGTCTCGAGCCAATCTCGAGAGCCTATATCGATTTGTGATTGCGTAGGTAGTTTGTGGTAGTTCCAGCCGGGTAGGTCCAGTTCCAGATTGATCAGCGATTGTCCACCTCCAGAAGTCTAGCATTTCCCCTACCATACCTAGATTCCAAGTATAGCCGGCCTTCAGCTTCTCAAAAACTATTTTGAAGTTGACTGCGCGAAGCCGAAGAAAGGATCCCCTAAGGTGCCACAGATCGCATCCCAAGGCCTTGGATTGTGCGGCAACGCATTGTGCGGCATAATCAAGTTCAAGTGAATAGAGTTTAGGAAGGGACGCCCCGGGATATTTCTGGTCGAGTTGGATTCTTGGGCAAGGCGTTTGTGACGCTTTGGGTGCGAAGCAAATCTTCACCTCTTTCCACCTGATCAAAGGGAGGTAAACAAGTCGATTGAGCGGGTGAACACTTGAAGAACCAGCAGGACTATCCTCTCTCATCCGAAAACAATCACATCTCTTTCCATTGGTGATGTAGACGTTCAGAGGTTTGTTGAATATCTGTCGCAGAGTCTCTTGCTTGACATCGAGGGAGGTCTTCAGCAGGCGGCGGATGGTGTCCAGATCGGCATCGTAGTCAGGGTCGTTGGAAATGCAGAGTCCCGCGTGTGGCACAAAGCCGGAAATGACCTGAGAGATGATCTCGTTTGGAAGTTTGAAGTTGTTCAGCTGGAGCAGGGTTGGGGGGTTGCTGTTGTCGCCTGTCAGGGGATTGGAACTTGCCATTTTTGCTGCCATTGATGGCACTGTAGGTCGCGCACTGGGATTGTTTGTCGTGCCATAGAGGAATGAAGAATGGTTCTGAAGCAGGATATTGAGCTTCGAGGAAGATGTAAAGACAGATGAGGCAGAGGCAGGGGAAGTCAGGTGGCAGACGCGACAGTGCAGCAAGGCAGTGCTCACCCGCTTTGTCTTATATTCACCTTCAATCTTTCAAATGCGCATGCGAAATTTCACACAACTGATTTGTCGACATGGCTTCACCAGAAATAGTGAAAAGTGTCGCATGAAAGTCCTGCCCTCGAGTGTGAGGGAAAGGAAGGACAAGGCTCCCGCCGCGGTGGTTTTAATGCCATAGCCTTGCTCTTGCACCGTTCGGGACCCTCGTAAGGTATCATTATACACCCACAATCAGGAACATCGCCACCTAGGAAATATATCTCTATGCATGTAATTGCACGCTTTGGATATAAACAATTCAAGGGTCCAAGATTCCTCGATCCAAGATCCAATCGATTTCCACTCCCTTCCTTCTTTAAAGAAGAGAGATATATGTCCTTGGCCATTACACTTTTAATAGTCCCAGACCTCGTCACGCCGTAAAGCGAAATGCCACCTCCTCCATTGTTACCGTCCCATTCTCTACTCCCTCGAGGTACTCTCTCAGCCCGACGCCCCAGCGGCTGTGGCCAACATTCGGGACATCCAGGTCGGCGGGGCAAGAGGGGATGGGCTCCCAATTCGAGCGGTCGTTCGGGTCGATGCCTGACGATTGCTTCGCATTGTCATTTCCCTTTTCAACCTCATCATCGACATCGTGATCGCCCTCCTCGAGGTCAGGTAGGTCCAGCGTGGGTTCTTTATGGTTGCCGCCCTCTCCTGATCCGCCGTGCCGTTTTTCCTTCTTTGAGGCAGACTTTTTGCTCATCCTCAATTTATCTTCATCGTCGTCGTCGCCATCATCGAGAGGGATCTTGTCGACCTTGACAAGCACAGGAATGACGGCTCCAGTACCCAGACTGAACTGCCTGTGGCTCAATACTCTCAACAGGGCCCCAATCGCGCCAGAATGGCTGGTGATGCTGACCCTCTCTTTTCCACCAACAAGCTGCTCGTGGCCCATCAAACTGTCCATCAACGCCCTTAGGCGCTCTGTCAACGCGCTCTCTGGTTCACGTCGGTCGGGGTCCCAGAACTCATCTGTTTCCGTCAAATGTGGGTCCAAGTCGACGTTGAAGGCTGGGAACCGCTGTCGAATGTATGAAACATCGCTCCGCCTGTCGCACGTATGTATCCCGGTGCCTTCTCTCAGCTTCTCCATCACAGTTGCCTCCAGCTTGGCTCCATCTGGGAGGATGCCCTCGAACGTGATGTCGGCAGTCTCCATCGCCCTATCGAGGGGACTCGCCAACCACAGTTCCGGCAGGTTCATCTTCTGCTCGGCAATCTGTCTCTGCCAGAAGGAATTGACCTCCCTCGCTTGCCTCTGTCCCTCCTTGGACAAGCGCGCGTCGCTCCAGGTCATTATCCCGTCCGGGTCGCCGTCTAGCGCAGCATAGTGGCAGTCCCATGCCTCGCCACCATAGTAGCGCTCGGCGATGTTGTGGTAGCCGTTTCCATGCCGGCCGAGGAACAGGAGCAGATACCTCGCGGCAGACCCATGCCTTTTTCTTCTCCGTCTGTCTTCATCATCCTCGTCTTCCTGCGCGGCGCGGTTCATCCAGGAGACATGGTGTTCGAATCTCTGCCACGCCGTCATCCCCCGGCCATTGTCGGGGAGTGTTGTATCCGAGTCGTACTCGCGGTCGATGAGGCCGAAATTAGTGGCCATGAAGTCGAACTCTGCGGCGACCGTCGAGGGGTCGTCCTGGAGAAAGTATCCCTCCAATGTCGTGTATTTGTAGGCATATCTTCTTTGCGCCGATGGCCGTTCAGGCTTCTTGTCCTGCTCAATCTCGCCTCCCCCTGTACCGCCGCCGCCTCCGCCATTATCGTTGTGAATGTCCAGCACGCCCTGGCCGGAGGAAGAGAGGAGGGAGACGCCCATGTCGCTCATTTCGAGCAGGCCGCACACGGCGAGGGAGACGGTGAGGAAGAGGAGGATCTGTCTGGGAAGCGCGCAGTCTTAGTCTCCGCCATGCAACGAGATAACCAACTACCCCCTCTAGCTTCCTTGGGTGGGAAGCGAGAGAAAGACAAAGCACAGAGAGAGATCCACAGACTTACATGGCGGTGGTAGTGCGGCAGAGTCGGGTGGGCCCTCTCCACCGACGATGGACTTTGCGATGCGGTGAGTAGTATATCATCTTGACATGGGTACCACGAAGGGTGCCATTATGGGCCGAGTCCGTTGCACGACCTTGGAGTGTAACCTGGTAGATTCATATATCACGTTCAGACAATGAAAAGAAGGACGGAGAGAAGCGGCACGACAGGGCATGGCATCAGCCTGCGGCGGCGGCGGAGGCGAGGTTTAGCCGACCAGCAGCATTACGGAGCATTTGGCGGGGAATGATTGTGAGCGATTTTGGGCGTGTCAGCTTGATGGAGTTTCATTGGACTTTTACTCGGATTCAACTCGCACATCCTGTCTGCATTGGGCGGTTCAGGTCAACTAAACGAAAGGCTTTCTTGAATGGATTCAGAACGTCGTTGGTTTGAGAGGACATATGCGACAATCACCAGAGCACGGAATGTCGTGCTGGACGGGCACCGCAACTGCCCGAGGATCCAGGATACGAGAAGAGGCATTCCCCATGTCAACGACCTCCTCCAAACACTCTTCGCGGTTCCACACAGACAGAGCAGATTCAAGATCGTGGATCGACTCCGGCAGACGCAGGAATGCACGGAGCGCGTTCTCAATCGCTGTCCAAGTGTGTGCCCTCGTCCTCTTCACCACGCCTACCAGCCTAGACATTTTCCATACCCGCTCGTAATGTCCCGGAGACCGGAACAGGCTCAGCAACGTCCATAATAGATGCTCCGCACTTAGACTGCTGTCGTCGTCGGCTTCTTCCAAGATTCGTTGCAGGGCCTGGAGATACTCCTCGGTGGCTTGGGCGAAGTCCCCGTGCTCAGCCATCACCAGGTTGAGATGTATCAGACAGGCGATACGGCAGTTATCCACCGCTCGTCGTTTGTCTGGGTTTTCATACCCTGTTTCAACCGACTTCAAAGCATTCGCCAATTCTGTCCCCTCTTGGAACATCGTTGCCCGGTACCGGTGTGTTCTCAGTATCCGCTGCTGTGCCGGTGTCGAAGGGAGATTTTTTAGAACCTGGCTTCGTCGTGCGTCAAAGAACTGGGTGAACTCATGGCAACTGCTTCTGAACGCAGAGTCGGGGTGTACGCTTGGAGAATGGGGCAATGCCGCGGCAGACTCGACGAAGCCATCAACGTACGCTGGGTTGCCATTTGCCGTCGGCCACGACAATGCTATGAAGCTCCTGCAGGCCTAGTCAGTGGATTGCCGCGCGCCGAAGCATGCAGTACTGACCAGACCAGCTTTGTATGCATTGTCGGATTGCTCTGAAGCGCTCGAAACCCCCCACGTTCGAGGAGGAGTTGTTTGAGAGCTCCCCAATGCATCCGTGCGGTTTCCCGGTCACCCCAGACCCTCTGAATCTGTCAGACCGTCACTCGCGTGTGGAATCGTTTTTGGAAATACCTCTGCGTTTGCAAGGAGGCCGACGCCAATAATCGTCCAGTCATCACAAGGACCCTGTCGCCTCTGAAGGCTCTGATTCACCGCCGCAAGCGTGCGCTGTTTGAACTCGAATGTCTGCAAAGACATCCAAATTCCTCTCATTCCCGCCAAGTGATGGGCTGCGTGGTGGAGCATGCCTAAAAAGGGGATCTCGTGGTTGCGGTACAGGTTGAACAAATCCCAACAAGCTCGAGGCCGGCGAACCGCCCTGGTCCAATGTCTGTGGACGAGGGAGGGGATCACAAAGTAGTCTGCATGGCTCAACACCCGTACAACACATATGGCAGTGTAGGAGAAGAAGAAAACTCACAGTGATCCACAAGTTCATGCACATCACGAGTTGCTAGGATAGGATAGGAATTGAAGGGATCTGCTCGCCCGCCTCCTAGCCGTTGTAGAAAGCAGGACTGCCCCGGCCCTGCACTCCATTGTACGACGCGGTTGGGTGAGAAGGGAACTCCATCTGCCGCGTGCTTTTCCCCTTCGTTATTGGACTGGAAATCGCTGGGAGACGGAATCGAAGCCTTTGGGACCTTGCCCCTGGACTCGTGTTCGGACTCCGGCCGAGCATCACCCTGTTCATATCGCTTTCGCCGGTAGTGTTGCGTAGTCACCCATGATCTCGTCTTTTTCCGTTGTTCTTTACTGTTCAATCCCTCGACGAACTCGAATTGCTGTTGGAATTTGGCTGGGGCCCTCCCTGGAGTATCACGTTTTGATGTCCCTTTGCGAAGGAGCCCGCGAGGCTCATTGGGAGTGGCTGATCCTTTGCTGCTCATCGTCAGTGTGGCCGTTTTTCTGTCTGAAAATCATGATGGTAGGATTCATGAACTGGTCACCGGCGCCTAGACACCATGCATCTCGAACTCACGCTGGAAGACGAAAAACACTATGTGCAATTGCTTCAGACATCATTTTTCTAGGCTGGCGCCTGTGGGTACCTATGGGTGCTTACCTGCCTAGGGAGTCTGGGTGCGTCCCCCGCTTAGTCACTGACGGGGAGGCCCCCAGTGACCGCTAACTAACACCTAAGACCGGCTTGGCTTGACAAACGAGAAACCCCTTAACTCCATTAGCCTCGTGGCTGGCGTATCTATCGTTTTGTCGTAGTTTTTCTCGCCTCGCGACTCATTGCTCATATGTATCCGCGACGTTCGACGCATCCAAGCCATTACATCCCCGTCCATACAAAGGTCCTGAACATCACGGGATGCTCTTCACCAAAGTTCTCACATGACTGCTAATGAGGTGAAAAGAGCCGCGACAAGAGGCCGAATCTTATTCTGGGCCTTGGATTGAATGAGTGCTGCTCCATCGTGAAGCGGACGGGCGACGCCACTGGCCGTAGGCAGACTTTCGGTCGCAGAGACGGTGATTGTTGGCGATGGTGGAGCAGGCAGGATTGAGACGTTCGGGTATGTAGCGGGTGGATTGGTTTGGTTGACCAAGAGTGCGTACATGATTTCCATCGCCGAGAGCTGTTGACCGAGTCCGCTTGTCCCATCCCATCCCTCAATATACCACTTACTTCCACAGGTATTGTTGCTCGCACCTCCTGTACATGCCGCCGCTGCACCTTGCGCAGAGGCCCGAAGAACCTCACCGATTCGACCTGCCGAGAAAGGCGCCATCTTTGATGTCGCGGCCATCCAACGAACGAGATAGGCCTTCATTGACAGCTGGTCGACATTGCAGGTCATGGAGAGCTCACATTCTGCTTCGAACAGGACATTGGATGCGTTGCGGAAAGGGCCGATGAATGTGTTGGTTGAGTCAAGTAGGCCAGCGGTCCGTTCGATCCAAGGCGAGGATCCGTTGGTGTAGTTCTGCAGCACAGCCGCACCATACAGGAAGACACCGACGTTGTAAGTCCACTGGTGGTGGTCAACTCCAGTGCAGTTGATAAGCTCATCAGTCCCGTCAAAGACATTGTAGATGTTGTCCACCAAGCCAATTCCTGACGCCCAATCCCAGATTGTGTCTGCCCAGTGCACATATGTTTGGTTGCCAGTAAACCTTGCCAGCCTTGCCGAGAGCTGGAAGAAGGCGCCGTTAGAGACGCTGTTCTTGTAATAGTAACCTGCGTTCGACGGATTGAACTGCCATTTCAAACCTCCGTTGCACAGAGAAGAATTCCAGCGAGAGACATAATCCTCCCAGGCATTATTGACAATCTGAAGCCAGGATGGGTAGGGCGCGGCCAACTGAGGGAAGGAGTATTCGGCGGCGGACATGGCCACAAAGACCCAGAAGGCTTGGTCGTCGTTCCCGGTGTCGAAGGCTTCGGCAGGCACGTTGAAGTCATATCTGGGGCCAAGTTGAGCAATGAGTCCTTGTTGCGTAACATTGACATAGCTGTCGTCTCCGGTGTAGTGCCAGTATTCCATCAAACCACCCCATGCGCCACCACTCTCCCACCAGTAGTAGGGCGGAAAGGGCCATTTTCCGAGAATCCCCCCAGTCTGATTGCCATTATACAGGTCGATTACGCCCCGGGCCGTTAAGGACGCCGCCTCAAGGATGGATTCTGGCAGGAGTCAGTGAGAGGTTGAGCAAGGGAGACTCGGATCGAACTCACGTGTGTCATCAACATTGAGAGCAATACTTGCTGCATTTTGTGATAGGAAAGAAACGAGGGCGATTGTTACGGAAATCAAGAATCGAATCATTTTGCGCGGTGCACAAGATGGTTGGTGAAGGGATGAAGATAACCAGGTCAAGTTGATGTCGCCGACAGGGGAGACAGTTCAATGAAGGGCGAGAAGACAACAATTACAGGCGCCTGGTCAACCGGCGTGCTGAAGGAGTGACACACAGAGAAGCATGAAAGAATCCAAATCAAAGTGAATCAGACTGCTCGGCTGGTGGAAGAAGGCGACTGCGCATCCATTTGTGATTTGAAAAGGAGCAAGCTCACACGGGACGCAGCCAGCTCGTCACCCAGCTGTGTCTGTATCATTGCCTCTGCCTTTTCTCCATCACGGCCATCGTCGACTTCCTGTACAGAAGCAACCTTGTCAAAGATATTGAGCATCGCCACCCGACCTACAATTGTGTCCTCTGAGGCCTGTATTATGGCGCAATGCAACGACGACCTACGTTTGATGATTGGGAGGGACTTTTGCCGCAGGGTTCAGCCATGAGCGCACATCATAGGGTGTTCTTCCACCGAGATCGTCCTGCGAATTGCCGCTGTTCCCGCTTCCCTTGTTTGAATTCAAGTTCAATCGAGATCAATTTCATGGACTCGCCGAGCCAAAGAGCCCCGTGCTTATCTCCACCTCCATCTTGTCCACATTTTTATCCTCTTGCGATGCAATCACTGAGGAGAGCGTTGGCGTCAGATGTGAAAATAATCGGTGGGCGATTCAGCGCGATCGGGATGCAATTGGTCAGGACATGCATGATGGAATTGTTGCATCTGCAGGGAGGAGCTTGACATCTGTCCTACGCAGCGAACAGGCCTCTTTCAGGGACAAGTCGCACAGTCTGACACAATAGACGCTATCTTCAAGTATTACCAGAGTGCTGCCGAGCAAAGAGTGGCCGCCATTTCAGATATAGCTGGCAGTACCGGTGAAGCACAGGCCGACGCCGCTATTTCCAAAAGGTAGATGAACACCTGCTATTAATGAAAGAAGCAATTCATCCGCCGTCAATGAGCACCAGTCAGACAGCGTCACTAACTTCCCAATTCGGCTCGCCAGGCAGAATGCTTCGATGCCCACAGAGGGGACCTTGTCAGATTCAGCACCGTATCTAGATCCTTTTGTGGTTCCTCTGTATCGTCTAGAAGCAGACTTCCTCCACAAGCGTTACAACGGCCGGCGGCTGTAAAACATTTTGGCTCTTCCCACGGAGATATTGATTCATCTTACATGCTCTAACGTCGCCCAGACACAGAAACCACTCCACCCTTCGGAAGCTTTCCGCCTATCCCACAGCGACATATACGAAGCGCGGCTTTATTCAGCAAACCTTAGCACCACCGAGCTCGTGCCACTGGCACAAGGACAGATGCCAATTTGGAAAACGCACGATCCATTGCTTGTGGGCGTTTTCCATCTAGCGACGATATAAAGTCGTTGGTCTCGAGGGGCGTGAGAAGCTGGACTCTACTTTGACTTTCCAACTCTTGAGCTGGTCCTAGGGAGAAGATGATTGACTTCCAACTGTCGCCAGAGCAGCTGGCACTCCGAAATGCTGTCAGAGGCTGGGCAAAGGCTCACCTAACAGCAGCGCGCTCGGTATACGAGGGGCAGAGCGCCTCGCCCGAGCAGTGGCGGGAACGCTTCCGCTCGACCCAACCGATCTATGCCGAAGCAGTCAAGGCCGGCCTTATCAAGGCTCAGATTCCGAAGGAGCTTGGTGGCGGAGGAGGTCCATTGATTGAGGCAGCCTTGGTGGTCGAGGAGTTTTATGCAGTCGAAACCAGTGCTTCTCTAACCATCCTTGGGACAGGCCTCGGCTTGACACCTTTGATTATGGCGGGAAGCCCGGCTCAACACGAGAAGTTCTTTAAACCTTTTCTCGAAGGGACAGGCACGCCGATGGCCAGTTTAGTCTTTTCTGAACCAGAGGGAAGCGCCAACTTTGCCGAGGCTGGAGCACCTGGTTTCCAGACTGTTGCACGTGATGAAGGGGAAGAATATGTTATCAGCGGTGAAAAGGTAAGTGTTTCTGGACACAAAGAGAAGGCCTCGCTGATGTGTCGAAAGATCTGGGCAACAAACTGCTCCGGGTGGGATGATCGCGGTGCCGACGTTCAGTGCGTCTTATGCCGTGTTGCTGGATCTGCACCAGCCGAGGACGTCCGCGGCCAAACTGCCATTATTGTTGTTACAAGGCAAGACATTGCCGCGAACGATCCAAGCGCCTATCAGGTATTATACCATCCCCAAACCATTGGGCACACGGCGGTCAACGGGCCGCACATCCGATTCAAGGACTTGCGCGTGCCAAAATCAAACTTGCTCGCACCTCCAGGCAAGGGCGCCGATGTGGTTGAAATGACCTTCACAGCTTCGGCAGCTCTCGTGGGCGCCATGGGGGTAGGCATCATGCGGCAGACCTTTGACCGTGCTTTGGCCTGGGCCAAAACCGAGAAGCGAGGCTCGACGGAGACGATGATCCAGAAGCAAAGCGTAGCGGATTTGTTGATCAAGATCAAGACTCGATGTGAGGCTACGAGAGCTCTAGTTTGGAAGGCCGCGCACTGCTTCGGGCGGACGCGATATGGAGCCGAGCTGTGCTACGAAGCCAAGATTTTGGGTTCGGAAAGCGCTGTAGAGTCAGTCATGGATGCTATTAATCTGGTCGGGGTTTCTGCATATTCGACCAAGCAACCTTTCGGGGACCTGCTGAACGATGCAGTGGTGTTGCCGATTTTCGATGGTGGTAACGTCGGCGTTCGGAGGAGACAGATCGAGCGCATCTTTGCCAGCGAGGGATATGATCCGTGGGAGACAACATTCGGCTCGGATCAGTGATATGCCACGAGACATGAGTCGAATTATGTAGAGGGCAGGCAACTCAACGAGAGTGAGTGAGTGAATGAGGCGTGGACCCCTTGATGCCCCAGCGGGCGAGTGCAGCCTCTTCAAATGACACGTCAAGGTGTCAAGCGATGACACAATCTCTTGGCAGACGAGCGACCTCGCAAGCGCCGAGTCATAACACATCTGGACCACCACCACCTGCGTAGTGGCTTGCCTCGCTTGTTTCAAATTTTTGATGGTTCAGGTTTTGAGAGAGAGTCCGAGGTCGATGTCAATCACAATCACAGTGACATCCACCATTTGAATCACCACCTTTGAACCCAGATATCTCGTCCACTTACCGCCTTTCTCCGAAGTGGTTACCACTCCAGGTAGCTGCATAAAGTACTATGCCGAAAGCCCAGAAGGGGGCTCTTCTCCAATGTGATCCGCCACAGATGGCCATGGTGCGGAAGATCGACCGAGAGTCCGGTCACGCTTACATCTTGGAGGAAATCGACGACAGAACCTGCCTGGTTAAAGAGAACAAGGTGGAGGAGATTAAGGCCAAGGTCAAGGAGCTGATGGATGCGGCCATGGGGATGGATGAAGACGTCAACGATGACAAGGACAGCGACCTCGACTGATCACAACGCTGATAAGGCCCTCAACGACGCTTCCAAACGGCGTCTCATAGCAAAGCATCCCGCGCCAACACTCTCTTCTTCAAAGCAACCTCCTGGAGGGACGAGGAAAGGTCGGTCTCTCCAATTTCGAAAGAGTGGGAGACGATCACACTGTTTCTTGGACCAGGGCGACGGAAGATGGCACATGATGCAGGATGATCTCGCGGGTTTAGTATTCCTGAGAATTGCACCAGCAGCACACGCTCGCGTGCCCAGTGGCAGTTCCATCTGAGCAGGAGTGATGAGCTTGTGGGATATCAAGCCGCGAGGATGTTATCGGGGGTCACCCGACTGTGGGTCCCTGTGTCTATAGAAAACAACCAAAGAGACCGCAAGCGCGGGGAAACACAACCCGAAGCACAAATTGGACGTCTGAGAGCGATCCTCGTCTAGGAGCTATTTTCTTATTTCAAGGTTTCCACCGAGTACGTCTGGCCATATGGTAATTGCATAAATCTTTTGGAGAAGATGATGTCTGAGGATTTGGGGAACAAGCTAACAGGAAGACCTCCACTGGGAGTGGGGAGCGGTTGGGATGAGGCGAGCTGTGGTACGCGCATGGAGGGTAGGCGACTCAGTATACAGAGAGTCAGAGATCAACAAGAACGGGAAGGGGATCGCAGGGAAATGTAGGTGAGAGGCAGGTCTGAAAGGCAGGTCTCAGCCATCTGCAGGCTGAATAATAAGCAGTCAGCAGGGGGCAGCAGATCGAGGTTTATACTAGATGGGGAAGGGACAGGAGTGCCTAATGCAGTGTTTGCGGCATGATGAAGCAATGCGGATGGAGTGACCCTGAGGTAGGCGGCTCGATTAGCTTGGATGTGGGCATTCCGTATAGCTGTCCAGGCCATCTTTGGCTGTCTTGAAAGGTCGGATAACTGGAAGGAGTTAGAAGACACGCGTGGGAGAGGGGAAGAGATGATGGGCAGTGCTGGGGGGGCGTGCGGTGGCTTGATGCAAGCATGCCGGGGGCAGGGATGGTTGAGGCAGCGGCACAAGGGGGGGGGAATGAGGAATCCTTGACCAGTGGCGGGGCTATCGGGGAATCACTGCAGGGCATGTCTGAGCACCCCTACGACTAGAATAATATACGGCGTAGCTAGAGATGTCGGCTATGAGAGGAGCTACGAGGACAGTCCAGGTACCTCCGGACTAGATCTAGCGAGGTACATACACACATGCGTTGGAGGCAGGTGGGTGTGGAGGAGGGACCAGGGATCTACAGACATGGCATGTGGATTGGCCTCTGGACCATCAAGGAGAGCAGGACTTGGGATTTGCAGAGAGCTCAACGGTATCCCCATGAAGTGTATGATGTATGAGAGGGACTGTATATGGCCTCCTCAGTAGCCATAGAGTGAATGAGATGCAGGTTGAGATGTTTTGCTCATAGTACGAGCGAGAGTGAAGAGAGTGAAATAAGTGAAGTGAAAGTGAGAGCAAAGTGAAAGATTGAAATTGGGCTGCCACCACACTGCGCCGCACTGCCACCTGCCACCTGCACCATGCACCATGCAAGCTGCACCTGGCACCTGCATCTTACGCACCAATCACCCTCTCAGCGTCTGTCTCTTTCTCCTTCCCTGTTCCTCACCCTCCCCCCCCCTCACGTTATTTGCTGTGCATCATGCTGCCTCAAATGCTGCCTCAAAACAATCAACAAAAACATTGCCCTGCTGCTCATGATTGTCATTCCGGCTCATGCATGAACTCAGCTTGGCTCTTCTGCGCTTCCGCTTCTTCTCTCGATCCCTGGTCTTTCCGTGCTTCTCCATCCATCTCCAGCTCCATCTTCTTGCATCCCTGTCTTTTGCTTCACCCTTGCTCCCCTGCTCTTGCACTCAAGTCATTCACTCATGGCTTATGGCTTCATCACTCCCTCCCTCTGCCATTCAATTCATCCTCTCAACTTCCAGCACTCTCATCATTCCCCACTCACCTTTCCCAACTCGCCCTGCAGTCCTCGTGCAACCTTTGACGTCTTCGCTTATGTCCCTCCTCAAACTCGCCCTCTGCTGCCTCAACCTCTGACTTGTCTGTTCGTTTAGACCTTCCCGCCGTCGAGCCAGGACCCGGTTACCATTTGCTCCCCCGACTCAAGCCGCTCGACCGCCCAACCTCCCACCAATACCCGTGACGGCGATGATCCCCCGCAGGTCTTACTCGACGCCTCCTTGATATCATCCTATTTGACTCACCACCTCATCGGCCCCCAATAACGGTTTTTCTTGTATGAAATGATCGAGCTCTCTGCAATTGGTTTGGCGGTGGACGAGCCCTGGCCGTCACCCTAACTTAGTCCCCGCTTTAGCCAGCAATCATCATCCTACCCACCATTCCAAAACCACCCCGACCAAGAAAAAACTTCGGATATACAGGCAGTTCGAATTCCAAGTCGCAAACAAAAGCAAACTTTTTGACTCTCTGCATTCTCCCACATCTCGCACCTCCATCCTATGCCGATACCATTGTTGTTTCTCAAAGATTTTGTCACACTTGATTGCTTCTCGCACTGCCCCTCCAGATAACCAAAAAGTCCCCCCATTTACCCCCACAAGCCACATCATCAAACATCCCACCAAGGTCCCAGTTATTCATCGAATCCTTATACCCTTCAAGCTCTCCCACGCTCCGGCTTTGGCACAAGGGAGGAAAGAAGGAACATTGGTCAACCATCCAGATCCCAAAATCACGTTGCTTTCCGACGCCCTTCCCAGATTCGCTCTATTTTACTTCCCAACTACCAGCACCGGGAAGCCCCTCCCTGCTTCAAGGGACTTGGACCTGCATCTTCTGCGTTGGACCTCTACACAAGTCACCGCAGTCTGGTATACCTTTCTCGCCTTTGATCCTATCTACACTGGTCAGGCCATTTGGCGAGACCCTACACTCTCACACCGTCATTCAGCATAATCACGGTCCGAACCGAATCTGACGCATGCACTTGACTTCCGAGAGTGTACTTTTGCACTTCCAGGACTGAAGCTCGCAACCCAGAAGGAGCACATCTTTCCAAAGAAGGACCCTGTGTTCTCTGTCATGTCATCGCGATCCTGGCCCCTCGCATGATGAACCAGCTTCCACAATCATCATGCTATTCGAACCTGGCTCTGTCCCTCGAGGACCTCCTATCGAAACCAAAAAAGCCTTGATCTTGCTCGACTTTCAAAATGACTTTGTGAAACCGAACGGAAACCTTCCCGTCAACAACGTGGAACCCTTTTTATCCAATTTACTATGCCTAGTAGACGAATTCCGCGCCAAGGGCCAAGTGATATGGGCAGGCACCGAGTACAGGCAGTCTCGCTCGACTATCTCTTCCGTGACGGGGTCTCACTCTATCATCCTGAAACACCATCTTCAGCGACAGGATTTGGCCGAAGAGAGCAGTGAGTACTACAACGACCCAGGTCACACACGCTCACCTCGCGAAGATCCCCTGGCACCCTCGCCGAACCCAGATGTCACCCACGACCGGGAAGCTTTTCTCGCCCCCCTCTTGACCACCACAAAGCACAGATGCTGCATGCCCGGCTCATTGGGTGCCGACTATTCGGAAGCCATCAAAGCGGCCATCGATCCACAAAGAGACCTGGTCATGCTGAAATCCCACTACTCAGCTTTTGAAAGCACATCCCTTCTTATGCATCTCCGATCCCACCTCATCACTGAACTCTACGTCTGTGGCTCTCTCTCCAACGTCGGGGTCTACGCAACCGTTCTTGACGCCGTTTGCCACGGTGTCCAGGTCACTCTTGTCGAGGATTGTCTCGGATACATTGATGAAGCTTGTCATATCGAAGCAATGCGTCAGATGGCAGATACCTTGGGCGCAAATGGAATCGATTGCCAGGAGCTGCGTGACGATATTGCTGGCCTTCTTGGTGACGTTATCCATGAAGAGGACTATCCTACCAGGTTCCAGGTCAGCCTGCCACCACCAGCTCGTACGACTAGGTCGCATACCTCGAGAAGGCAGATCCACGACTGGATTTCCAGCCTCGAAGGTGAAGAAGCTCGTGCCACAACCGCCAAGCCCGAGGGAACAGTGTCGAAAGAGCTGGAACAGACCGGGGCTATCCGGTGTGACTCCAACACACCAAGTGAGTCATCTCGTAGATCTATAAGGCAGACATCAGTTGAGCGCAGTCCTCCCCGGAAAAGATCAACCAGTGATCTGGATCCCCTGGACGAAGAGCGCGTCCTGAAATTGTCCCATAAGCCTTCTTCCCATCGTACCTCGACTCATGCTGAGCAACTGAAAACCAAGCAGACACAGCAATCAACACGAAAGCGGCGACCTTCACGCGAATCATCAATCAGATCTTCTACCCCTACAACATCAGTCCTGCACCAGACGCTTTCGACCGGGGAGCCATCTACTCACAAGGAAATGTCGGAAGCTGATCCAACAGAGGCCGAAAATCCAAGCCTCGAGGCCAAACAAGGAAATGGTCGAGTAACTCCAACAAAGAAGAAGAAGAAGATAACACCAAAGAACCTTGGCCCCGGTGATACTCTAGGAGAGGGTGATTGCGAACTCTATACAGGCCTCCTCGATCAAACAGAAGCTGAACAGGCCTTTTATTCCTGTAGAAACGATATCAAGTGGCAGAAGATGTTTCACCGATCCGGCGAGGTACCTCGACTTGTCGCTGTCCAGGGATCCATGTCTAAGGAAGGGACGGAGGTTCCGATCTACAGGCATCCAGCGGATGAATCTCCAGAGTTATTGCCTTTCGATGCAGTGGTTAACCTGCTGCGGAAAGCTGCAGAAAAGGTTGTCGGCCACCCTTTGAACCATGTCCTGATTCAGTGGTATCGCCACGGCGAGGACAACATCTCTGAGCATTCTGACAAGACTCTCGACATTGTTCGGGGGTCTCGAATTGTGAATGTAAGCCTGGGAGCACAGAGAACCATGATGTTAAGGGCAAAGAAGTCTGCTCTCAAACCGGCCGTTCCGAATGAAGAATCAGATGGTGCCAGACCTTCTCAACGAATCCCTCTTCCTCACAACTCTCTTTTCGTCCTCGGCCAGGAGACCAATCAGCAGTGGTTGCATTCCATTCGAGCCGACAAACGACCTATCTCGGAAAAGACGCCCGCCGAGCTCGCTTTCGACGGAGAGAGAATCAGCTTCACATTTAGACATATTGGAACATTTATCAATCTGGCTGACAACACAATCTGGGGCCAAGGGGCGACAAGCAAACGGCGCGCGGATGCTAAGCCTTTATTGACAGGAGCCGAGGCAGAAAAAGAGGGCGAAGCCATGATTCGAGCTTTTGGACAGGAGAATCATCGCAGCGCAGAGTGGAACTGGGATGAGTGGTACGGACAGGGCTTCGATGTGGTCAACTTTGAGACCAAAACGGCGGATGAGGCCAATGCAGCCAATGATGATCTTGGGAGCAAGACAAAGGGCGAGAAGAGGAAGATTACCGACGACAGCGAAGCTCCATTGAGAGCTGGTTCAGCACCATTCTGAGAGTCACGAATGCCTTCTCACCTACACAATAGCTTCACAGCAGCCTCGCACTGAAACTATGCTGAAGCGCTGAGGCGCATGAACGGTGACAATAGTCAGCTTCTGACAAATTTCGCCCCCATCTCACTGGGTGAGCACGACGGAAAGCCCCGTTATTGGGACATCTTTCTTGACTTAGCTTTGTCTGAGACAAACCGTTGTCAGCGCCCAGGCCCTGAATCGCAGTCCAATATTTCTTCCGAGCAAGGAAAGGCTGGGCAAGGTGACGGGCCACGGGATCATATAGCCCTCTAGCTAGGAGGTCGAAACGTCAAAGGCAGCAGCTTGGCTATGCTCGAAGGCGTCACCAACAATCGAAGCTAAAACGTCAATGCATGCATGGCTACGAATCGATGTTACAAGAGGCCATCGTCTCTCAGAACATATACTTCTCTTCAGAAGTTATAGGCGATCAATAGCGGGAATGTTCGATGTTGGCCAGGCACTCTTGCCTCGAATTGCCTCGAAGAGAAATTCTGTGGATGGTCATGACACACGACCGAGCTGAGTTTGGACTGAGCAACACGCTGGCTAAGTGACCATGGGAGGGACAAACTACTCACACCCGATTGGAATACCTCGTGGGGCCATTATTACGGCAGAAGGAGATTCCTATCTCGGGCTTTTGTATGTAAGGAGAGACGGCATATGGCCCACCCGTTCCGCCTGATCCTATTCCTTCGATCAGTCAACCCTCCCCTCGCCTCGTCTGCCGTACGCTACGGCGCGACAACCGTCACAACCAGACTGAGATCGGGCTTGGAAATGGGGGATCGGGATACTAGAATCAGGAACGCGGCCTCTAGCGACTAAGGGCAGGACATGGGGAATCAGGGCATTATTGAAAAACCGAAATGGCACCATGAAACGGGACACAGAATCCGCGACGCGAAACGGGGACGACGACAAACTTGGGCTCTCACGCCGAATCAACGGATCGACCTATTTGTGCGCACGTTGCATAAGAAGAGCGGGAACGGGATAATCAGCGGACTGGACTGGACCGGATGGGACTGGCATTGGACGGGACTCGGAATGGGACGGGCATGGACTGGAATGAATGGGCTGGTTGCTTGATCGGGACCGGGATCAGACGGAGGAACCATTGCATCGAGACGCTCGCCTGGGGCTGTACATTGATACGAGCATGAAGGCCACGAGTCACGAGAAATGAGACATGAGGCATGAAGGATGAAGGACAAAGCATCAAGCACAGAGCACGGAACATTGGCGCTAGACGCTTTGAAGGGGGGGGGGGGGGCTCTCTCTCTCTCTGTCCGCACGAATGCTCTATGGATCGTCACCCACCAACCAAGGGGGGGGTATAGATGAAGAAAGATTGCCCGACGACGGGTTCAATACCGAATCATCACTCTCTCTGAGAGACATACTGAAGCCGTTTCCTTGTCATTCGACTCTCTTGCTGTGAACATGAATCGTATCGAAAACCCCCAAACGCAATGTTCCTGGATATGAAAGGCTTCAAGATATTGGGGGAACTAGAACAACTACTGTAAGTTGACTTGATGCGATGCCTGTGTCCAGGAGCTTCCATGCCATTGATCAGCCTTGAACAATCCCACAACCATTTCCGCAATTTCAGCTTCAACTTCAGCGTCCGCGGCTTGTGGTAAGAAGCTCGATTCTGGACAGTGTATGACTTCTCGCCGGATGGCATCAAACCTCCTGCCCGGTACACATTACAGCACGTCGTTTCTCTCATCCTTGCTCTCGTCACCGAAATCCCTTGGACCGTAAAGATCAACTTCAATAACTTGATACCCTCATCTCACCCATACCAGTTCCATGCATCTGACTGATAGAAGTTACCCTGTAACCTGCGAACCATTAGAAGCCATAGCCAATCCCTCGCAGTCCATGATCATCCCGTCAACTCCGTTGGCAATTGTTGTAAAGTCGTTCACATGAAGTAGTCTTCCGGTAGTGCCAGAAGCCCAATGAACATGCCGACAGCACCGATGGCCATGCCCGCAATGGTTGCTCCAGCCGTCTTGACAAAACTGTTATTGCCAGTGCCATGCAGCTCAGGAGCCTTGACTTTGCTCTTTTTGGCCTTCTTCCGTACCGGCATATCGATACCATTGGCTGGAGCAATCTCAGCAACCTCCAAAGCCGAAGTTGATGAATTGAGAAACGTATCTCCAAGAACGTTGCTGGTACCGCCGACCCCGGCTGTGGCACTTGCGGTGAGTGTGTCTCCGACTTTGGGCGAATAGGAGTCGGAAGACACTGTATCTGGATCCAGATGCTCATCTGAAGAGATCTGATCAGCCTTGCGTTTCTTTCCCCCGTCGACATCCTTAACCTCTTGCTGTTGCGGGATAACACTAGCAACCGAGAGTGGTGAAGGCGGTGGCGCCGCGAAGGGTTTGAATGCGAATGGATCGGTATAGAGCGATGTATAACGGGCATAAGGGTAGTAGACTGTTGAAGACTGTTCCGGTACAAGCTGCTGTGCGACTGGTTCGTACAATACTGAGTTATGACCAGCCCATGCAGAAGTCGAGCGACCTGGTGCGGAGGTTGTGTCGTCAAACAAAGGCTGTTGCTCAGAAGAGTCGAATGTCGAAAACGGAGGAGCGGCCAATGTGGCGCGAAGTCCGTGTTCGGTCGATGGCTTAACCATTGCCGCGTCGGATGGGCTTGGGGCTCGAGCATGTCCCGGATGATCCGTCACGCTCGAAGGACTCGTGCGGGCAGCCAGGTATTGTTCAGGATCATCAATCTTGACAGGAGGGATACGCAGCGAGTTGATGGAGTCCGAGTGTTCGTTCTCAAGCTCATCATCTCCGTACGAATCTTCTTCAGCGACGTTCTCATCCATGGCTGGAAGAACCTCTGCTTGCTGGGCCGAGCTGGGAACAAGGATTTGAGAAGGGTCTGTGTGATCAGGACGGATAGCATGGACGCCAGTATCCAGGAATAGGTGAGACAGCTCTTCAGGAGCGTCACCTTTGTCTTCATGTCCATCGTTTGGAATCAACGGGCTGGAAACTGGGCTGTCTTCATCCGAGACATCTGCGCCAGAATCATGACTTGGAGTATTCGATGCGTCGTCAGATTCAGGAACACTGAAGGTTCGCACCTCAGGAATGATTATTTCCATGCTGGGTTCACGGACGGAATCTTGTATAGCCTGAACTTCGTCCTCAGGCTCCGAATGGTAATCATTACTCTTCTCGTAGGGCTCGTATTCGTCTTCCTCAGGGTCGCTCGAGACGCGGGCAGAAGGATCGCCATATGCTTCCTCGTCACTGTAGTCGGCTGAGAAGGTATTGCGATACACTCTTGCGTTCGCCTGATTGGCGTCCGGTTTGTGAAAACTGCAACACAAAGAATCAGTCAGGCTTTCCCAGGGCACCAGGGTCAAACTCGCTTACGTTCCGTCGCACCAGTCCCAAGTGACCTTTAGCCTCAGAGCACTGAAGTGGGCTGCTCGGGTGTCAGCTGTTGCTGCTTCAGACTCGTTGTTGTACTCACAGCTTCCTCTAATCACATCAGAGCCCAATGTCACGGTGTCTTCAGGCCAAAGGGGCCACCTCTCATTCGTACTCAGTCTTCTGCCATCGTAGAAAGTGCCATGCATTGAGCCAATATCTTGGATGTAGAGTAACTGAAAACTGTTAGTCTGGAGGCGAATAGAAACATGTTACAAGTAATACCTTGATCGCCGGATTCGCCCGTAATATGGCATGACGTCTGGATAGGACTCTAGAGTCAAACCATGCATTGTCTTCAGCAGGCGTCAATTCCTCAATACGACCCCCAGTGCCACGGCCAATTCTGAACTCCCAGTCTGGGGCTTCGAGGGTGACGACTCGCTTGGGGATAGGTTCGTGGGAATCGAGTTCTTCGAGGGTGACGGTCACTGAAAAGGATAGCGGTGAGTGAGTACAAATGGCACAGAGGGCGGCTGTAGAACGTACAATATTGAGAAGGAATGTGGTCAGCCATGGTTCACTCAGAGAGCTAGTCGATCGCCTAACTCCTTATATGAGTCTGGCTGAGACGAAGTAGGAGGGGAATGGTCTTCAGGTCGGTGAGACTGTGGTTTTCTTGAAAGGTATGGCCCAGAAGTTGAGATGAGGTGCAAATGGGGTTCAGACCGCAGGCAATTAGGAAGATAGAGGGGAATCGGTTGGATCAGGCTGCTCTCGGGATGAAGTCGTGCGCTACGGGTAGAAGTGAGGAGAAGATAAAGGGTCGGAGGTCGTTGGTCAAACAGGACTCCAGAAAGTTGGAAGTCAAAGCTGTCCCTCTCTAGAAGTGAAGCAGTCGGTGGGTGAAAGGCATGGCAGCTGGCGAGATGAGGCAGACGGGGCCTTGAATGTCTTGAACGCGGTCTCACAAGTCAGGCGCAGGTGCTCAACTGCGGGCAACGGCTGCGTGGCAGGCTGCAAGTGAGGGGCAAGGCGCCTGCCAGCTAATCGATAAGACGGCACCAACGGTCGCGCCAGCTTCACTACCTACGAGATGGGGCCGTTGCTGTTTTAGGCACCACTTGCTGGGCAGCTAGAGCCTAGTAGCCACGAGTGATAACCACGGAGCTAGCTAGCTAGTAGCTAGGCACCACGGCACCTACTTGTAGGTAAGCAGCCTTGTCCTCCCAACGCCCACATGGCTCAGCCTTGTTGCCGCCACTGGGCGCAGAGGCTGCCGCCATGTACAGAACAGGAATAACAATAGCGAGACCATCTTCGCACCATTCACAAGCCAAAGCTATCAGCAACAACCAAATTTGAGATTTCTTTTGTTATTACACACTGCTACACACCTTTTGTTCCCTCATGCTCATCAAACGCCGTATTCGCGAATCTCGGTGTCTAGCCCCCAGATCCACAAGAAGAAGAGATGCGTATTACATACTCCGTACAGGTCAAGAATCTCTCGTCAAGATCGCTCATCAGCATAAAAGACCTGTATCCATTCCAATTCAACAAGAAGACAAGAAGGGAGATCCTCCAGGAACAAAAAGCCAAAACAAGGCCAGATGCGCAAATTCGGCCATGCCGTGGATTGGGCATCATTACCTCAACTGAGGTCCGCCGAGGCCTGCGCCTTCCATTTGTTGCAGACGAGCAGCTAGTTGGGGATACTTCTGTGATACCTCCAATTGCGTGCGTGTGGCCTCGGCGTAAGAAAGGGCGTTGACAATTTCCCCTTCTGTTCTCGACAGCTC
Source organism: Cladophialophora immunda (assembly GCF_000835495.1). NCBI lineage: Eukaryota > Fungi > Ascomycota > Eurotiomycetes > Chaetothyriales > Herpotrichiellaceae > Cladophialophora > Cladophialophora immunda. Next base: position 3,258,577 of record NW_015622544.1, read on the forward strand.
GGCGGCGCGCTCAAAGTACTCTAGTGCTTTCGTCACTTTGCCTTGTTGAAGAAGGAGCTGAGCCATCGTAGCTACAGCGATATCGCATTCGGGGTCCACTAAAGAATCATGTTAGTAAACAACCAGACTCACTTGGTATGCATGCGTAGTGACTTACGGATCAACGCCTTCTCGCAAAGCTCTTCCGCCGCCTTGAAGTCCTGCTTCCACTGGAAGAGTGCCAACGCTTTGTTGATGAGCGGCAGTACATTGATTGCTCCAGTGGGTTTCGTCTGGCGCTCCATATCGATCGCGGTCTCGAATCTCTCAATGGCTTCCTGGTACTTCTGCTGATCGAGCAGTAGCTCACCATAGTAGTTGTACACATCGGGCACTTTGTCGAAGTTCTTCACACATCGTCGGAATGTTGCCATCGAGGACGCAATTGAGCCGAGCTTGTACTGGGTGACACCCAGTTGGATGTGCGAGTAGATGAAATCCTTATCTAGGTCAATGGACTTTTGGTAGTCCTTAGCGGCATCGGCATATTCTCCGAGGATGAAATGCAGCTGTGCACGGTGGTAGAAGATGTCAGGGTCGTCTTTGTTCTGTGCCATGGCCTTTTCAAAGTCCTCCGCAGCAAGGTCCTTGTTACCCAACTCTAGCTGCATGCTGGCACGCTTGATGTATGGTTGAGTGAGAGAAGGCTGGAGCTCGATGGCTTTGTTGAGGTCTTCGAGAGCGTTGGCAATGTCGCCTTCGAGGTACAAGAATGTGGCACGCATGTTGTAGGCAAAAGCCTCATGCTCACCCAGGTCTCCGAGTTCAAGAGCCTTCTTGAAGGCCGCCGCAGCTTCATCATAGCCTTCTGCCGTCTTTTTCTGCATGGCGATCAAGCCACGCTGAAGCTGGCCCTTGCCGATGTTCTCATCGAGCTCGGCGCTCTCCTCTAATCCTGCAGGCGGCGGCCGCGGACGGAAGCTCTGCAGGTAGTTTGAGACAAAGGTCGCACCGGGCAATTTGTTTTTCTTGCCTGCGAGGATTGCTTTGCCCTTCTTCTCAGCCACCTTTTTCAATAATCGCTCTACACTCTGCGCACTGTTTTCGTTCTTGAACCCGTCGATGATGCAGCTGGCCGTGTAATCCAGCAAGGCTTCGGAGAATAGGCCCAAGTGTTCGTACGCGTGGGCCCGGCGATTGAGAGCTTTGACATATTCTGGGTCCATCGAAATGGCTGCGGTGCAGTCTTCCACCACTTTCTCCCAATCACTAAGCGCATTGTAGCAAGCGGCTCGGTTAGAGTAGTAGACGGGATCGGGTTTGCAGAGGATTGCTTTGCCATAGAGCTCGATGGCCTTGTTGTAGTCTTTGGATCCATATGCTTTGTTACCGGCGGCCTTTAATTTGCCGGCAAATGTTGCTCTCTCCTACTCACGATCATGGTCAACTTAGCGCAGTGAGAGCGTTGTAGACAACTCTACCTCTTTCGAAAAGCTTTCAACATTGGATTCGTTGATCTCTGGTAATTCATCCTCGGCCTCGACGGTCGCAGTTCGTGGGGCCGCACCTGCATCTTGAATCAGCCGTGTTTCCCATTTGTTGTTGGGCAGGACTGTCTCACCAGCCTCCTCATCTTTGAGACTGATCCCAGACTTCTGTGCCTCCTCGGCAGCTTTCTTTTCTTTCCGTCGCTCTTTCTTGCTCTTTCTCTTTTCTGTAGGTGTCGCGGGAGCACCTGTCTTCTGACTCGAGAAATAGTAGATGGCCCCGGCACTTGTGATGACAACTACTGTTCCAGCAATAGTGTATGCGACAGCCTTATTCTCCGAGACCCAGTTCGACACGCGATCCCAAAGGGACGCAGGTGCGCGGGTGGCATCGATAGCGGCAGTTTCGGACATGGGAGCAGAGAAATCTAATGTACAGAAGACAAAGGAAGCTAAGAGAGCCAGCCCTGGACACTCCAAAGGAGAATGGAGATGGAAAGGATGACGGGTGGACTGGGAGCGAAGGGTCGAGGGAAGAAGAAGTTATTGACAATCGTCACTGAAAGACAAGAAAGTTCCCTGAGCGATGCGAGATGGAGATGGAGATGGAGATGCAACTTTTCCAACCACATCCAATCAGCCAATCACATCGAGCGCAGTTACTCGACCTCCGCCGCGTCTGGCTTCGTCTTCCTGTCCCCCAAAGGATTGCATTTCATTCCCCTGCTGATGTGTACAGCTTAGGGACAGGGTACACTGCTCCCACTCCTTGTCAATGCTTCAACGCTGCAACCGTCTTCTTCCACGATGCCGAAGCCCTGGCCGCATACCGTGACAGCAACACTCGGTCTGGCTGCGACAGCTCCCACGAGAACAGCTCCATCCATCATACCCCAACCCAGCGAGCCGATGCCCAAAATGAATGGCACAATCTGATAAGAAGGGGGTTCTCTGGTGGTTACTCTGACTTATCTGTTCCGAGATACTAGTCGTTTGTAAAGATATGCACTCTGTTATTATACGCAGTTGTACCCATATCCCTGTTGACAATATCAGCTATATTAGCTCTGGTGGCTATCTCGTCGTTATCTCGAGAGCCCGTCAGATTCTGCCATCCTTTTCTTCTGGAAGCGTCGCTGTTAATGATGCCTTTTTACGGCGAGGCCATAGCAGGTCGAAGCATTTGTGCCGACGCCACTTTGAATGCTGAGAGATTTCGTATTGTACGATTGACAGCCGCCGTTGACCAGAAAATCAACAAACATCGCAAAGGAGACGTCACTAACGACATTTATACCAGCCCTTAGGGTCTATACGCCATTGCCACATCATCTCAACTCCTCCGACTTTGGAGGTTTCTCGCACGGACATGAGCCGATGATGAAAGAGCTCTCCGCATCTGAAGCTCGACTCCAATGACCAAATCGTTCAATTGGCGGCAATGAATTTTTCCGACTTGCACGGGTCAAACAACGGGCTGACAAACCACTCTCGGAGGCTGATGGCGGGTCGCTGTTTGACACCATGTATCTCTTTAGCAGCGTAAATCAATACGGGGACAGAAGAGACCAACGCGTATAGTACTTCGCTCGATGCCGGACCCTCCGGATTTCTATAGGGGGAAGAGCATATTAATTCTTTCAACTCCTTCTGTAGCAGGTACGGGATCACTTTCATTGCTATCACTGAAATTATACATCGCATTCAACTTCATTCCCCGGGTTTCAGCACAGTCTTTATTCGTCAGGCGACTATAATATTACCATGGGAGACAATTCGACACAGAGGAACCGACTATTCATAGCTGGCGCCCCGGGCGGCGGCTCAATAGCCCCGGCTACCCACGACTTCATCGCTCAGTGTTTGAAACGGGAGTGGACGATGACATTTCTGGCAGCCTCAACTCTCCAGGAGGTCTCGGATGCATTTCACGCCCCCAATTTTGCGGGAGGTATTGTCACAATGCCCTATAAGAAGACTATCATTCCATGCCTGGATCACGTTGACGATCTCGTTGACCAGCTCGGTGCTTGCAACCATGTTTCCGTGGCCAACGATGGTACCTTGAAGGGAACCAACACTGACTGGGTTGGAGTCAAAAAGGCTCTCTTACAAGGAGAGCCGGCCACTGATCCTGGGCGAGGGTTCAAGGGAATGGTTGTCGGGGCAGGTGGCGCAAGTCGAGCGGCAATATACGCTCTTATGGAGCTAGGCTGCAAGGACGTCTACATCGTCAACCGTGACGTTGGCGAGGTTCAAGAGCTTGTCGAAGATGTGCACCATTATAAAATGCCCAACCGACCAAAGATTGTCCACGTCCAGTCCACACAGCAAGCCCGGGAACTGCCGTGCCCACACTGGATCGTGAGCACCGTTCCTGACTTTGAACCAAGGACCCCTGCAGAGCTCCAGGCCAGATCCGTGTATCTCGAATTTCTCGCAAAGAAGGACAGGCCGCATCAGGCGCTTATGCTGGACATGTGCTACCACCCGTTGATGACACGCAATCTCCGGCTTGCAAAGCAGCATGGCTGGCCGATCGTCGATGGAGTCCAGGTGGTAGGACACCAGCTCAAAGAGCAATGGAGGCCCTGGACGGGTGAAGAGATCAACACACAAGAGGAAGAGATTGCTTGGAGGATCTTGCGGAACAGTGCAAATTCAGATCCGACGGTCACTCCCTCAACTGCATAACGCCGCCCACGACTGACGTTTTAATACTATATACCCGTTCGCCACTGTCCAACCCGTCTTCGAGTCGGTGCTAGCGGAGCCTCATCAGTTGCATACCTGTCAGCGTTCGCATTTATATTTTCTCCACAATCTCCCTCCCTCAATCGTAAGTGTATATCGAACACCGTAGAGCCCCCTCCCATATCGGAAGAGCCGATGCGAGTATAGCATTGTGCGTAGGTTTCTGCGAGGCCACCTTACTATTCCACGAGACCATCTTCAAGCTTTGCTAGAGCTTCGAGAAAGGGGCGGCAACGTGGTCGACAAGAGCCGTCGGCCACGGGAGCAGCTGGTTTCTTGAGAGAAACGGCCCCGAAGCCGGCGAGACCAATAGCCCATCAAGAAGAGAATCTGAGTAGCTTCTTGTATTTTCGGGGTCGATGTCGTGTCGTTGCTGATAGCCACGCGACTGCTGGCAATACAGGCCCCCGATCTTGGGTGCCCGAGAGACGGTACGGGGCGTGGGCCATGGCGAAGGTCTGGAGCCATCTCTGTTCTTTCACGCAGCCTGATGAGCTTCGAGTGTTAGAAGAAGTCCCGTATAGCACAGCTTAAAAGTCAGAACGATCCGTCGAGGCAGTGGCAGAGTTACTCGTCTCGCAGAGGAAACTGAATTAATATCACTTAAGCTACGCGGAGAAGGCTGGAAGGTTGAGCCTAACGATGTCCAACTTCCCGAAGGGGCCCAGAGCTGGTTACGGGGCCACCCCGCGCCCACCGCCGAGGCTCGCTTAGGCTTTGCCGTGGAGTTTGCTTGAACAACGACTACAAGTAGTTATTGCTCATCTCCTGACATTGCACTATTACCTCTGCAGCCCTCCTCTCTAGCATCCCCACGGCAGCGGGGGCAGGTGGTCAGATCACAATATACTACTACGCCGTCGAAGGCGGTCTACGGCTTCCAGGACGCGCGTTGAAAACACGAATGTAGACTTATGTGATCACCAAGAATCCCTTGGGCGCTTGCGATGCTACCATTTGTGACAAGTATATTTTCAAAAATGTCTCACATGAGAAACTTGCTGTGAACAATAAATATCCGGACCGAAGTCGGAGGAGTGCCGCTGGGCGTTGTTTCTGGAGACTGGGACCTTTTATTATGGTTGTCTATCTTTCTAACTTGAAGGGGTAGAGAGAAGGACTTCAAGCAGGGGAAGAAAAGTCATGGATAGGGTCTTAGTCCTCACTGGGTTCTGTAGTAGGTTATCTACATACCGTGCTGGCCCTTGTTCTGCCAGTACAAGCCAGTGGGTGTCCGACGTGGCCTCTCCGAGACAGGCACATCTCCTCCACAAGAGAATGAAGCATCCGCTTAAACCATCTTTCTGACGTATTCGACGGGGCCAGCATATCTGAACCGTCCGCGGAAGACGTAGTATGTGAGAGAAAAGATGACAACGCCTCCGTAGACAAGAACGGCCCAGTTCATGGTCTGTGGGGTAGGATTCGGGCCAGGCGGGAAGAAGATCATGACAAACGCCAACAATAGGAAGCCGACCGACAGCAGGTTGATTGCCAGACCGTAACGGCCGAGCGAAAACTTGGATGGCAAGAGCCGTTCTCTGCGGATGCGTTTGAGTGCCATGCAGCTGATGGACACGATATAGGAAGACAGGAGCGCGCACAGACCGAGGGAGGTGAGTTGGTTGAATGCGATTTGTGAGCCGATGTTGATGAGCGACAGAAGGCAAGAGACAGCAACGGTAAATATGACGCCGTTGAGAGGAATGTCCCAGCCCTCCGGAACGTGAGCAAACCAACTGCTGAAAGGCACCCCTCGATCACGAGCGAAGGCGAAGATTTGTCGGGAGCCGGTCGCCATGTTCGTCATTGCACCAAACGTGCTGAGAGCAATCATGATAGACACCATCGCTGTGGCGCCACCCTTGGACTGGGTAGCATTGTAAAAGACCTGGATGAAAGGGTAGCCGGTAGGCGTGGACAGAACTTGCTCGACATTTCCGACGGTGTAGCAGAAGGTGCTGGTTGACAGGGGTTAGCAGGAGCTCCTAGCATCGAGGAAGCAAAGATCCGACTTACATGACCATGATGAAACCTAATGCTCCATTGAAGATAGCCGTGAAAACCATGGCTCGTGGAAGGATCTTGCTTGCGTTCTTCAATTCTTCAGACATGTGGGTGGCAGCATCCGCACCGAGCAGCGAGAGGACCGGGCTGTTCATGCCCACCAAGCAAGCTAGACCGATGTTTCCCCAGCCATTGGCGTCTTCGAAGACAGTCCAGACCTGCTTTGACGGTGTTCGAGGAGCTAGAACCCACAGGGGGACTAGGATACCAAAAAACCCGGCGATATGCAAGAACAAGACGAGGCCTTCCACAAGAGGGAGTCTTTTGGCCAAGACAGTGTTGAAGAATCCACAAACCAGAGTGATGGCAATGGTGAGAAGAGTGCCGTGCCAATATTTGTAGACATAGCTGTCGTAATTGAGGACAAGGAGGCCTTGGATTTCGGTGGCGGCCAGGAAAACACTGGAAGCCGATCCAGCCTGCCACCCGAGGACGCACACCCAACCGATAAAATAAGAAATGAACTTTTGAGCTCGACGCGGTGCGAACTCAGACACCCAGCTGGACGAATTAGCATTTCAGCCTCATCCCGAAAGTCGATTAGATGAGAGGTTCCCATACTGGTATTGTCCACCCGCTGTGGGAGCCATACTGGCCATTTCAGCCATGGAAACGATGTTCAAGGACATGCCAATGGCACATGCAATGTACATGTACACGATACCGGCAGTGCCACCGTTACCCAAGGCGAACCCAGCAGTACTGTCGATATAGTTAGCCAACCGTATATTTCATGCCCTCATGGCAAAGAATATTGGAGCCTACCCCAGTTGGCTTTCCCACGTGCTCATCAGGATCATAGCAAACCCCATGATCGAGAGAAACCCAAAGTTCCGCTGTCGACACAGACATTAGCATTTGCTCTTTTCCAGCAAAGCCCTTCTTCACACTATGTAGTATGCACGAAAGAGGAGACCATGCATACCCTAAATTGTTGCTCTTTACCCATCCGCTGCATATCCTTGACGTCGTCCATGGTGCCATCCTTCTCGCCAACGACAGCCCCGCCATCTGGGATGTCGTCTGGATAGACCTGGGTCTCGTGAGTCTTCGAGGACTTGTCCATGATGCTTTTCTGGACCTGGAAATCGACACTTGGCGTGAGGCTGTCGAGAGAACAGCAGGCGAGCACTTTGAAGATTGGAAGAAGAAAAAGATTGACAGCCGAGAGAAGAGAGAGACGGCGACCCGCCGTTCGTCTTGTTATCCTCGAGGCCCTTCGCTTAAACCAGGTCCAATTGTACGCGAGTCTCCAGGGGTGGCAACGCAGCACGCCCACTACCTGTAGCTAACATGTGCCTGCTAACTAAAGACGGACTCGCGGTTGGCGCCGTCTACGGATTGCTGGATCCGACAGCTAGTGATGCTCACTAGGCTAAGGTGTGGAAATGCTCCACTGGGTTCTCTTTTGAGACCTGGTGAGCCTTCCCAGAGCGGCAGAGCCCAGCCTCGATACCATGAGTCTAGTCAAGAGCACTTGGAAATTCTGTCTAGTGCTCCGTGCTTCTGTCACATTCAATGCAGGGATACAAAACATCACACCTACCCATGTCTGCACGACAAGCCTCTCATCCTGCCTGGTAAGGCTAGGTGGGCGGCCATTCAGCGCGGCCCGCAATCTCCGTTTGGAAGATACAAGTAGATCACCTGCGTTGAAATGCCGTCGATATCTTGGACACTGTCCAACTCACTCGGCTTCTCTCCCTATGACTTGCCACGATTTCTCTTCTCTTCTCGCGGCTTAAGGTACAATTCCGATCAATATGACTTCAATATCTGGCGATGGACCTCGTTTCGCAACAGTTACGGACGACGATTATCGCGGCGTCGTCTGGACCGTGTCAATCCTCTGCGGAATCTACTCTGTTTTAACCATGGCATTAAGAGGTTATATCAAACGGAGAACTTGGGGGCCCGATGATTGGCTTGCAGCGGCTGCGACAGTATAACAGACCTATTATTCCTTACGTGCCACAAGACTGACAAAAGAAATAGTTGATGGCTCTGGCTCAATACATCGCTATATGGGTTTCGACGTCGAAGGGGCTGGGCCGATCCTATAAACACCTGACTGAATCCCAAGTGACAACCATCGGGAGGGTAAGAATGAGTATCCATTGCCTCGAACCCAAAACTCCAGATATATCTGACATATCCTGCAGGCAATGCTTGCCGGTGAAATTTTCTTTATCATTTCTTTGAGTCTGGCCAAAGCATCGGTGACTCTACTCATCCGACGCCTATTCTCCATCAACATGCAAAAGCGTTCACTTATATGCGACTTATTCCTGGCTGCCTGTGCTATATGGGGCCTGGCGTCCATCTTGATCATTGCAGTCGACTGCCCACTACTCTCATTGATGGGCTACCAAGGCCGGTTCTGCGCAAATCTTGTAAGCCCTACACTCAAACTGTCAAACCCTCTTAGAGATCGTGGCTTATTTTCTGGTCAATAGGTTCCCCGCTGGGAAGCAATCGGGATTCTGGATGCTGCAACCGAGGCAGCTCTGGTCGCAATGGTTGTCGCTCTTCTTTGGAGTTTGAAGATGAAGCCAGGCAGAAAAGCACAAATTCTGGCAGCATTCTCCTTCAGACTTGGGTAAGCAGCAACATCTTTGATTTCTGCCTTCGCGCGCTTACTGGAGGAAAACAAGCATCATCTGTTTTGCGGCTGTCCATGTTTGGGACCAGAAGAATTTCACCGTGCGACCAAACACTGGAGTTCGACTCGCCGCCCCCATTGTTTTCCAACAAATCGAGCTTTGTTACTCTTTACTGTCCTGTACTATTCCCAACCTCAAGAGCTTCCTCCTCAACTTTGATACAACGATCGGCATGACGCTCGACCCCGCGACGACGAGATCATACGGCATATCACATCCCCATTCTACGACTACATCTTTCCGCATGAAGACCCTGAGATCCCGAAATGGTGATAAGCCCTCGGATTCAGGAGGCGCACCGCTCTTCCGACCAGATCCTGTGGAATACACTGCAGCCGTTAGCCGAAATAGCGCACCGAATATGAACGAAGAGGCGTCGTCTATCTCCCGAGACAATCAGTCTGACCGCAGCAAGGGCAGTCAAGAAATGATTATCCGCAGAGAAGTGGCATGGACCGTCCACCAAGACTGACTTAAGAGTTGGGACGTGGTACGGGCGGAGCCAAAACAAAACACACAACTACTTCGGTAGGAAAAGGAGACACAGATGTGGCACAGTTTCTCTCCATGCTCCAGAACACCGTGTCTCCCTTTCTCTTGGACTAGGTTGGACTGCGATGAAACATTGCGAATACTGTCCAACTGAGAGACCAATCTGATTGTACATTCGCCATTGGTCTTGGAACACTCGAACTACTATAACATGAGATTAGTTCCTGGTTGATACAGGCTGAACAACCATTTCCCAACGGCAACACTCAATACTCCTTGTCCTGGGGGCAGGAACAAACTTAATTTTTTCCGGGGCTGCGACTTCGTTCCTCCAATCAACATCTTACTCTCAAGACATGAAAGATCTTCAAGCGAAGCTTCCAGCAGGTCCAAACACTGACCACAGCATTCGGTACAAGCATAATTACAGCTTGAGCCCACGAGCTGGCGGAAACCTTAAGTATTCGGGATTACGCCACTAGGGGCCTGATATTGCACGATCAGAGCACGGGTGGAAGCTCCGCTTCGCCTGGCTCCAGCAGCTAGTTCTTTAGCCTCGTCCCACGGCCCCAGGTTTACTTGTAGTTGCCAACCTTTCACGTACCGTCCAGGATCCAGGTCCTTGCTCTTGTCTCATGCACGGCGTACCTGGGCTTGCACACATACTGGCATGAGCATGTGATCCTACAGGACAAATTCTATACACCACGTTACGGGGGTTGGGAGCGGGATCTGGGGACCGGGGTCTTTGGGATGAGGCGGGCTAGCTTTTGCCCTAAGGGAGAATCCTTCTTGCACCAAGCATCGCGTTCGGAAAGCTTATCAGCGCCAGACTTGGATTAGGATCGGCTCGTCGTGCCTTCGGGGGCTTCCGTTAATTTCCCCGACTGGCGTCGAAGCAAAATCTTACCGTCAATTCCCAATCAGGAGACCGTCGGGAAAGGCTCAGCATCGAAGTGGGACACAGACAAGGTGCTTGAATCTCTCAACGCCCTTGAAACAGTCCCTCGCTCCGAAGCCTGCTGATCGACACTCATCGTCAGTCGTGGCGCTGCAGATGCCCCAGCTTTCTATCGACCTAGCGTGTCCATTGGAGGCCAGGACAGGGCTTCCCGGCCCCGTTAAGCGAGCTCAACGCATTGTCGTCGTTCCCCGTGCCGCGGGTGGGTGGACTTTCGGGGTCTTTCCACGCAAGAGTACTTTTGATCAGTGACAGATCAGGCGTGGGGAGTGGATAGGGTCAGGCTTGGACAGGAGGCTGTGTACGACAAACTTTACAGGCATTGCAGGGCTGAATTTCACTCTTTCTGTGGCCCGAGTTTCCATCGTCCTGCCGCAAAGATTGTATTTGTTTCTCCGACCAGGACACCACTGTGCGAATCGAGTGGCAGATTTGACCGTGGGCTAGACTCAGGTCAAATCCATATTCTCCTTACAGGACGTCTGTACGCTGTACCCATTCAGCACTTGCTCTGTCGGAAAGCTGACTTACGCTGGAGCATCAGCGCCACGTTCTGGGCAGTCTCTGCATGAGCTCCAACCGAAACCACACTACGCTAGGGACTCTTCGAATGCAGCACTGGGGGCCTCGGGCATTCTCGCATCAAGGGTATCTACAGAGAGTGCCTAGCTTTGAGCACCAAGATTATCAGCACAGGCAATTCTCCAATCAACCACGCAGTTCCCCCGAGCAGTCGTCTTTGTTGTCCAGTCCGTGAAAAAGATGGTCCTCCGTCTAGCAAGGCTTTCTGACCTTCCAATCATCTCCGAGATCTTGGCCGTCGGTTTCCACGATGAAGAGGTTGTCGGTCCGCTCCTACACCCCTTCCGCGATCAATACCCCGAAGACTACTTGAACTATTGGAGACGACGATGCCGTGAACGGTACTGGGATTACAGCCGGGTGTTCCTGGTCAGCTGCGAGAAGGATCCCAGAACTGGAGGCGAAATCGTGGTCGGCGTGGCAGAGTGGCAACGAGTCGGTTTCGGATGGGCCAAGGTCTGGGGCCTGAGAGGCTTTTGGGATCCACGTTGAGTTTCCCCCTCTGACCCCCCCCTGCCGACGTGCCCTCTCGAGAGAAAGCGGTGTGCGTTCTCGCCCGTGAAGATCACCTCGAACCGAGCCTTCAATCCTCCAGGATTCTCAGGCACGTGTGCTGACCCATGATGTTAGGGAGGTTGATCGAACCCATCATCTCGACCTTCCATAGAATACTGTCAATCTGGAGCCCCAATCGCGCAGCTGCGCGCGCAGATCCGTCCGACTCATTCCCCCTGACGCCGACGACCCTGCAAAGCACTCTCTGGCCGTTCATTTCTCACTGCTACCTCTCGCCCCCTCACCGACTGACGCGATGGTCCCTCGACTGCATCTCCGTGCGCCCGGAATCCCGGAAATGCGGTAGCGGGCGCGAGCTGGTCGCCTGGGGCCTGGAACGGGCCCGGGAAGAGGGCATCCCCGCCTGCGTCATGGCCGCCGCGGACAAGGAGAGGTTCTATCAGCGATGCGGGCTGACCGAGGTCGCGGGCTGGGCCAACGACGGCGTCGACGACCAGGGCAGAGTCAACCCTCTGAAGGGCCGAATCAAGGGAGGATGTATTTTGTACACGCGGGTGCGAGAAGACGACGAAGGGGGAAAGACTCGTCTTAAACATGAATGATGGCCTCAGGTACCCGACAAATACAAAACGGCCCCGGTGTATGAAGCTGTATTTGTTTGACTCCGACGGCGACTGTAAAGACCACGGCTTCTCTTCCCCCTCTACTTAGTTTGGGTTTTCCCAGAATCCGTTGATTCGTGACGCTTCCAGCTCCTACAGCCTCCCAATATCCTGAAACGATCACTTATTTCCCGCATCTCGACTTTCAACGGGCATAATCAAGTCCGTAAAACTCGGGCCTCTGTGTCCCAGTACTGGAAAACAGGAGTCACCCTTTTCCAAGAGTAAGAGCAAAAGTGTCCCAGACCAGCAACACAGCCCGTGGTGTTGGATTCGCGAAGCCAGCTCCTCGCGCGGTGCCTCAAGAAACAAGAAGCTCTCGAGGCCACCGTTCAGACGAGGCATCCAATTGACCGGGCCCGGAGGAAGTCACGTCGCGCGGGTGTCTTTCGCCCGGGTTTCGAATCCCAGGACGCGCATACCATTGACACTCACTCACCTATCTAGAACCCCGGCCCATGATGCCAGGCACACCGATAAAGCTCCCCTCATCTCTCACGATCTGCTGCATCGCCGAGTGTCCTGCGCCCGCAAACCTGGGGAGGATGTCTCGGGCTGTCTCTTTTTCTTTAGTCCCACCACATTCGAATCCACGGGGTGCGTTCGTTTCCGCATATCTCTCTTGCACCCAGACCGAGACATGGCCGCGGAGTGACCTACGGCGATTTCCAAATATATAAGCCTTATCCTTTCGGATGGTCTTGAGTCTCTCAAACATACTTGTATGTAGTCCGGTCTCTACGGAAGCGAGAGTCAAGTTCGCGTTCGACAATGGTGGCTCTTGCGAGAATTGACGGACCGATTGCGGGACCCCTTGCGACACATATACTCAAAGAAAGCGGGAGCGGTCTGCCCACAACACAGAATAACCCTCCAGATATGAATCGCGGTTCGCTCGGAAACGACGAAGTCCTGATCCACCCAGGAACGTGGCCCACCACGGAATCTTGAGATGAATCGGAGCAAAACTCTTCAACCACCTAACCTCCTGGCGATGGTGTGATGTGACGGGCTGGCTGGTTGCCTCGAAGAGCGCGGTTCGAAACTCTTGCGCAGTGTGGCAGGGCGATGACGAGAAGCGGTATTTATTTGGCTGAGCCATAGAGTTCCCGGAGGAGACCGATCCGTCAGGGCGGCGGAACATCCACAGCAGACTTATCTATTGACCTTCTGGCCATCACGGAAGATGGATTCTACATCGCTTCCGTGATAGACGCCTCACATCATGGAAATTATTCTTCCTCTTTCTTCGTGGTCGCTCAGCTATATACATACTGGACCGCACCCTGAGGAGGGGGAGCAAGTCGTGGTGATGGGCGTCCGACTCCGGCACCCTCCCGTCGGCCCGGGCGTAGTCCGCTTTGGGCCGACACGCTCGCGACGTCTTTCCCTCCGTCCTCGAACGCCCTCTCTTTCCTCCTTCTCGCATTTTATTTATAAATGGAATGTCTCCTATTATCTACGCTCTCTAATACACTCCATTCTTACCTTAAACACCAGCACTGAACAATACCATTCAGTAATTTCAGAGGCAGGAAGAGCCCTCTGCATTGAATGACGCGAAAGTCGAAAGACACGGAACACAAGGCTCGCAAAAGAGCAGAAAATACTTGTGGTAGTGGAAAATCATTACCTATAACGCTGTGCTCACCAGAACAACTAAAACCGCAGCATACGCAGCCGTTGCTCCAACGACAGCTAAGGGACTCGCATCATGTTCGTGATAACTGGCCGTTACTGCCGCAAAAAGTAACGTCGCAACAGAAGCAGTTGTCACTGCTGTCGTTCGATCATCGTGAAGAATGATGATAAGCATTGGAGCAATCAGCGCTAACCCTCCTGCCAGTCCGAACCAGAAACGCCTAACGAATGCCGTCCGATTTTCTTTCTCTCTTACCCATGGACGACCACCGCCCATTAGCGATTTGTCAAAGCCATCCAGGTACGTCCTCCATATCTCACCAGGTTTTTCATCTTTGAGAAATTCAAGAATCTTCGAATCTTGGATCTTAGTACCCAGAATGGCATGGTCACAGCGTTTCCCGGTAATTAAATAGAAAGGGTCCATACTGCTATCGGCAATATAGTTTTCTTTCATGTAGTCGTAGTCTCGGAGTGCATTACCTATTAAATAATAAGTACAGGGACTGGCTGCGATGTGTTCAGGAAAGTTTAGGCCTACTCACAATAGTCAGACATTAGTGGTCGGATCGTTTTTGCTTGCTTATCGTCTAAAGAGTTGTCTGTAATAATCCCGAGAACTATGTCGGCCAACTGTTTTCTTAACGCGTGGAGATTGAGCCTCTGTAGTTCCGTCAAGTTCATGAAGACTACTTTTTGAGGCCCATGTGTGTCCCCTCTCTCTCCGTAGCCATCATCGGTGTATAGAAGCGATTTTTTGCTTTCTTCAGCGACTTGCTCTGGCAAGTCTAGTATAGTTGGGTGATCTTGAAGTGGTGCCTCTGGTGATACCGCTGGTGGCTCAGGGCATTGCACTTCTTTGAGACATTTCTGGATGTCTTGAACGATTTCGATGAACCTCTCGTGACACAAATTGCGTCTTTCTTGGGCTGCCTCGGTTGGCTTAGGTGTTCTGCCTGCAGATGAGCCCATTTCTGCTACATCTTATTTTCAGCTGCTTCTTTGTGTGGGATCTTGTTTGATTTGTCTCCAGAGTCCTTTGCTTTGTCTCCAGCGTCCTTTGCTCCGGTATTTGCGGCCTTATCAAGTTCTTTGTTACGAGTTTTGTCTTCCTTAGTTGGTTTAAAGTGAGAGCCTCTGGAGCGATGGGTTCTAGAGGATTGTTTATCTTGAGATTTGTGCTTCCAGAGTCGAGGAATTTTGGACAAGAGTCCTGTAATGTTTTCGTGGCTTTGTCGGTCTTCTCTTTCCGTAGGCTGTACGGAACTCATCGTCTATGTCAGGTTAAATCCTGAATGTAGCTTTAGGTCGAACGAGGATATAATTCGAGAGACATTTGCCGACTATTGAAGGAAAATCAGATAAAAGAGAAAGTGTTTAACCATGAGGCAGGCTTACATCACTCACTATCAGTTGGTAGCACTTGGTGCTGAGATGGTACCTCGCTTCGAAGTTGCTGCGTAGCCTCACTTTGGGCCGCTACGCCTCACGTTGGGCTGCTACGCTCACTTTGGGTATAGAGCTAACATTAATCGGGCATAGTTACACAACATCAAACAGGAAGAGAAACATCACAAAATATCGCCGTAGTCTTCGCATCATACGGCGAGGTTTTCACTTATACTGATTTATGTCGATCCGCCACGTAGCCGTCTCAATAACTTTCGTCCTATCGAAACTCTAATCTCCACCAAATAGCGGGTCAGCGGCAGTGTACAGCGCTTGTAAGCGCATGAAACCTCTCCTCGCAACCCTGATCGCTCTGAAAGAAATGGGGTCCCGTCAGTGAGATCTGACTCGAAAATGACATCTGCGAAGAGGTTGAAAGTGCTGATTTTGACCTAGAGGGTAGATACAGATGTTCTGTAGGCCGCCTACCTCTCTGCACTACTGCGGACCGGGAGGCAAGTATAGCCGGTTGCTGAGGGCATTAGATTAAGCTCCCTTTAATTGGCCAATACGCGCCACTTACGGCTTAGCATAGATACTAAATTCGCAAAAATTAAAACCCTCAGAAAATGGAGGCATAAACCTCAAATTTCTGCAGTATGTAATTCTGGTTCGACTTGAATAGATACACATCGGTATGATAATAGCGACAGGACGAGCTAGGTCAAGTTAAGGGGTCCAGTGCACTTCATGCCGACTGGATCAGCTTTGGTGAAGAGAAAGTAGGCAAATCAGTAAATCCTTAGCACATTCAGCCAAGCTCCAGAAATAGAGGGAAAAATAATCAGAAGCGTCGCTGTTCCTCGAGTGTTTTCGGAGAGATCTATATGATAATTAGGAAATTCTTAAAGGTTACCCCAATCTGGCTCCCTCATCCGCATCTGGCTTCTTATCCTCAACGAGCTCTTGATCTTATCGGATTATCAAAGCTTGGCACTACGATTAGATGTCGGCACTGCTGAGGCATGTCCAGTATAGTCAGCAACAATTCTGCGATTCAAGTTCCTTAGAAACGGCTCCTCTAGTCGCATCTCCCGCGCTTGAGCAATGACAGCGGTGTTCATAACGGCTGCCTCTGGACTCGGACTGTTCAGGATAACAGCGTTATCAGACCGAGGGTCCAACGACATGGTGACCGGCACCCAAAGTGGATATATCGTGCATACTATTAAGTTCCTCTTCTCATCCTCTCCAGGGCTCCTGCTGACTACAACGCCTTTCACGTTTGGCTCTGACAAATCGATCCAGCTGAGGTGCAGGTTTTCGGAATAGTTCCACGATGCTGGGCTCACAGAAGCTGTCCAATGGTCTTCCCAGTAGTGTAAGCGATCTTGATTCGGCCTCACCAGCAGATTCCCCGGAAATTGTAGCTCTAAGTCTGATATCCGGTCGACCGTTGTCCTATGGTAGTTACCGCATTGGACTTGAACTAGGGGACTCATGAGAGAGTCTTCTTTTGCCGCAGAAGAGAGAGTGATCAAAGGCCGACCACGTTGGGAAAGAGTGAAGTTCATTTGCTGCGAGTATTGCCACATAGCCCCTAAAGTTGATGCGACTTGAGCGCTCACGGAAGAGGCTACAGCCCAGTTGCCAAGTTGGCCATTATCCTCGGTGGTGACATAACGTCTCAGGGAGAATGCTTGAGCATCGAGGTCGGTTGGGTTATTGATATCAAACGTGACATTAGGCGTAATTGATCTGTACTCCTGCACCTAAGTAGCCCACGGAAAATTTACGATTTGAGGCCAGCCGGCATATAGGCAGGACATACCGCTGAGGAGACGCCTGGAGCATGGTCTTGAATAGGAGCCCATTCAAGAGCCTCAATGAAGGATCCATTTTAGGACTCCTACAGAGATATTTAACAGAGTATGAACCTCTAAGCAGATTCATGTACAGTATCAACACCAATATGCAACGGGCTCGGCTTCTGAGGAAAGAACGCAGCATCGTAATGGAAAAAGCTCTCAAGCAAGGTGGTTTTCGATACCACGGGTATCAAAAGGGTATCACTATAATACTAGTATTACTTAGTATTAGTAGTATTAGAGGTATTATAATACTTTAGTAGAAGTATTTGGGGGCTGAGACTGAACGGGAAGCTACTAAATGGGGGCGGAAATTAAAGGAAGGTTTTACGCTAGTCCAGATTTGGAGACACTAGTCTAGATTAATTCCTAGTAAAGAGATGCCAAGAGTATCACCAAAATACTGATACTATCCAATTCATACTACTTGTAGGTATTTGTATCAGGCTTATCGATAAGGTATCGAAAACCACGATGCGAGTCTCAAGTTTGAAAAACATTGCTGGGCACGTTTGTCATCTCATGGACGCCGCAATGTCAAACAGCTCCAGTGCCACCCTGAAATAACCGCGGCCTGTGATGCCTTGCTGGACGCTGTCGGGCGTTTTCATCACGTGGTCTGAGTCCCTGCATTCGGTACTGGCCGCCACCCGGGTCCATACAACTCCCCGATGCCGAGGATATCATCCTGCTGCAATCTCCTCAAGGTGAACTGATCACTCACAAAGGGGTACATCACCGAACCTCTTACATTCGAGTGAAACAGCCCTAGACAATGCCCGATTTCGTGCAACGCCACTGTCTCGATGTCGAAAGCGTTGAACACGGCTCCGTTCACCCAAACATGTTCAGAGTCGTCAAAGTGAAGAGGTAGCTGATCCCGGGGATGGGTTAGAATGGATTCTCCGGGAGGGAAGTCGGCGTGAGCGAGAGTGTTGCCGACCATGCTGAGGTCGGGATCTTGCGCGGGTCCAAACTTGACGGCGGTATTTGCCAGAGTCACGTCGTCGACCTTTGTGAACTTCAAGCCAACGCCGGCGTTTTCCCAGGCTGTGAAGGCTCGTTGCACTGCATCCCAGCAGTCTTGTGCCGGAAGATCGGTGCTTGGGGTACCCAGGTGGTAGGTGAGTGTCTTTGTGCCCCAAGGAACGGCGATGTTTGCCTCCAGCGATGATTTAGGGGTCACATCCGGAACGGCACAGCGACCTCGAGTGAGCATAGCCTTTGTGGGACCATCAAGCCTGCCCGAGGTTTCGAGGCCATAATAACCTTGGAATTTCTTCAAACCCGTCTCCAAGTCGCCGTCGAAGGTTTCCTTCGACACGTCGTGTCCCTGGTCAAGGTAGCCATAATGCTTCAAGTAGCATCGTAGAGCACATACGCCGTCGGTGATGGTTGAAGAAGGGAAAAGGTAAATGGCTCTAGGGCTGAAGACCTGTCTTCGACTCATGATAGAATATCAGTATAGTACGGCTGAGAACTAAATTGTCGAACCTGAGAAAGACATGACAATGGGGAGAACGGGATGCTATTTGAGATGAGATTCTTTCAGCTCTTTCAGCTCTTTCAGCTCTATTTCGTGTTCGAGGTTCAGCTTTCGCAACGCCTTGTCGATGAGCTTCCGTTCAATTCGTGCTGAATTGTCTTGTCCCGGTTCGGCGTTTTCTTGGCATGCATGCCATGGTCTTTGGAGGTTGGTATCTGAGTCTGCGTAACAGCCAAGCTTGAGGGGAAGTGGTCTTCGTTCGTAAAGCAGTCAGCTGGCCAGCCAGTATACGGCGGAAGCAGGTCGTTTTGTACTGTACTTCAACCCATGAACGCTTCACCGGTTGAGGGGTGGGGTCATAGTTGTTGCCTGTGCGTCGACCGTCGTGGCGACCACCATTGAAAATCCGTCGGTAAATTAGAGACAGACGGAAATGCTGGAGATATGACTTGGTTGGGACTGAGGATTCAAGGCACAGTGAACCATGTCTACGTATATCATCATGTGCACAAGGCGGAGCTTTGCCAAGAAGATTGGATGTTCTGTGAAGGAGGGCACACGTTTTAACAAGATAACATCCAATCATGACCAGTTGACGTGGAGCATGACCAGTCGACGTGGAGACGTTCGTAGCAAGTGATTTGAAGGGTCCTTACTAGCTGAACCATTCCTGCACGTTTCAATGAAGATCCATGGTCGGATCGTACTACAATCGCCAAGAACACGTCAAATGCCTCGCTCGAGCTCCATTCGCAAACACTGTGGATTGCAGGGATAAATATCTTTTAGCCTTTAACATCGCTTCTGACTTGATCCTGTCACTCATTCCCCCCTTCTCCATAGCCGGAATGCACCGGCCACTGAGCGAGAAAACCATATATGCCTTCTCATGGCGGCAGGATTCATTGCTTCTATTTTTGGGGTGTTGAGGTTCGTCAGCATTCTGTCGTTTTAGCTTATGTGCTTGTCAGGTTCGTGACAATAGCACTCATAAAATAGTCATCACAACTCACTATTTGGACATGAAGCACTTACAGAACAGGCTCTAGAGCCCGCTGTTTTGCTATTTTTGCATTGACAAAGCTTAATTCGAGATCCAATTCTCGCTAATCAGAATGATTGTCCCCAATAAACTGGTTCAGTTCAAAAGTGGGCGGTTGCAGGGCCCTAGGTTTTGATCGGTAAAAGGCGATATTTGATATTCTCCTAGCCTTTTCTGGTGCTGTCGAATCAGACTTCGAACGGGACACCATCCTGGAAAGACAGTCTGATGAGCCCGGCTATTGTATCCTGTGTTCTCCAGCTCTCACAACTCCGTGGCGTACATTCTGCCACAACAGTTTGACCCATTGATTCCAGTGGCAGCCGCGCTATTTCTGTAAGATGAGCGGGATCTCGCGGATAGGCTGCAATGTTCTCGAGGAACAGGTGGAACTCCACACTATCCGAGTATCGAAACAGACCGACAACAGGACACTTGGTCCAGGCACATACGAGGATCGCGCAGATGACTGAGTGCGTCGCGGAGTGGACTTCAAAAAAGTAAAGCGTGGCAGCGTTCTCCGTGATCGCTGTGATCGCGATGCGCCCAAGGCGGTGGCCCAGGTTGTCGAGTCCCTCCATTTCACATGGCTCTTCTTCCACGAATGGAAAGACATCCTCCTCTACTACTTTATAATTTCTCGGCGTGAGTAGATGGCCATATGTTTGATACAAAGGGAAATTGAGAGCGTTGCCAAGGATGCGAAGCTTGCTGAATACAACCCTCCCCATAGCAATCTTGGTGGGAGGAAAGACGAAGTTAAGCCTCAGTGTTGCGGGTCGCTCGTTGAAATGTTGCAGCCCGTCAGCAGGCGACGACCTCACATAGATATCCTTCCTTGGACCGAGCTTCCAGTCCGTGGTCCGACAGAACCTGCCCCCGAATTCTACGATGCTTAGCCGCTGATTCCGGTGGTACCGGCCATCCAATTCTTTCAGGAGATAAATGCCGAGTTGGTTCCCTGTTTTCGTCGACCTGCACTTCAGCAGCCAAAGGGCGTGGATGGCGGGTTCGAAAGAATACGCAAACACATCAGGACCCATGCCGCCGAATCGTGGTCTTGCAAATTTTTCCCCACAGTAGTCCAAGAGCTTCACGCTGATATTTAGCCCTCGGTTGGTCATTACGAAATCTGACCTGTCAGCGTCGTCACCCCCGGTATAGGGCTCAATATGGCCCGAGAAGCGGAACCAGGAGGGGGACCGGGCAAAAAGTTCGGCACCGAAATTGTCGACATGATTGTTCCATGCGAAAATGGATTCGTCGTCCGAGCTCCGGATAATCTCGAGTTGTAACCTTTGAAACGCATTAGAGCCTTCGCCGTACAGCAGCGCCATGTTGATGCCAAACAGTCCCAGTAAACAATAAGCCTGGTCTTCCACGCGCGTAGTGGCTCGATGCGCCGCCCAGGACATTCGGGTTGCGATACTGCAGTGCTTGTAGTTGACAAGATTGGAGCGCGATATGCCCGTGGCGATTTCCACGTCGACCGACAGAGCAGATCGGGACCCGAGTTCTTGCCAAGCCGAATTGAGGAACAGCGCGAACGCGGGAGCTATGAGTTCTTGTAGAGTCCACCCTCGGCTGAACCATCGACTGCCTCGAAATTCTGCGGCGTTGAACCTTTGAGACGTACAACTGACATCACTCATGTAGACATAGCAGATTGAAGATGTTCTGTACCACGAGAACATGGAGTTGATGGCTTCGGAAAGCTCTGCGCTGCTAGATTTGTCAATACAGCAAGTATCAATCCAGACGTATTGCCAGCCGTCCCTGGCTGCAAGGTTACAACATCTCAGGATCTTTTGCCAGCCTCGAAGACGGCGAGCTGAGTCTGCCGTGAGGTCATGAAGTGTGACTTCTTCCTCTCCCCATGTGTGGCTGAGAATGGCATATTCCGCAGGTGGAAGAGAGAACTCGACGAGTCGAAGTGTTTTTGTATCCAGTAGTCTCATGTTTACACGAAGCCAGCTCTAGGAAGGAAGTACTCACGACATGAGAGCTCGGACACGGCTTCGCCTGTTCTTGGCAAGTCTTGGGGCCAGTCACGTGAGTGTCACCGGCGCCCCGTTCAACCCCACTACAGCACAGACATCCTGGCGTGATGAAATGCCCAATGATTTAGCTCACCAACTACACACGAGGCTGTCTTCACACTAAGACGTAGTTAGGATGGAACGAATAAAATAACAGAACGCTGTAGAATTGTTGTCAACTACAACTCATAGGTGATCACATCTTTCACCAATCCAGAGTGCTGTCCTCTCTCTCCCGTATCAAGCGCAAGGAGAATAGCGTCAGCAGCAGGAGCATGCTGAGTCGACACAAAAACGCCCCTCACCTGGAAGATGCTCAGCGTCCGATTCTGGCGGGCACCAAGTGAGGGAAACAGTACGAGGACACAGTGGGCAGACAGTTCCACGCAGAATAGGTATATTTTACTTCTGTAGCTGACAGCCTATGTGCCTGGCCTTCGCTACCCAACCTACTCGCTGCGTCTTGAGCCGCCTGAGCACCGCCGAGGGAAAACCTTGAAACCCTGCAGGCCCCATAACTGGAACCCTTTCAAACGAAGGGCTCCCAGTTTGGGTCTAGTATGGTCGAGAGGCGCCATTTTGAAACACCCCTGCTGCCTGCCATGAACATGTCTCAAGGGGAAGGCAGTGCTAAAGCTGCGCTTATGGATCTAATTATTCCTCATCTCAAAAATCCTTTTTTACTTTTACCACGATTCTTGGCCTCAGCTACCAGTCCTTTGGGTGTTGATGGCTCCTAACAACAGCCTCATTAAACGCCAAGTCTCGCAGAGTGACAATTGCAGCATTGGTGACAATGAAATTGGTAGCCCCAACAGTGCCGCCTGTGACGAACCTTCAAGGCATTCAAAAGTTGCCCGCACTCACTTAGGCGTGATGAAGTCGGAGTATGCTGCCGCCCTTGACCACATCCTTCCAAAGGGCGATGATGGTAGTGACAGAGATAAGAGCAATCTCGAAGCACAGGAAGGGACAGAAGACGCCCTGACCCAGCTGAGCCGAAAGGAAGACAGTTTTTGGCTGAAATTCCTGACCGGAAGTCCACACTGTTGCACAAAGTGTAAGTCCATGACAGGGACGCCGGAGGGACTTGCTGCGCTTCTTAGCGACGACGGCTATAAGCACTTCAACTGGTACCGAATCCAAGAAATGGCAGCCTTTGGCTGTGCGCTCTGCCGCGCAATTTGGGATGTCACGGAATCTCAAGATTGGGACCATGAGGAAGACGGATCGGTCACTCAGGACGAGATTCGGATTTTCGCCAATGCCACTCATCGGTCGTCTTCCGCGGAGAGCAGGCTCTCAAGGTACCCTTGGGACAACATCCTCTTGCATAGCTTCGATGTGCAGTTCCCAGAAGACCCAGTACCTAGGATCTTGGATCATACAAGGTTCAATCTCGTAACTTTCGAGGGCGAGTTGGCACTAGGCGCAATATCTTTGAGAATGATGCTGATCATGGTATAGCCGACCCGGCATCAGGTTTGGTCCCTGGAAGGCGAGAGTCTAAAGAGCTACACCCTATAATGGTCAGCAAGATTCGCCGGTGGCTCGACGACTGTCTGAATAAGCATCCTTCTTGTCCTCGGAGTTGTTCCCCTGATCTACCCCGGAGAGTTCTTGACGTTGGAACGGATAATTCGACGGCCCGACTCCGCAATTCTCTCGCGAACGAGAAAGCACAATACGCCTCCCTGAGTTACTGTTGGGGAAGCGGTGATAAGCATGTCGCCACAACTAACTCAA
Organism: Cladophialophora immunda; assembly: GCF_000835495.1. Taxonomy (NCBI): domain Eukaryota; kingdom Fungi; phylum Ascomycota; class Eurotiomycetes; order Chaetothyriales; family Herpotrichiellaceae; genus Cladophialophora; species Cladophialophora immunda. The sequence continues at coordinate 3,281,951 of NW_015622544.1, forward strand.
ATCTCCGCGATCATTCAGTGGCTCTGCCCCGTCAGTTACCAAAGACAATCTCAGATGCCATCCAGGTGTGCCGAAAGATTGGAATTCGCTATCTTTGGATCGATGCGCTTTGTATCCTCCAAGATGACAGAAGCGATATGCTTGACCAAATTGCCAAGATGGGATCCATATATAAAAATTCTACACTTACAATTGTGGCGGCCAGCGCAGAACGAGTGACAGATGGATTTCTTTCTAACGCGAGCCCGAACGAACCTAGCACACAGCTTCCTATCTTTATCGATGACTCTACTTGTGGAACGGTTTATCTCAGGATGCAGGATTCGCATTTCATATATTCCTCCGACGAACCGGTCTTCCAAAGGGCCTGGACTTTCCAGGAGCTTCTCTTGTCGCCCCGTGCCCTCATCTTCGACTCATCTCAGATCACCCTGAAGTGTATAGGAGAAGGATTCCAGCCGGTGCTCGATACATACGTAAACTTCAACTTCGGTTGTAGTGACCTGCCTGTGTCCATATTTGGTTTGGTGGATAAGAACTTCGCCAGGAGGAATACTCAGGAGAGCAGGGAGTACTACCTAAAAGTCACGCAAAATCAAATATGGACGACAGTCATCTACGAGTACAGCCAGAGGGATCTAACATTCTTCGACGACCGTCTACCGGCTATAGCTGGCATAGCTGCCGAACTCGCCAATATGTGGGACGATGTCTATCTCGCTGGCTTTTGGAAGAAAACAATCATCCACCATCTGGGTTGATACCGGTCTACACCCGCCTTTAGACGCACCGGAAATTCAAACTTCGGAGGCGTGGATTGTACCAAGCGTTTCGGTTCACCCAGTTGGTCGTGGGTTACAGCACCATACCCAGTTTTCGTCGAAGAATGCAAATACCCCGACGCTAAGCTGATCGACAGCGGTGTGCTACCCGAGACAGAGAAATCGCCGTTCGGAAAGGTCAAAGAAGCATTCATCGCTTTAGAGGCACGGGTCTTGGAGCCGTCGGACCTGGACCTTACAAGGGAGTTACTCTGGCCTTCATATAGTCATCGTTACAGCGGCCCAGATTTTGAAGTGCCGAAACTTGATTTAGGCAACTGCAGACTAGTGTACCTTGGGCACTGCGGCTATAAGTGGATGTTCCTGGTCGTGGAACAGTCTTCAGCAAGGAAATTTCGGCGTATAGGGTACACAGAGCTAAGAAAATCGAGGAAAGAATGGAAAAGTCTCTTATCATCAGCCAGAAGGGAGATTACGGTGATAGAGTAAGAGAACAGGGAAGCTTAAAATTGTGGTAGACGGCTACACAGCGACGGAAAATCCTGATTTTCTGAGCGAAGTGGAAACATGTTACTCGCTCCTCGAGTGGAGAGACGGTACTGAGTCGAAGTTGATTCTGGTCATATAGTAGATGAGACCTGTCCTTCGCTCCAAGTCGTTTCGGAGAGTCTGCAAGGGATGGCACTGTGTTGCATCTAGGAATGTCAAACCTACCGAGCATTCCTACCACGAATCTTGATTCCTCTAAAGTCCATTTTCCGCTCGCGGACGCGAGCACCTTGCCAGTTAACCCGAGTCGTGACATAGGCCTCTCTGGGTTGTTGGCTGTGCTGTCCAGAGAGCCACTCTGAAAGCATCGATGCAATTGAAATTGCTTGGGAGCTGAGCGAAGGCCGGACTATCACGGTGAAATGCAAAATGCTTTGGCGTGCGCAAAAGACGCCGCAGCTGTCGGGGGCAGCCACCCTACGTAAAGTTGCGCTACGAAGAATAGCTTTGCATGGATTCTAACGTTAATAGGACACGAGGGACATAGAAAGGTCCGATAAATCGACATTGAAAGATTCATCAATTACTGCTCTTCTGTTGCTGGCCACTGTTGCTATTAGGCTTTTATGGATGAAGCGAATAGATGCCCGATGACATGATCCAGAGAGAAAAATAACCATTTCATGCATGTCTAACGCAAATCATGGCGTCATAAAGGGTTCATACATTTCTGAAAGAAGAAGTCTGGGAATCTGATCGGCCGCACTGTACACGAGAATGTCATTGTTGCACAGGAGGAGATAGTCGGGGTAGGAAAGAACAAGGAATGATGGCTTCAGACCTGAAGAGGCCAGCCCAATGCCACTTGCCGAGGCCGGAATAGCAATTACCAGACGTGGAAGATAAGGCAGGAATAGATTTTCTCATTCAAAGTACTTCTGTTGGACAATTTGTACAAGGACCTGGGGCAAAGTCGCGAACCACTTCGTGCTGGCGTCTTCAGAATAAGAGTCGTGGCGAGTCGGTACCCAAGATCGATATCTCACACTTGCACGTGTCTGCCATGAGCGGTTGGGAATTCCTTACCCTAGGAAAAAGGCCCTCGCATCCTCGTCCCATTCGTTAGTAGCGGCTCGATATTTATCTCGAGAACGTAACGTCGGTATCCGCTTTGCCCTTCACACCTTAGACTTAAAGTCTTTCAAAGAATGATCCTCACCAACAACACTTTCCGTTACAGATTTTAATTATCGCCTCCAAGTCCATCCACGCCCAGTACGAAGCTGGGCGATCAATTTTCAAGCCACGCTACAGCTAAGCATCCTTCCATCTCTTACAGCTAGACACCAATCCATTTCGATATAATGCGCTCACGTCTCGTTCTCAATTAACAGATAGGCACCTTTATATGGCTTGCTAAAACTGATCGTGGATGTGGCCGAGTTCAAGAAGGTTCATGCAGCCGTCCCATCGACACCAACGACATTGGCGGGTTGCTTGGCCGGCAAAGAGCGGAAAAAGAAAAGTAAATCTTTTAGATGTAGGGACTTGGGATGTCTCCTGGAGGCATCCTCAAAATAGCAGTTTTCCCATTGGGGAGGCGATAATACTTCGCCCTTGGACGTCGGGGAGGTCGTTCCGTCTTGTTCCCCAGTGCTTCCGGAGCCGAGGACCGTCGTTGGTGACCAATTTGCGGAGGCTGAAGCAGACTGGAACTGAGAAGATTGGGACTCTCCTCCCTCCTGGTGGAATGCGTGGTCGGTCGGCCTCCTCCTTCTTCGTGAAAACCACAATCTTCAAGGGCTGAGACATCCTCTTTCCCCCTCGTATCCTCGTTTACCAAAAAGGTGGCACGGCCATCCCAAGCACCACTCCTTTCGAAAACCAAAGTGGGGCAGTTCGAGGGCTCCCGGCAGTTGAGGAGGTGCTCTCTCTTTGGAGCAGACTGGGTTAGTCTGTCTGTGTACATATCGACCTTGACGACTCTGGATACGTGCCGCGGCGCCATTTTGCAGGTGGACTTTTCAACCCCGGTGAAAGCATTCTTTGGCTTCGGTAGGTCAGTCCATACTTCGATCTCCCCGCCAGCGCTGGAAAAGAAGACGCGATGTCCAATCTCGGTCCCGGATCGACGTTCGAGTCTGCTGTCGCTCTGATCTGTACGTGCTCTCCTCACTTTTGTCACCCAGCAGAAATCGCCGCACCAACAGATTTCCTTTGGCAGAACCGGTGGCTTCGGATTGATAGAAACATCAAGTTGAGCAGGCTTAGACTCCAGCGTGAGAGTGGTAACATCCGCACTACTCTTAGGTGGACCACGAATTTCGGGTATGGCATGATCCGTCCTGTTAGCGGATTGGGAATTTTGTCCCAATACATGGACGTTATTCTCTGGCGCGGACGACTGGCGCAGGTGGCCAGATGGTGGGGTTTGGAGGGAGCTTTTCGTAAAGGAGAGTGAACATATCTGCGCGCTTCCTGAATCAATGTTCCTGAATCCGCTGTCTTTAGTGCTCGATATATAGAAACTCCGACAACTGAGAAGGTATTTTCTTTTCGGGGAGTTGTCTCTGAGTTTTTGCGGATCATCTCTGTAGAAGTCATATTTCGTCACAGCCTCCACGTAGAAAGGTAGCGTCCTGCAAAAGCAGAGGGATGGGGACGACGAGAATATAGCCGCTTTGGGTTTGTCAGTCCACACTTCAATGTAGCCGTCGCTAGTACCGAAGCAAATCCGGTTGTCGGGAGGAGGATCGGACTGGAAACACTGATTGCACCAGCAGATATCTGGAGCTCCTGTCTCAGTATTTGCGATCGGTATTCCGAAGCGCCACGATCTAATATCATACGGACAGATATTATCAGACTCGCGATCTGGCTCGATGTTTCCAGCTTGTTTCCTCGGGCCAAATACGGTTGTATTCGAGGCCGATGATGTGTCGACATTCTGCCCAATAGGGACGTCGGTGTGCAGAGGCGCCACCACTATATCTTCTTGCATAGCTTGAATGATTGGCACATCGGCTGAAAGCAAATCATTTCGAGTCTCTTTGACGTAAGGCCGTGAAGATCCCGATGTGGAAAGGCCGTCTGCGGGACTTGACGGCAGTGGTAACTCTTGCGGGTGGTCGTTCGAATGCTCAACCAATCTGTCCGCTGGTGCAGCTGAATCGACTTCTGAATAGTCAGGTGGCGGGTATTTAATTGTCGTTGTTGGTTGAGAAGACCTCGAGCTAGGCGTTAAAGTGCAGGGTTCTGGTCTTTTATCGAGGCTGAGTTCTCTCATCATCCCACTCAAAGGCAAGTACGAAGCCAATTCTTCGCTGGGAATTCTTGACCCGTCTCTGACAGCCTGCGCTGATACGTCGGCTTCTGTAGGTAATGTTTGCTCCATGATCCCTCCTTGATGTTGATACTGTCGAGACGAGTCCCAAATAGTTGTACCTAGGTAAAATTAGAACTCGGCTTTTTGTGGCCTTGACGCTTCAGAACTAGGAGGGGCTTTGCAATGTTCTCTGCAGAAAAATACTTGCCCAATCACTTGTAAGGGCAAACGGGTTTATATAACATCGTTTCAAGCTTAGAGGAAGTGTTTCGGCCCCGGGGTGTCGAAATACAGAGCGAAGATGTGGTGCATGAACTCATGCAAGGGATAGAACCAAGACAGGAAGGAGGCTGGGTACTTGAAATCAGGCACAAGGTCCGTTGGCCCCCCGGTTGTGTACATAGCTGGCGTGGATGCAATCTAAGATGCCACTGAGGCGCATGTAGAGGGGGTCGTCATGGCAATTGCGGCTGCACAGGCTGATCGAGCCTGCTCTTCTCGGCTGCCAGTACCGGATACGAGCTGGTGAATCAAGGTCGATTCGACATCGGACAGGGAAGAGTCAGGTTTTCGCCGGTTTCAAGGGAAAAAGCAGCTCGACAGTGGAGGTGTTCAACGTCTCGCAGCGCTGGCAGGGCGGCTACTGTGCCAGCATGGTTAACTATATAAGTCTGCAGCAAGAGTGAAACGCGCCATAATCGTTTCGGTGCCACGAATCCGTCAGGAGGCTCCCCTGCATAAAAGGCCCGCTAATCCTCCATGTGTGTGCAGACATTGCGCTATTCAGTTTTGGCCCCAACATGACGAATTGTGACCACGAGCCGACTGTGACTCTCCGAGATTTCTGTTCTACGGCCTTTTACACTTTCACGAAGTCAAGCTTCCGAGCCAGCCAGCAGCCGACGTTGGCTTTGACTACGGCTCCTTGCCCATTTCGAACAAACACGATGGTCCAATCGCCGGGAGGTTGATCGTCCATGGCGCGTGGGTCGGCCAACAGCCACACATCTTCGCCAAGATGGGTCATGAGGTGTGGCGGGCCCCAGCCGAAGCAACCATCGAACAACCCGTACAATATCTCACCCTCCCCCTCGCAGGTGAAAGTAGACTCTGTCTCGCTGCATCGATAAGTGCCCTGCACTGGCGATCTGTCAAGTATGCCTGCATTCTGGTTTAGGCGTTGCGCAGTCAGCACGCGGTTGTCGTCGAAGCGGCGAACGTGCAGAATGTCCCCGTCGATCGAAGCCTCGATGTCAGGAGATTCAGCCTTGTTGGCATCAACGAGTCTCAGTGTCTCTTCTGCTCTCACGTAGTCGATCTTGATCTTGCCCGCGTCTCCTGGCAGAACTCGAATCGAAAGTTGAGTCTCAGGGTCAAGGAATGATCCGAACCATTGTTGAACGGGTTGGACTGCCAATGGCGGCGGTTCGGATACGTCCAGAATCTGCTTCAGAATGTATCCGGCGGCTTCTGACGCATTAGCTGAATGATTGAACAAGACAACAACAGACAGGCGTTCGCCAGCCACGTAACGACGCATGAGTTTGTAGCCGCGAAGAGCTCCACCATGGCCCATCGTGTTGTATTTTCCAAGATCAGCATGTCGCAGTCCGTAGCGGTATTTTGCCTTGGCGCCGTCCCTGTAGTCGCGCGGAGTAATTGCGTCTCGGTAGCTGTCCTGCGGGTCCGTGTACCTGCGGTCAAAGTATTTTTCGTATGCGATCATATCGTCGAGTGAAGCCACCAAGCCAGCGTCTGCAGACCATTCGATGAAGTTCGGTGCCGGAAAAAATCCGAACTCCTCCGACCCCTCGTATCCAACAATGGGTGCAGGCAACCTGTCGGTGCGAGGACACAACCGCGCTGTTTTCATCTTGGCCGGACCGAAGATCCTTTCAGTCAACAGGTTGCCCAGAGAATCTTTCGTGACGTGCTCGATGAGTCGCTCCATTACGTTGAAGTTTGTGTTGGAGTATGAGTATTCATAGCCAGGCCGGAAGTGCACAGACCTGATGCGGCGCAGCATGTCCGGATTATGCTCGTTGAGCAAGTAGGGGGTATCCGGCCGACTGCCTTGGAGTGTACAGAGCGCCCAGTAGTCACGCAGTCCAGAGCACATGTCGACTAGGTTCTCCACAGTCAACCCCCCTTCATCGACAAATTCTGGGGGTACGACTTCACGGAGTCTGGCGAGCAACTGTGCTTGGAAATCCTGACGAGTCATCGATGGCGGTGGCTTCTCCGCGAGGTCAAGCAGCAATATGGAAACGAATTGTTTCGTGATCGAACAGATTGGGAAGAGGACCTGAGATGTGATGGGGATCCGGCGGTCCATGTCAGCGTAACCCCAGACATGTTGGCCGACGAGGTTGCCATCTTTGAGGACAGCGACAGCACCACCGGGTCCTCGATAAAGGGACGGCACCGTCTTGAGGACACGCTGCACCTTCTCCGCATCGAACGACATGTTAGCAATGATAGGAGAAGCAATAAGGTCTCAGAAATGTTATGAGGCTATCAAAGTGAACTGCGCAGCGGAGTTTGGCGCGGTGTCGCTAATCTCGATCCCACTTGTGATGTGTGAGATTGTCGCTCCCCACTTTGTGCGTTGCTTTATCTCAGGTTTTGTTCGGTTAGAGCACGTGACTGCGCAGAACGACGTCTCTTCTGTACACGCTTGTGTGTCGGGGCTGCACAACTTGAGCAAAATTGAGGTGTCGAGTACAATGTCAGAAACGCGCTATATCTACGTAAAGCGGTGAACGGCCAAGGCTATTTCTAGGGTTCCAGAAATGCACTCCAACGTGAGGCCGTTTCTACATTACAGGTGGAAACGATGAAGAGGGTTTCCCATGGCTTGGTACGATTTGTTCACTTAGTTCCTCGCTCCCTCTCATCCTTCGTCTCTGGCTTCTTCCTTCTTCCTCCTTCAGACACGGCACACGAGATAGACCACAACACATTGAGCTATTGCAGCCCATTCACTGCCATTGCGGCATTCCTTTGTTCCTTCTCCTCTGTTCCTTCTCCTCTGTTCCTTCTCCTCTGTTCCTTCTCCTCTGTTCCTTCTCCTTTGTTCCCCGCGTCCGCGATACGCCATCGGCGGCCAGAAGGCTGTTGATGACCTTATATAATTTACCGTGAAGTATCGCCTCTGGAAGAGCGTAAACTAGTTCGTCAAATGCTAGGTGGATGGGCGTTGCTCCCTGTAAATTGCGCATATTGATGTCTGCGTTATACTTGATCAATATGTCAACGGCAATGTGTTCCCCGAGAGAAGCTGCCTGGTGGAGAACTGTATTACCCTTCCAGTCCTGCTTCTGCGTGTCGGCACCGTTCGATAAGAGAAGAACCAGCAGTTTCTCACCATCCTCGGATGATATTCTGGCGGTTGACATAATCCGAACTGTTCTCATGAGGCAAGATGCGTTGTAGACGAGGCATTACCCATTCATCACGATCCATTTTCTGTCTTTTTGGTTTATTGTAGATCTGTTCTCATGAAAGGGATATCTGAGTATATTGTTCACAGCCTTGGTCTGCCCTGAATCAGCGCGTTGGTCTTGACCAAGATGGCCTCGGCATCTCTCTCCAGATTCTTCGCCAAAACCTCGCAGGTCGGAATGTCGTGGATCAATCCCGCACACATACCCAAGCTCCAGACACCGGCGTCGACATCACCCGTCTCGTAGACACCTTTGCCCCGCTGCCCGCTCATGAGGTGCGCAACCTCGTCGAACTTGAATTCCTGCTTCGAGTTCTCGATCTGGTGCACCTCCATACTGACCTTGTTCTTGTGCAGACGGCTAGTGTTCCGTAGCTTGCGCAGTACCAAGACTGTGTCGTTCTCGGAAGCGTTGACGATGGCTTCCTTGACATTCTGGTGGATCGGAGCCTCGACCGTGGCCATCCAGCGAGTACCCATGTTGACGCCCGCGGCACCCAATGCCAGCGCTGCGGCTACCTGGCGTCCATTTGCAAACCCACCGGAAGCTAGGTAGGGGATTCGCAGCTGCTCGGCACACAAACTCAGGAGCGTCAGACTCGTCGTGTCGTATTCGCCGCCGTGGCCGGCACATTCAATACCGTCAATCGAGATGGCGTCCACGCCCAAGTTCTCCGCGCGCAACGCATGCTTCAGCGTCACACACTTATGAATCACTGTGCACCCATTCTCCTTGACATACTTCAGGATCGGCGTTGGGTCTCCCGCGGTCTCAATCACACGCACACCTTCCTCGACCGCCACCTTGGCATACCCCAAGTAATCCGGCTTGTTCATAGCTGGTAGCAACGTAATGTTGACGCCGAACTGGACGGCGTTGGGCTTCAGCATGGCCCGGCAACGACGAATCTCCTGCCGTAGGGCTTCCGGTGAGGGCTGCGTGAGGGCCGTGATGAAGCCTAAGCAGCCTGCGTTGGCGACAGCACTGATCAGTTCGGCGCGGCCGACCCACATCATGCCTCCTTGCACGAGCGGGATCCGCACGCCAAGTTTATCAGTGAGCCAGGTTTTGAACGGCATATTGGGGATATATAGTTGAGTTTCTGGGTATGTGGTTCGGCGTTTCTGCAGGTCACTGGGCTCCCTCGGGAGAATGACACAGGGGCAGTAGGTTCGCGAATTGCAGAAGGAGATCAAAAGATTGGATATTTAGATTGCAAAGTCGCAAACGTTGAAAAAAGTCTAGAAACTCGAGAAGACGAAGAGAAATTCTTAGCCTGATCACTTGATAGTAATCAATGCACTGAACAAACTACGGTTGTTGCTAGCGGAGAGCCGCAAAGATACCGTGATGCGGAGTTTCATTAGCTGGAGAGACAAATAGCCGAGGTTGATGCCGGCTTTGATGGATGATGGACCTTTGACCTCTGATCAGCACAACCCCTGGAACGAACCGTCGTTTGGAGTGAGCAAGAATAAGCTTCTTGTGTTGACTATGCACATGGTTGGGACAAGGGAATGCTGTTTTGTTCGAAATGGCTGTGAATCTCTTCCGACTGAATTAATCTGGAGAGAAGTCGGATAAGGGGGAATTTCTCGCTACCTAGCGCCAATGGCTTTGCGATATCGCTGCTGCGGGAGGACTATATGTTCTTTGAACCACCGAGTGGGAGACCTCGTTTTCCACATCCGACGGTTGACTGCGAGGGACAAGACGGTTACTTATTACATGAAGCTCCAAGACGACCCGAGCACGGCAGCCTCTTATCCGGATTTTGACTGCATCACGGAGGTGGCCTTCCCAACGAAGAAGCTTTGAAAAAAATGGAATGAACCGTTGAAGCCTAAAGCACGCATCGACGCAGACAACAATACCTTTATCGATATGTCCAAACTGAAACAGTGCGTGGTAGGCTATTAGTCCGCAGTGGATCAAGTTGTGCCGACTACAGAGCTTTTGCCCGGGAAGTATCTGAAAAGATAAAGGCAGAACAGGAGCACGAAGAGAGAACGGAGAGGTGGAAAAGATAGAGGGGAGGTCCATTCGCAGGTTGGGCGAACATCTTCGAGAATCTGCCGCATGGTAATATTTCGACGAAAGAGTGGTTTTCAGAATTCTCGTGCATATCCAGACAGATCCGGAAAGGAGTTTTAAGGCTCAGCTGCGGCACTAGTTCATTACAAGCAACCTCGTGTGCCTTTCTCCACTGTCCTATGTGAGTAGCCAAGTAAGCCCTGGTCAGCGTTGGTTCCGTCTTAACCATCTCATGGGAAGAATGATTATTGGAATTGGTCATGATTCATGAGCATAGATGTCGCACGCGTTAACGAGTTCTTGAAATATACCAGGCTCCTAACAATTGCATAAGTACAGCGGAAAGTGAAAGGAAGTGTTGGAGATTTCTCACTGTCGCCGCATGACCGGCATCAGGCACCCAGATCATCTTCGCCTCAGGGAAAGCTTTGTGTAAGTCCCAAGCCGCCTTTGGGGGGCAAACCACATCGTATCGCCCATGGACAATCGTCGCTTATATCCCGTCAGTTAAAGAGGTCAACCGGTTCGATTTAGGGAATGTAGACTCACTTGGAATGTGTCTGATGCGATCAATGTTGTCCTTTTGAATCAGTTGCCCCTCTTCCAACCATGCGCCATGCTTGAAATAATGTGCCTCGATTCGTGCATGGGCTAGGCACCAACGGTCATCATCCAGCTTTTGGAAGGTGTTCTCCTGAGGCTGGAGTTGCGACATCGTCAACTCCGACTTATTCCATGCTCTTGCAGCCCTACTCCTTTCCTTGGGATCATCGGATGTCAAGAGCTTGTAGTATCCGCTCAGAGGATCACTCCGATCTGAGCTGGGAAGAAAATCGAGAAATTCATCGAAAGCATCCGGAAACATGCGCCTGGAGCCCAGTCCACCGACCGAGAACGACCATTCAAGCTCAGCTTTCGTGACTGTGAAGATTCCGCGAATGACTAGGGATTTGACCCGGTTTGGGTGAGTCTGCGAATAGAGCAGTGCAAGTGTTGAGCCCCACGAGCCCCCGAAGACGAGATGCCAGACATCGATCTGCAAATGCTGGCGAAGAGTTTCAATGTCTGCGACGAGATGCTGTGACGTGTTGTTTTGGAGTTCTGCTGGAGGAGTAGAATTTCCGGCACCTCTCTGATCGAAAAGGACGACACGGTAGATCTTTGGGTCAAAGAACTCGGTATTGCTCTTGGATGTTTGCCCTCCTGGACCGCCGTGCAAGAAAACGACTAACAAGCATTATTGTCAGCAGCAAGTGGAAGCGCAACGTCGAGACACAAACCTGGCTTGCCATCACGGGGGCCGTATTGTTCGTAGTACAGTTTATGGACGGGGTCGACTGGCAAGAAGCCGACATCCCATGGTTCAGAATGAGCGTGGCCGGCCATGACGACGTTGTTGAATCAGGCTGAACCCGAATTTTCTCGCAGTACTATAGACAATTACTCGAGTTTATGACGCTAACTCAGATATATCTTATTCTTGCAAACAATCTCTTTCGCAATCGATGGTGAGATATGGAAATCTAGGCGCATCGTTCTTGTTACTTCTTCAGATCTCAGGTTACACGGTGATCGGAGTGACACGTGGACACGAAGGTACAGTAGCGAGTAACAATCCAAAAAATGAGCAATTTTACCGAGGGCACAAAAATAGCACACCGCTACATAGTGGACTGGGGCGAGGCTTCTAGCCATGGGCATCAACTCGTACGGCGGCAGGTAACAGGCAACAGGAACGTTCACATCTTGTAGACAAGTTGATTGATTGAATATCTATGAAAAAGGAAATCTGTCTCTCTAAGGACTCTGTCCTTTACTAGGCCAAAAAGAAGAAGGACCCCATCCTGGGACCTGTGCCTAGCCCTGACCAATCAGAAAGCAGGATTATCTTCCTGTACAATGTACAGGCAAATCACCCAGCCTTGCCACTCGTCTACCTACCATAGTAAACCTCTCCCATTACAATACGTATATAGCGGTATAGGCCTAGATAGGCTAGAATAGCGTTAGTTCTAGCCCCAAGAATCATACACTTTGGCGAAACTCAGGTGGAGTGGGAGTGTGGTGAGCTTCGAGCTTCCGAAACATACCCGTATGGTCGGCCATCTATGCCCGGGACAAAGCTCTCCCTTGATCCCAGCTGTGTCCAAATCGAACTGATGAAAACGCCACCTTCTGAATCTAAAGGGTACCACATCTGGAAGATGGTGGTGGAGAAATATTCAGGGTGCGATCTGACTAGAGAAGATGAAGATAAGTTCGTGGCCATCTCAGGTCTGGCGAAGAATCTGGGGCCCCCTGAAGACTATTTGGCCGGACTCTGGAAATATGACCTTCCGTATCAATTATTATGGAAGGTCAGTTCAACGGTGTCGAAAAGAAACAACTCTGGGACGCCTATCTGGTCGTGGGCGTCCATGAGCGGGTCCATATCGTACCACGTCCGGTGGGCCGTGAACAAAACCGACGAGGAAATCCTCATCAGCGTGGTCGATGCGGCGACGGTCTTGAAGACTGCGGACCTAACCGGCTCTGTTCGTCGAGGGTTTGTCGAGATCCACGGCCCGTTGGTCAAGGTAGAAATCAAAGCGAATCCCCCCGACCAGCGACCTCCGAGCCATCTGATCAATGGTAGCCACTGGGTCGTTACGTGGGATGTTGGACAATGGAACCGGTTCGATTGGACCCATGGCCACCCCTCCGAGGTCGCGGACGTTTTCTGGGCCATGCCGATTGAGATCAAGCAGGCCCAACATTGTCTGATCAGTGGGCTGGTGCTGGAGGCGATCCCTGGAAAGCCCGCCCTGCGGCGTGCGGGCTTCTTTTCCATTGCCAACACCCCAAACCCGCGAGGCCTTTATGTTTTCTTGCCCATGCTTTGCCACGCCGACTACATGCCTGACGAAAAACTCTTTGCGGCGGGATTCTGTGACGAACGGAAGCAGGCGCCTGCAATCAAGCGATACCGGTTCTTAACGTACAACTTCTTGATATTTTGAATCGCAATGTATGACGCATCAACACATCAGGATCATGAGAGCCTTACAGGAGAAGGGTCAGGTTCTTGTCTCCATGAAGACTCCCTACCTGGACGAATCTGGATGGGGCAACTTGCTTACGGTGCTGCGGGAAAAAGACCTCGCGCACTTCAAGGATCAACGAGTTTCCAACCTTCTTTCTCCAAACCTAGTCAACTATTACGATAGAAGGCTCAAGGCAGAATACCATCAGCATTGTCAACACGCGGCTGTTGCCGTGGGCCTCGTTTATGTCCAGGCGAAAACGGCCGATGGTGGTGCCAAATGACCCTCATGTGGCCACCAGGATAGGTCAAAATGGAGCAGGGTGGAGTGAACAAGAGCCTTCCTGGCAAGGCTAGTACCACAGAACTCAAAGCGGATGGACGGGAAGTGGTGCTCTACAGATGACACTAGAATTGATTCTGGACAGATGCCATAGCTGGTGTCCACCAGCAAGTGTCTCTGACGACCCAGGCCATCAGGACCTTGGATCTCGTCATCGTCATCGTCATCGTCAGCCATACAAACTCAAAAGTCTACAGCTGCACCATTCTCGATGAGCAGCGGGGACCGCAGCCTCATGGACTCTGGTTACAATTCATTAGTGTTCCTGTTGTCACTCGGAAAGGAAGCTTATCATGTCTAGGCGCCTATCCACGTCACGACGCATGCGGGATATGTCTCGACGCGTTGAAGTAGGCCGAAATTGATCAAAGCTTGTTGGATTGCCCGCAGTAATATCTGACTCTTTTGGTTTGTTGCATGATTCGACAATCACGGGTTTTCCTTAGTCGTCTCGTGGAGGCTTTTGGCCATATATCACGGCACTGATGGGTTCTTAGCCGTGCTGCTTCGCCACACATGAACAACCCGGGCTGAGATGGCGGGTGAAAAGGGAGGTCACACACCTGTAGAAGTAAAACCCCTGCCTCGATTTGGCCATCATGTCTTTCCTTACTTGAGCCAGAAAGACCTCGACCTCCTCGGGCGACCAGCCCAGGCACCTAGTGAAAAGGGCCAAACTGATGCTCTGTAACCCTTGATACAAGGCCACCAGCTGAGCCGATCCGCCTTGCTTCAATCTTTTATCTTTGGGCCACGTCCCCAGCGGCAGTTTGAAAGGGCGGACCACGACGTCCACAAAGCCCGCGTTGCGCATCTCGACTCCAATCTGATCCAAATCGGGAGCGAGGGTCCGGCCCATCTCCCCAATACTTTCCCTCATATATTTACACCACAGCGGCAGAGGATCTTCCTCGGGGATGTCTTTGATATCATTGCCCAGTCGAATTTGCACTTCTTGAGACTCGAAATAGCCGCCGGGGGAAAGGTGTCTGATGACAAATGTTAGAAAGGGGGTTACCCAAAGACCAAAAAGGCTCTGGGGACCAACCGAAAGATCTGTTGAGTATATTTTGCAAGGTTCTGGATGCTCCCGGATATCATCAGTCGGGAGAACACCAGAGAAAAATGATTCTCGGGCCAGGTCCAGGCGTCTTCGACGTCGTCGATTTCGAACTTGACGTTCGGAGGGGTCCAGCTGGGCTGCATCGGACTGAGATCGACACCGAAAACTTCGGCGTCGGGATGGTCGTCGGCTACCTGGATGGCCCATATGCCCGTCCCACAGCCCAGATCGAGAATTCTGGCCGGGTTCTCTACCGGCGAGAAGAAATGTCGTCCCAGCGTGGTGATGATGGCGTGGTGTTGCATGTCCATTCGCTCCTGCTCGATCTCGTCTTCCGGCATAAAGTATTTGCCGTCCTTGTAGACATGATACCGGCGGCCATTCTCGTACCGCCCTTCATAGATCGACGAGCGGACGGACTGAGTCAAGGTTGACATGTCGTCCCCGAGAGCAGAGTCATCGTCCCGCTCGTCCTCCCGAGGAAGTCAGCATCCTCGCATAATATTCATCGGTAACCTACCATCTCCACATGGTCATTATCTGGACCAATCTGCTCATCGGCCATCGCGAATGGCAGCTGGAGGGAGGATGGGGTGGGTTTGCGATCCTTGTGTGGTAGAACAACGGGTAGTCTAATTCAAGTTTTCGGCCGTTGCGGATGATCTGCGCCGTGAGGACTGTGGCCTGACACCTACGCTAAGAGGACTGGGGTCAACGTACCCTGCGAGCTTGGTTGTGAGGAGCCACTACTTGTAGAGCAGTCAGTGGTAGTACAGATGTGGCCGTGATGATAATATCTTGGTGTCCCTACTCGAGACGAGGCACGAGATAGTCGTCAGTTCAGTCAGCTCAGAAGCTCGGACCTATGAACACATGACCTAATCTGCTTGGGCAGACCTTTGCAGACGCTCAAGTGCTCGTTACCGCAGGCTAGCGCAGGCCAAGGGCCAAGGCCTGAAGAGACACGGGGCCTCTACGGGGTGTCGGGAGTGTGCACCCGATGCATTAGCAACCGCGCTATTGATCGAACGATGGACTTGTTCAATTCAAAAGACTGACAACAATGTTCTTTTGATTCCTTGTCCCGGTCTTCTTGGTGAGTGTGGCCGCTATCGTGCCCGTCGGTGGTTGTCCTGCGTACATAAGTGTCAAGTGGGTGCCGGTGCGGTCACATCCCCAGGCAGTCTTAGGCAGCTAGCACTGGGTATATTAATCGTCAACGGAAATATCAACTGTCATGGTCACTATAAAGCGTCATTTAAATTAGCGAGGCACCGAGGTCACCGTATTTAGTGCATCCTCTCGTTGAGGGGTCGATTCCCCCCCAGTGATGCTCTTTATCATCGACGTCGTTTGTTGAACTCTACTAGCTATCCACTCTATCCCGATTCTGCCTTATTCCAACCCATGCAGATGGCGTTGCCCATCTGGCTATCTGGATTCCTCTCGTTCCTGGTCATTTACTACGCATACAGCTCAATCCGTTCTTATCTGCGGCTTAGGAGGTTCAATGGGCCTTGGTCTGCAGCATGGTCGAATTTCTGGTACATACGCGCCTCACTCAGCGGCAAAGCACATATAGCTCTTGCCGAGGTATGCAGCAAGTATGGCAGTACGGCACGCATAGGTCCAAACACGCTTGTCACATGCGACGAGGAGCTCTTCAAGAAAATCAACTCGATACGTTCGGGTTATGTCAAGTCGGACTACTACAAGGCATTTCGCTTTGATGCCGACCGGGAGAATGTTCTCAGCACCACCGAACCCGAGGCTCTCTCTTACATGAGGAAAAGAGTGACCGCTGGCTATTCCGGCAAGGAGAATGCGCACCTCGAATCAGACATGGATCGTGCTCTGTGGAGTTTGTTTAAGCTGTGGAAGGACAAATATATCGCCCCTGGCTCCAATTCTCAGCGGGTGGATCTTGCCAGAATGATGCAGTATCTCACTCTCGACATTATTTCGACATTGTCTCTCGGGGAGCCCTTGGGGTTTCTAGACAAGGACGAAGATCTCTACGAATACATCCAAACCATGACAGCAAATTTCCCAGCCATGACATTCATGTCAGCGGTCCCCATCCTCAGCAGGCTAATGCGTATCCCTTCGGTTCAGCGGGTTCTCGCACCGTCTGTGAAAGATCGCATCGGAATGGGCAAGTTGAAGGCGGTTGTGAGAGAGAAGATATCTCGACGACTTTCTGGGGCGAAAGAAGAAGGCAGGCAGGACATGGTCCTCAGCTTCGTCAAGCACGGTCTATCACAGGGGGAAATTGAAGACGAATCCATGCTGCAGATTCTGGCGGGATCCGATACGACGGCCACCATCCTTCGCATCGCCCTGATCTACATCATCTCCAATCCACGCATCTATCGAGAGCTCCAGCGTGAGTGTGATGCCGCAAAAGTACCTGAGGACGAGATCATCACGAACGAACGGGCATTACAATTACCTTATCTTATGGCAGTCATCCAAGAAGCGCTTCGTTACCACCCCGCTGCTTCAGGACATGGCCCCCGAATCGTGCCTCCACAAGGCGACACCCACGACGGAATGTACATCCCACCAGGGACGGTCATCACCGTCTGCACCTGGAAGCTCCATCGCCTGAACTACGATGCGTACGGAGAAGACGCCGATGTCTTTCGGCCCGAGAGATGGCTGGAAGCGAGTCCCGAGCGACGCGCGAGGATGGAAAAAGCCCACGACCTGGTCTTTGGCTACGGGTCGTTCCGATGCCTGGGCGAAAGGATCGCACGCATCGAGTTGCACAAGGTCCTGTTCGAGCTGATGAGGCGCTTTGATTTCGAACTCCTCAATCCCATGCACCCGCTCGACAATGACGTGAATTACGGCATTTTCCTCCAAAGTGGACTGTGGGTGCGTGTCGAAGAACGCAAGCTCTGAGACCTGGACATGCCGAGCCTGGCGGGCGTCGACGCTCATTCTTCAGATTGAAATTTGGAAGCAAGAGCAGAAGAGGGCTCACGAAGATCCCAACTGTCGAAAGATATCAAATCCTCAATAGTGCTATGAGACCTCCGAGGGTGGAACGCTTGTACAGCGTGTCTGTAGGATCGAACAGGACGACCGCCTTATGATTATGCCACCTAGGTACTCGGATCTGTATTGTCTCTTCTTGTACGATGCACCTTGTTCACTTCCATTGGCTTTCGCATGACCGTCCACGTCTTCGACTAGAGCCTGATTCCGCTTCGCCGTCCCAAGCCTTTCCCGCTGGAGTTGAGGTTGGATGAAATGCGTACTCATATACAACCAGCGTAGGCTTTGTTGAAATCCATTCACCGACGTATGTATGCGAGGAATTTCACGCTAGAGCGAATAGTCTAGATCTTCTTCGATATATATACCCCAAACTGTCGTCCTTCGCACTCATTCAGCTGACTTATCCACCTATCGCCTTACTCTCCCGCTAACGATTATTTAGTCGATCTGCTCCCTCGTCCGCTCTCTTCTCCTCCCTTCCTCTCTTTTGCACTGCCCTTCTACTCCCTTCTCCTCCCTTATGTACCGGTGAGGCTCCTATTTAGGCTCTAGTCCTATAGGCGCTAATGTTATATATATCTAGCCTCGTAGTAACTTTACCTAATTATATCTATAGTAGCCCGTTTCGGCCCTAATATTACGAAGGTGGCCGTTTATTCTATCGGCGCTGCAAGTCCTTCCGATCGTGCGTGTTCTCCCTTTCCAACGGGTGGAGGCAAAACCCTTCTCAGCGACGTGCTCAGGCTTACTTTTGCCTTGAACACTGACGAATTCGATTTCGCCGGTATCCAGCCTCTCCTCAATTCAGTCCTGACTAGCGAACTTGACGATATATTTCTGATGAAGGAACGTCTAGCCATGATGCAAGCAAACTTGAGGAAGTTGAGGAAGGAGAAGAAATCATCATCTGACATAGACAAAGCTATTGAAGAGGTGGATTTACTCACGCAGAGCCTCGTGAAGCAAGACTACAGCAAGACCATGCAGTCGGGATGAAAGTTAAAAATGCACCGACACCTGGATGACCATGACACAGCTCAGGACCCCGAAAACTGGGTTGAGATAATGATCAAGACTCGGCTCGACGCGGGGAAATTCTTAGGCGGCTTGAAAGAGATAGAGGACTCGCATTATGGCCACACACCGTTGTCAGGAGGAAAGGGGCATTGAAAGCCACGTCCACAGCCATACACCTTTGCTGTAAGGCCCAATCACCGGGTGCGAAGCCCTGGCGATGCTGCTACTAGAGAAGGGGGTCGACATCATGATGCCAAACAAGTACAAGCGGACGCTAGTCAATGCAGCATCAAGAAATGGGGATTACCTTCAAGAAAGATATATTGTGCGGCGCTCAAGCGTGTGGCCCGCAAGTGTGCAACACAGCATTAGGACGCCAATGCGCTCCCAGCGCCGCTCCGCCTGGTCTGTCGGCTGCACCTCCTCCACGACGAGCACAGTAGACTCCATCCTCTGGTCTTGACGGGGGGCAAGACGTAGCATGAGGCCCAGCCACGGCTGGGACAGGAGCCGCTTCCGGAATCCAGGAGTTATGTCGGGCTCGTTCTCCGGGGGATACGCATCTTCCCGCGTGGGGAAAAAGCCGCCCTCCCATATGCTGTTACCAAACGCCACAGTGCCGATAAAGGCGAACGGGTTCGGGTAGTACGTGTAGTCGTGTGTCGTGATTCTCTCGCGGATCCGGATCGACACCTCAGGTGCCGTGATGGCGAGGACGTAATGCTGCAGTAGATACTTTTCGTCTGTCCCGGCCACCAAACCGTCGTAAAAGTCAGTCCAAGAAACCGTAACCGCCGCCGTGCCACTTTGGGCCTGTGCTGGGATGACTACGGATATGCTGACGTCGTCTGGAACGATCCAGATGCGTTCGAGACGCCTGGAATCGTGCGAATGGCGATCCCTTCTCGGTTGGACAGTGCCGGTCCAGCCAGTCCACGACCAGCTGGGGAATTCCGGGCGCCGGCACGCCTGCTTTTTCAGCCGCCAGAAAAGGCCGTGGACCAGGCCGGTAAGGGTGCCCACTCTGCGGTTCGCGGCCTGCTGCACGTCCTTCCACAAGTCCCAGGCCTCGTGATCCCTCATTACTATGATGGTGGCAATAGAGACCGTGTCGAGCGGGTGGCTGTCCCAGCGGGACGGGTCACTTTCATGATCGTCTTTGCCATCTTTGCGGGCACCGGCAGCGACACACTTGACGCCAAGGTCGCCGTAGCCATCGCTGTCGCTATCACTGCCGTCCGCCTTCTCCCCCACAGGCACGACCGGCACGCCGCAGAGGTGATGGAGGCCGCCTTCTTTGCGCTGGGCGTAGGCACGAAAGATACCAAGCATGGCGTTGAGCGCGTCCGCCGAGCACGTCAGGCGGCGGGCCGTGTATTCTTGCAGGATGTAGAACAGGCGCCAGCCGGGCCTAAACATCCGTGGCTGTAGGTGCGTCGAGGAGTCGTAGTTGGTGTGGAGTGGTTGATGGACGGCCTCACGGCGGGTGTAGTCCATGCCGCATTCAAACGACATCTCGCAGTCGGAGAAGAAGAGTCGCCGGCGGGCCATCAGGCCCTCCTGATAGGTCCAGCCGCGCGTCCACCATGTCGACGACGACCGAACATGGTGCGCTGGATGCGGCGGGATCACAGTGAGCGCATGGCCGTGGACGCGGACGCAAGGCCACCCTGTCCGGGGCCGTCCCGGGACACCGGGCAAACCGGCTGTGACATCCTTTCCGGCCGCCGCCACGAGTGTCACCTCGGCGTTGGCGTAGACTAGATCCATGGCCCGCAGCTGTACTCGCTTCACGGCAGCATCTCCCTGTTGAACGACGCAGTACTGGTCCACCCAGAGGTGGTCGTAGCCCAGCGCGAGCGTCGTGTTGATGGCGTCGTGGATCACAGCCGGCAGGGCGTCCAGTACTAATTGCTGCGTTCCGACATTCTGGTCTCCTTGGTTGCCCTGTCCCCACACGTAACTTAGCGCTACGTACGGCGGAACTGATGATGGTGATGCCTCCCCTCCCTGCCCCAGCGTCATAATCTTCCCCGTGGTACACTCGACAAGGCGGAAATGGGGGATCGCGTGGAGCTGGTGCCGAGTGCATGGCTCCGAGGTGTGATGCTTCCGGCAGTGGGCGATCCAGTTCTTGGCCAGATCTAGGTCGACAAAGGGGCGGGCGGCCTGCGGCGAAATGGTTAAGGCCTGGCTGCCGTAGGGACAGTTGGACCCTAGGCGGCCGATAGTGGTGGCCTCGAAAATGTGCGGGCGAGACTCGTTCCAATAGGGAATATCCTGGTCAAATCCACTGTCGGCATAATGTTCGCTGTCCTCTTGGTGCAATACAGCCAGGACCTTAGTGTCGATCCAGTTCTCGCTCCAGTTGGAGTCAGGCGTGCCGAACCACGTCGTCCCAAAGGCCTTCAGCACGCACGACAGGCTGTCGTCGTCTGTCCGGCCATCTCGATGACCCGGACGGGCGACGGCGATTAACCGGCACATGCCACAGCGGCGGGACTCCCAGCTTGCGTCCACGCGGCCGAGATCGACACTGCTTCCTGCTTGGGAGAAGAGGCTGTCGAGGTCCAGAGTCGCGCATCGGGGGCACAGGTCTGCGTCGCCGTCATCGACATCCCCGTACGCGTCTTGTTTGCCAAGAGGCAGTAGGCTGTCCTTCCCGTGCCGATAGTCATCCCAATCCATAAATCTGTGGTGGTCCATGTTGTAGACGTCGCGCGACTTTCGTGTGACATTGGTGTCTTCCGTGGCCTCCTTGCCAACCAAAACACCAAATGCGGTCTTGCCGTCGTCTATGGCACCCCGTGAACGGAGCAGCGTCATGCTCATTGTGTCGCCATATGCTTTGGCGACGGTCATGGCCATGCAACCGTTCCGGTCCGTCTGGTGGACGTCGAGATCGTCCCGCGCGATGAGCAGCTGCACCATGCTGCCGCTGCAGCCGTGTCGGAGAACCGCGTGCATCAGGGGCGTCATGCCATCGGCATCTCGTGCATTGGGGTAGACTTCCTTCCTGCTCAAAAGATGCCGCACCGCATCGAGTCGCATGTTGATGATGTCCGATCCACCCACCTTGGATGCGATCGCCCAAGATAGAGGCCTGCGTCCGGTCGCATCCTTCGTGTCAGCTCTGACTCCGTCCACAGCGAGAAGCATGTTTACGACGTGCGCATTTCCGTACTCCGCTGCCACCGACAATGGCGTCCGCCCCTTGGCGTCTTCCATGTCGGGATCGCCCCGGTTCGTCGCCCCGAGCAAAAGCTTCATAATATGCGCTGCTTCTTTATACCCCTCAAGGGGATGTGACTTTATTCGAGCCGCCTCATGGTACAGGGTTACGCCTGCCGCATCCTGATGACCTGGATTGGCGCCCGGGACGGCCAGAAGTCTTTCCACCATGTCTGTGTGAGACCCTCTAACTGCAGCTGCCAGTGCGGTCTGTCCACGCGCGTCTACCCGGTTGGGATCTATTCTAGGATGCGCGAGAAGCAAATTTATTGTCTCCTCTTCGAAGTAATCAAAGGCCAGTATGAGCGGTACGTGTTTCCCGTTGCCGTTCGGATCTGTATCAGGATGTTCTAAGATGACCTCAACCACATCATGTTGTCCATTCAAGGTGGCGTGGCACAGTGGCGTCATTCCGTTCTTATCCACCGAATTCGGGTCGACTCGACCTGTGCTGAGCAGCTGCCTAGCTGTGGTCGCGTTCCAAGGCCCATTCGCGGCATGGGAGAGTGGCGTTCTCCCCTCGTTGTCCGGGCAGTCGGGGTCGATTTTGTCGTCCCGCAACAGCTCTTCGACATAGGCCGTTTGTCCGTATTCAACTGCCGTTGATAGAAGCGTCTGCCCCTGGTCATTCACATAATGCATGTTGAATCTGCCGTCGGCCACCAGC
Source organism: Cladophialophora immunda (assembly GCF_000835495.1). NCBI lineage: Eukaryota > Fungi > Ascomycota > Eurotiomycetes > Chaetothyriales > Herpotrichiellaceae > Cladophialophora > Cladophialophora immunda. The sequence goes on from NW_015622544.1 coordinate 3,304,376, forward strand.
AGCCGCACAAGTTCAGAGGTTTGGTGGAAGTTGATGTAGGTCAGTATATCATCCATGCACGGTTGGATTCTCTCGTGGGCGAGCAACAAGCGTGCAGTGGCTGCCTGGTCGCTTTGTATTGCCATCGTCAGCGGCCGGTATCCGTACTTGCCCGGATCGTTGGGGTCAACGCCGTGGTCCGTGAGTAGCGCCTCCACCAACCGCGTGCTCCCGGACTTGACGGCAGTGACGAGCAGGTCGCCACCTTGTTGGCCGGTTCCAAACTTGTCTAGCAATATCAAGGCTGCGTCTTCGTTTTTGTATTGTGCAGCCAGTTCCAAAGCATTACCACGCTCATGCGGGACAAAAGGATCGACGCCATCCACCTGCGATAACATCACAGCCACTTCATGAAGTCTCTTGGTCAAATCCGCATTGTGATGTAGGCCATCCAGAGCAATAGAGAGAGCCGTCGACCCATGGGAGATTCGATACGTTGCTTTTATCGCGTTCCAGTTGAACATACGGTCACAGTCAATCAGCTGACGCACGACAGTCGTGTGGCCGTTGTTGGTGGCTTCCCACAAAGGCGTCGACCCAGAAAGGTCCTCAAGGTTGGGATTCGCGCCTCTGCCCAGAAGCTGGGCAACAACTTTGCTGTGGCCCCCTTCTGCTGCGAGCAACAAGGGTGTGCGTCCTTTGTGGTCGCGGATGTTGATATCCACGACCTTGTCCGCCAGGAGTGTGTCCACTACGTTTTCGTCGCCAGCCTCTGCAGCTCGCGACAGTGGTGTCTGGCCGTCATTGTGCTGGCCGTCGATGACGTAGTCGAGTTCAGGTAAAGGATTCATGTTTATCACAGGAGGCGGAACAATCGAATTTCATCGTTGGAATCGTCAACGGGATCGCAATGGCAAGAAAAGCGGCATATACCGTCAGACAAGGCAGAAAAATGCGTGGAAGCCTGTCTTGTTGATTGGCTCGCAAGGCCTGCTAGCCGTTCTTCTAAGCTATATTCCATTCTATCTCAGGCCATTCTTAGCCCCCGAAACCGAGTTGCTTCCTCGCCTCGGCCCGGGCCCCAAATAACAAGCTTTGCCACTATGCTAGTGGCTAGTAAAATTTATAGGCAACTAGAGTCTAAAGCTCCGAGTCCTTAGCAAGGCAAATAATGGAGCAAGAGATTCCTTGATACCGCCCCGACAAACTCCTGGAATATGTCTGTCCGTGTGAACCAAGGCGACGCCAATTCAACCAGCGACGCCCCGGACTTTCGCATCGTCACTACGCTAAAACACACGCTGTTCAACGCCGAAGACGCGGAGTCAGACTCGGCGACAGACGCTGGAATAGGGCGGTGGAAAGACCTCAGCAAGAAGCTCTTCGCCCTGCATACGCGGCGACTGCGCGAGGCGGCCGAAGCGTTCGGCTGGGTGGATGTCGTGAAGAGGCTCTCGGTTCCTGCCACCGGCGCTCAAGCGAGCGAGCCAGAAGATGAAGAGCGGCTCTCACCACAGACCGAACCCTTCAATCTGGAACGCTTCGTCGAGGATGCCGCCGTCGCCACATCCCAAGGTGGCTCTTCCCCGGGCCCTGGGAGAGGGTTCCTACGAGACCTCCGCGTCCGCGTCCTGATGTCCCGCGACGGGCAGCTGGCCGTGGAATGCACGGTGATGGGCGCGGACCGACCTCTTTCGACGCTCACTCGCGCCGTCGACATGTACACGTCGTGCCCCTTCGCGGCGACCGTGCCGGGAGAAGGAGAACAGCGAGGGGCAGCCACACCCCCATGCCACGTCACGGTCGACGCCCAACCCACCCGGACGTCGCTGTTCACGCGGCACAAGACCACCCATCGCGCGCCCTATGACGATGCCCGCGCGCGCGCGGGGTCGCCGCCGCTCCTCCCGACCACGCCGCCCACGGCCAGGGAAGTCCTCCTCTCCAACGCCGCGGGACAGGTCACCGAGGCGTCCCTCTCGGCGGTGTATTTCCTGCGCGGTGGCGCGTGGCTGACTCCGCGCTCCGACTGCGGGGGCTTGCGGTCCGTGACCCGACTCTACGCGCTCGAGGCGGGCTGGTGCGACGAGGGGATCGTGCCGGTCCACGAGGTCGCGGAGGGGGAAGTGGTGTGGTTGAGCAATGCGGTTAGAGGCTTCTTCCCCGGCGTGGTGAAGCTGCATGGCCAGAATGGACGGGAAAACAGCACCTGAGGTTTCACTATGGGACGGAAAAGACAATGGGGGGTTGGCTCTCTTCCTCTAGTCGCTGTGTATGAGTACAGCCTATGGATAAATCCCCAGGCTCATATTCTAGTTCATAATCATCATTCTTTTTCAAGTCTCGAACTCCAAGTTATGCTCCCTTTCGTGGATAGGCTCATCGTCTATCGAGGTCGAACTTCCCACTCTCTGAATCTCATCGGAGGGGAACCTCTTTCTTCGGCCCGTTCTCCTTGGTTGTGCCTTTATCCGATGCTGCTCCTGTCGTCACCGGCTTCTGATCCGCTGGGACCCCTCTAAAAAGCAACCCTTTTCTGCTGAAAAAGTCATGTACCACCTCGTCGCTCACCTTTTTCCTCCTCTCCTGGAAACCGCTCACGTATTGCTGCAACTCCTTGATGCAGATGGCCTTGATCTCCCCGGTCATCATCTCTCCCTTCTCATACTGTTCCTTGATCTTCGCTAGTTCATCATCGTCTTCCAGGAAGAAAGTGAGGTATTTGTAGGGTACGTCAACATCCGTTCTCCCGCCCAGCTCGCGTTGTTTCTCCGCCGTGTCCTGCCCGCCAGAGAATGCGAAACGGTTGATCTTCTTCTTGATCGCATTCGGTGTATCGGTTAGAAATATCGCAGAAGAGTCGACACTTGCGGACATTTTGGTGCCTTCACCCTGTAACGCGGGAAGAAAGCGGGAGTGTATGAGGCATGGTTTCTCGTATTTCATCCTCTCTGCTATATCTCGACAGACACGGAAATAGGGGTCTTGATCAATCGCACAAGGGATTAGGCAAGGGATCCTGGGGACGCTTTTTGCGTCGGTGCCAAAAATATGTGGGAAACTGGTTGCAAAGGAGGGCGCAGACTGGGTTGCAGGGAAATGGAATTCGCCAATGTTGTTGCTGTCATTGAACCCAAATGCCCCTTTTATCTGGTTGAGCGTGATGCATTTCGCCGCGAAGCATACATTGCGATAGAATGCGCCCCCCATGTACTCAAAGTCCGAGAAGATGAACGTCTTTTTCGGGTCGAAGCCCAACGCAATGATGTCTTTGGCATTTTCTCTTGCATACCGGGTTGCGTCATCCATGCTGATGGTTTTGGAGTGCATGAACTTTTCGTCGTCTGTTAACTGGATCACAAGGGGGCAGTCGAAGACTTCTTGTAGCCAGCGCGTGAATTCGAACGGGACGCTGTGCCCAACGTGCATGCTGTCGCTGCTTGGCCCTCTCCCCGTGTATAGATAAAATCTTTCGCCTTTCTCATACTTGCCCAGGATTCTTTCCATTTCGCGATGGGAGATCACTATTCCGCGGCGCATGAATCTGTGGGGTTTTTTGCCGGTCGCTTTTTCGAATCTCTCGAGTAACTCGGGCGAGATGGGCGTGGCACCGAAGTCGCGGATCAATTTGTCGTAGTCTACTGGCTTTATGTGGCCAGACTCGTCCACGCCGCCGGACACTTCGAAGGGGGTGATTTTTTGTTCGGCCATGGCGGGCAAGGGGGTTGAGGGGGTGAATTTGAGAGACCCAGGAGCGGAGACCGAGGGCAGGAAGTGGGAGAATAAGGATAAGGGCGAGACTGGGTCCTCAAAAGGCGCGAGGGGTGGGGGGTTAGTTGTGAGGCTGTCTGAAAACAATTGCTGTGGCAGTCGGTCTGTGTATCGCCTGTAACTATGCGTGAGTCTTCGATTCACCGTTTGCTGCGTGCAGCCCAACTGCGATAGAAAGTTGTCCAATGATATTGCGTCGTCGGATATGGCTCTCCGCCCTCCACAATTTGCCGGCCAAGCATTTCTCTCCTCTTCTTTTCGGCCGAATGTGGCAACTGGGCTTGAGAGCTCGCGTGAGGGTCCCAAAAACTCGCCGTCTCCTTTCCATCCTCATCTTACTCTTTAACCATCAGCCATTACCTTGGGTCAATGTCTCCATGCCAGGATGAAATTCTACGAACACTCCTTTAACTACGACTACACTTTCCCCGCCGTCACTTTAGCATATTTCCTGCGCTATCCGAACCCTTATTCCAGGCATGTTCTCAGCTCCGACGTAATCGATCGCTACATTGATCCCGAGACGAACCGGCTCCATACTGTACGACTACATCTGAAAAAATCGAAAGTGCCCGCCGGCATCCTCAAATTCCTCCCTCGTGGCCTTGCCGGCCCAGGCGGCGCCAGTCAGAGCTATGTCCTAGAGAAAAGTACGATTGACATCAATGAGGGATGGATGGAAACTGAGTCCAAAAACATGGAGTGGACGGGGATTTTGAGCGTTGTGGAACGACAAACATATAAACGGCAACGGCTGTCTGAGATAGCGTCCTCGAGTCGATCGGGCGATGACCTCCAGCCACAGAGACACAAAGAAACCACCACCTGCAAGACAGTTGTGACGTTTGTATCACATCTGGGCCAGAACAAGTTACTGAGCTGGAAAAAGCATGAGCACGCTGCAAATGTTGAGGAAGAAGCACCAAAACAAGGCTTGTTTGCTGCGTGGTCGACTGCTGGTATCCAGCGGACCATCGAGCTGATTGGTGTGAAACGAACCAAGTCAGCTCTGGTAAACGGAAAAGAAGGAATGAATGTCGTGCTGGAAAGACTACGGAACGGTGGGATTGTGGGTGTCCTCGAAGGAATGAGAAGAGACCGGATGGAAGTGCTGGGGGCGGATGGCCATTGAAAACAAGCCCTTCGCGTCTGTGGTTATACCCTGCATTGAGCAGCCTCAATTGCAAGCCTCAATTCGATTTGTACTACTAACCTTTGCTGTTTGAATGATTGTGAGCCAGGCGCCGGGGACAAGTGCATGAAAGTATTGGGAATGGATGGCGTATTTGGAACAAAAGAGGGATGCTCAATACCATCGTGGTCAATGTTGATAGGTATACAATTCTGTCCACTCATCCCTTCAACTCCTCCTGTCTCGTGGGCTTTGCTACTGGTGAACGACAATGTAGCAGAATGTCACTACATCCCCTGCCACTATTGGTAAGTATAACAGACCTCCGCGACAGTCTTCACGTCCGGCTGACTTGCTGTCCCTGCAAGCACTTGCTCAGGACCTCGAGCCCTTAGCGAGATGAAGTGAAGCGTCTCAATTCACTCACACTCTTCAAGTCTTCTGCTCTTGGCGATCGAAATGCGTTGAGGTCTTATCTGGAGTCGCTCCTGCAGCTCAAGACTCGCCTCTATTCAACACCAGCATCTTTCTTGCCTTCCCCCACCTAGTCACTCGTTCAGCAAATAATCATTCTTTTTATCGACTCAACAAGGTAGCAAATATTGGTCAGCACGGCTGCTTCCCATCTTCTGTCATTCTTTCCAAGAGCAGTGGCGTTATGGTCGCGGTCACCCCGATTTTGTGGTTGACAGCCATCGTTCTGCTGAACTTCATCAAAGGATCGAACTCTGCCCGTCGTTTTGAACGGCGCAGTGACCTCGACTATGTCCCTCCCATCAACGCCTCAGCCGCCGCAGGCTGGGCTGTGCCTCTGCAGGGCAGCAACACCTGCGACCCTAACAAAACTTGTGAGATTGATCAGGCGATGCCTAGGTGCTCCTCGCTGACAATTCAAAGGCACGGATTCACTGTCACCTCCGCCTCCTGGCAAGCCTCTTCAATACCTCGCAATCGCACGTGGCCTGTACATGTATCTGTGCGCCGGCGATGGACCCAATGAAGTCGCTCAGTTTCAATCTCAATCCACGCAGCTTTATGATGCAGCCCCGCTTATCCAAAACCTCCCCAATGAAGCCGCCTTCCATGCCCTCCCTGCCAAACTTCACGACTTCGACTATGAGCAGCTAAAGAATTCCACTTTGGAGTGCTTGGGTACCATTGGAACCGTCAACGATACGGCCATTGTCACTCTTTTCGACATTGCGACGTTCGAAGCCCTTCCGTACGAGTCCGTGTTGGCGCCAGACGATCCTACGAGCACTAGCAGGTGGGCACACTCAGTGAGCTCGAAGAGAGACTGGGATATCTACCGAGTTGAAGTTGCGGGAGGCGCTCCACCTATTTGCGACAGTCAACGATTCATGGCAGAAGAAGAATACACGGCAGAGTATTGGTTCTTCTATTCTGGGGGAGAAGACTTGTGGACGCCAAATGATGTCAAAAGAGAAGAAGACCTAATTGATTCTATCAATCTGCCAGCTTTCATATGATGATATGGGAAGGACCTGAATGAGAAGATACCAGTGGACGCAATCAGCGGCGTAGCATGTGGATGAAACATTCGAAGATGGATTCAAGCAGAATCCAAGAACATTGCACCGGATTTTACGAGAGATGAGAGGATCGGATAGTATGTGGACAGGCTGATGATCCAAGACTTCGACTGATGGAATTGTCTTCTGATCCATCTCATTTCGTTCATTCGTGGGTTGGGGGAAAGTGGGGCAATTTTCCATAGGGTAGGACCCAGTGCTACTCTTGGGTGAATGACCGGAGCCATATTGCTGAGGACAGATTCTCACCAGTATCATTCGCGACAGGCCTTATTCTCCCTCCTCTCGATTTCAAGAGGCTGCGAGGCTGCGAGGCTGTCTACTAACTCCCACCAATTTAGCGTCATTCTACCCCGCCAAAGGGGACTGTTGCCGATTCGGGTAACTTAAGCGGACGGCTGCCCGTCATTATAGCCACATGAACCACCAGCGCCCCCTCTCGACGGTTTCGCCTCAACCCTCATCCTGCATCCTTCGATGCCCACACGATCACTTACTCAGTTCGCCGAATCTTTCGACTCTGATCTGCAAATACCTACGGACAGAGTTGTCTTGCACCTATTTACCCTAGATTCATCATATCCACGTGCGTCGTTGGATACAGCCTGTGTAACCTACTTCAACTTCACCCCAACTTGCCACCGACCGGAGGCGCAGGATCTCCACCCTCACTCGAACTGATTCGTGGCTTGGAGATGCTCAATCACCAATTCAGCGATTACTGGTGACACCAATCTGTGTCCTCATAACCACCCGAAAGGCTCGCGACACTCATACCACACCCTTCACGGTGGGCAGAGCGCACCTCTGCCTACCAACACTCACCCTCCACCATGTCGTCGGCGATCAACGATGACGAACTCTCTATTTCCCTCCCACAAACCGATTCCAGCCGCTCCAGGCCGTCCCTTCCCACTGTTGTCTCCCCTCCGATACGGGCCAGCTTGAGCCAGACACCAATGGCAGAGTCTCCAGGCACCGCCCGCGCAATGCAACGACTGCATCAGTATGCCTTCGTCCGCAATATCGGTGAAGGGTCATTTGGCAAAGTCAAGCTCGCTAGACACAAGGTTACCGGTCAAGAGGTTGCAATGAAGACTATCAGTCGGCGCAAATTGATCAGTCGAGACATGGCAGGGCGGATCGAGAGAGAGATCCAATACTTGCAACTCCTGCGTCACCCGCACATCATCAAGCTCTACACCGTTATCACAACCAAGACAGACATCTACATGGTGCTGGAATATGTCCCCATGGAACTGTTCGACTACATCGTAAAGCATGGCCGGCTGGGCGAAGCCAAGGCACGGAAGCTGTTTCAACAAATCATCTGTGCTGTCGAATACTGTCATCGTCACAAAATCGTCCATCGAGATCTCAAACCGGAAAATCTCCTCCTTGACAAGAACATGAACGTGAAAATCGCCGACTTCGGTCTCAGCAACATCATGACGGATGGCAATTTCTTGAAGACGAGTTGTGGAAGCCCAAACTATGCTGCGCCTGAAGTCATTGGCGGAAAGCTCTATGCTGGTCCCGAAGTCGATGTCTGGAGTTGCGGTGTCATCCTCTACGTTTTTCTCGTTGGCAGGCTTCCCTTCGACGACGAATTCATCCCTGCACTGTTCAAAAAGATCCAGGCCGGGACATTTCATATTCCATCACAAACTCCGCCAGGAGCAGTAAACCTCATCAAGCGATGTTTGCAAGTGCATCCGGTCCACCGCATCACCATCCCCGAAATCAGACAAGATGAATGGTTCATGAAAGATCTTCCTGCTTATTTGGTTGATCCCGTGGAGGAATTTCTAGATACCGGTGTCGACCCTACCAAAGCCATCGACCCTCGCCAACTAGCTCCGGGAAAGCCACTCGATGTGGTGGAGAAAATCCATGAGCAAGTGGTTGGCAAGCTCGGCCGCACCATGGGTTATGCAAAGGAGGATGTGAAGGATGCTCTGAGCAAAGATGAGCCAAGCGCGATCAAAGATGCGTATCTTATAGTCAGAGAGAATCAGTTGATGATCAGCACTCCCCAATACCGCACAGAGAACCCGGAACTGGAATCATTTATGGCGTCTTCGCCTCCGGTCGAACCAAATTATCCCAATTTCCCCGGCTCGCCACGACGATTCCAGGACATGGATGTCAAGCCTCTCACTCCAAGCCGCACAGATGCTCACCGAGCCAGTCGATCACTATCTGAAACTCCGTCTTCATTGAGAGAAGAAGAAAAACCCAGGATCTCAAATGTCCGCGTCCTGAACACATCACTACCTCATGTGCATGAAGAGCTCCTTCAAATTCGCGATAAGGCAAAGGCTCACGGCGAAGATCCTGACATGATTCTTCATCAGACGCAAGGTCAAGATCAGAAGGACGACGCTGAAAGTCCAATCCCCGAGGAAATTAAGGATGAACACGGGAACCCCATTTATCGATCCAAAGAGGAGCAGGAGGCCACATCACGAGCATTGAAACCACATTCTCGATCTGTGACGGCTCTGAATGCGTTGCGAGACCCTAAAAGCCGACCCGAAGGTATGACGACTCTGCCCTCTGATGAAAAACGTCCACCAGCTTCGAAGACCAAGCCCAGACGGTGGCAATTTGGGATTCGCAGTCGGAATCAACCCTGGGAGGCCATGAAGTGCTTGTATGCCGCTCTTAAGGCTCAAGGAGCTGAGTGGGAGGTTAACCCATGGTTGCGATCAGAGTCGATGCCAGACGGTGAGGACGAGAAGGATGGCATTCCGCCGCCTCCACCCGAATTAGAACCTGGCCAACGCCACGAGATTATGCAACAGCGGTTTTCATTTGTTGGCGAGGATTATTACATACCTCGAGACCCGTTCAATATTCGCGCAAGAATTTTAAAGAAGGGATTGCTGATGCCCGGCGAAGCACCATCTCTATCCGCTCACAGTTCGGCGGTCAGTCTGCCGGCAGAAGCACAAACCCAGCTCAAGAAACATATCGAGCAACTCGGATATGCCTCAGAGGATGTCAAACAGGTGCTGGGAATGAGTTCTCCCAACGGAAGCCAAACAAACGCAAAGTCACCAGCATCAAGCGGACATACGACGCGACAAAATACTGGCGGCGAGCCGGCCGGCCACAGCCAGGATGCGTTCACCGGACCAGGACAAGTGTCTATGAGCAGACCCGACAGTCTCTCAGCACTCAACAAGAAGATCCCAAGCGAGCATATCGGAGTTTGGGTGTTCATCGACATTCAGTTGTATACCATAGAGCAAGGAACGTTTGTTGTGGATTTCAAATGTGATGGATATCAAAATGTGATTTGGCACGATTCGAAGAAGGACCGCGAGAGGAACAAGACACCCACCAGCAGCAGCACAGTCACCAGTCCGACGAACAGCAGACCCACCAGCGGCTTTGGAGACATCAGTCACACCAGCTCTGATCGGCTCGATGAAATGGGTGCAGAAGGCTACTGGAGACCGGTCAGCAAGCGCTACAAGAACGTGGAGAAGGAGATCTCCAGCCCTTATCCTTACCTCGACGTGGCTAGTGACTTGGTGGCTCAACTAGTAAGTCTGAGTGCTAAGGCTGCGCAACGGTCCTGACTGACTCTTAGTGGGGTGGCGCTGCTGCTTGAATTTCTGTGTCTCTTGTTGTCCGCTTTTCGGCAGATGTATACGACTTCATGACGGGGACGGTATTCGCAGCAGCAAGAAGAGCTGGTGCATAGAGCACGGGGAACATGGATGGAGACAGGATTCGAGTACCTGGGGTACGGTTGATTGGCGGTTACAACACGCGCTGGCAGGAAAGATCTCACAAGCATGGGTGCGGGAAGATGTTAGAAAACACCCGAGACAATATGCATAGCCCCGCTTAGGCAGCCATAGCCACTCAATGATTGAGTAAGGATACTTGCAAACGTTCATCTGGCTCGTGAAGTACTCGGCAGAGACGCGTGACACGTATAGCCACCCCTAACGCCCTCCACGCGTATTGAAGTCACGTGTTTGCCAAGAACTACGCTAGATGATGGCGTCTTGGTTTCCGCCAAAGTCATTTGCCCAGCTGACGAACCATCGTCGGTCGGTGTCACAGTCGTCCATCCTCCTTCGCTACCAACTGTCGCCGACTACAGGACAGGCGACGACCACAGAGCGGTCTCGCTGCTTCGTACATCATCACGTTGATTGCGGCGGACGGAACTCAGGCAGATATGGGCCTCGCCTCAAAGCTGAGATCATGGTCTCAGGAGCTCACCCCGTATTTTCTCTACCTGCTCTTGGTTGCAACACTGGGACCTCTGCTCTTTGGTTATCATTTGGTATGATCTTCTATCCTCTGCTATAATCCACTTACCCCCTCGTATGCAATGCTAAACCTATTCTTAGGCCGAGCTCAATGCTCCTCAAGAGGTCATCACTTGCGCAGCGAAATCAATTAGGTCGAAGAAGGGCCCACCGTCAACGCTGGGTGGCCTGCCACAATGCATCCCCATGAACTCTACTCAACTCGGACTTGTCTCGTCCATCTTCACATTGGGCGGTTTGATCGGTGCTCTCGCGGCCGGCCCTTTGTCCGCGCGCTATGGCCGTCTACGTACTATGCGTGTTAATACCTTTTTACTAGCGCTGGGCCCTCTTGCTGAAGCACTGGCGCCCAATATTGGCGCCCTTTCGGCGGGCCGCTTCATCTCTGGCCTAGGCGCGGGCGTCTCCGTGGTTGTGGTGCCCATTTATATCTCTGAAATCGCTCCACCCAAGGAAAAGGGTTTCTTTGGTGCCTTCACGCAAATCATGACGAACATGGGCATCTTCACCACCCAGCTCCTTGGTTACTTCCTGAGCCATGGGCAGATGTGGCGTGTCATCCTGGCCGTTGCAGGCATGATCGGTGTCGTGCAGTTTGCGGGGCTGGTGTTCTCAGTGGAGAGTCCCAAGTGGCAGGCTGGTCATGGAGAACCGAGACAAGCCAATAACAATCTGCGACGTATCAGGGGTCAGAAGGCCGATATCCAAGATGAGATAGAAGGTTGGAGAGTTGAGGATGTCGATGAGAGACACGGTTTGTGTTGTGTGATGTTTGATTGGTCGAAATGTCTAACCCTTGAACAGAGGAGGAACGAACACTGCTCGCAGATTCCGACCACGAGCCACAGACGGACAGTAACACCTCCTCGAGAGGCAAAGCGCCCGAACCCATGGGGATCCTGGCCGTGCTCCGAGACCCGACCAATAACCGCGCAATCCTTGCAGTCGTTGTGGTCATGATGGCGCAGCAGCTTTGCGGAATCAACAGTATCGTCATGTACGGTGTGTCTCTGCTCGCGGACTTACTCGCATCCAACTCCGCCCTGCTCAATATCTTTGTGAGCATACTCAACATTGCAGCCACTACAGGCTTCGCCCCCCTCGCCGATGTGCTGGGTCGCAAGCCATGTATCCTCACCTCCATCGCCGGTATGGGTGCCTCATCTGTTCTCCTTGCCGTGGGAATACGCAGTGCCATTCCTGTGCTTTCCGCAGTTGCGGTACTTCTGTTTGTTGCCAGCTTTGCTTTTGGCTTGGGGCCGGTGCCCTTCATCCTGGCTTCTGAACTTGTCGGTCCTGAGGCAGTTGGGGCAACTCAGTCATGGGCGCTAGCAGCAAATTGGATCTCGACATTTGTGGTGGCGCAGTTCTTCCCAATGGTGAACGAGAGATTGGGAAAGGGTGTGGTGTACTTTGTATTTGCTGCCATTGCAGCAGTGTCCTTTGTTTTCGTGGGCTGGTATGTGCCTGAGACTAAAGGAAAGAAGGATGTTGACGAGGTCTGGGGAAGGCCGTCCAGGAGGCAAGACTAAGATGTTGAGAACAATTCAGGACGGATGAAAGGGGTTTGCCGATCTATTCAGTTCCTTTGGTTGGGTTTCTGGAAACTTGCTTCCGGGAGGCTACAGAAAGCGGCCTTCCAGCAGAGTATTCCACACGTCCAGGTGCAATCTTTCAGCAGGCTTTTGACGATCAGATCCCGGATTGACAGTTCGATTTCGATTAACTGAAGATGCAGCATCCAGTCGACTGCTACGAACCCAATGGCAGTCACATCTTCCACTCTCAGCTGGCCAGATCATAGCACGAAAGAGGAAGGTGCTCAGCGCAAGGATGCCGTTGTCCCGCAAGCACTTCCCTCGCCGCAAGGTCCATCTGCCATTTTCGTCCCGATTGGCAGTTGTGTCACATCAGCCATATTGCACGCTACAAAATGCCATCCGGAGTAGGGCGCATTAGCAAGTCACAAATTGTCGCATCTCAATGGACCGTCCAGCAAAACATCGCAATTTGCTCAAAAGGCTGTTCCTTTGGAGACATTAGCTGGGTTTTTCCTCTGCACGCCGCACGAAGTTTGCAGCGGTGAAAGTGAGGAACACAAGAAGCCAGTGCCTTGACACTGAACAGAGGACAAGCAGCGAGAAGGCTGGAATGCAGAGGTATACTGAAAGATGTTGTTGCGCCGGCCGCTCATGCCCGGCCAGGTTTCCAAGCCTCGGACATGACCGACTGACGCTCAGCTTCGCTTGACTAGATCACCATCGTGCGGGAGGACACCGAGGGATCGAGCTGTTTGATTGATGGGCACGCGCTCACCAGGTCGCTATCATTGGTTTGACGGAGGTATCCATTGTTGTTATCACCCACTAGTGTCCCTGGGGAACCCTGTCGTGAGGGTATATGAGCGATTCAAAGCGTGCCCTTATCATGACCTCCTTTCTGCTGAACGAACCTGGATGGTGGATAGAAAGACAACACAGTCTCATTGCCCTCGTCCTTTCTTCCTGCCTACAGTGCATTCCTTTATACGTGAAATTCTGTACTTCGAGCAAACAGGTAGGCGACCATGATATCTCCATCACCCGAAACTATCCCCATCGTCGACTTCTCACGGTATTCTACCGATCTGCCTTCCCTCGCGCGGGAAATCAAACAAGTCTGCGCAACATGGGGGTTTCTCTACCTCAGTAACCACGGCTTACCGCAGCCGACCATCGATCGCATGTTCGACGTCAGCGCGACCTTTTTCAAAACCACCCCTCGCGAGGAGAAATCCTCGACGCCGTGGAGCAGCATTGTCAATGCTGGATACGATGCGAAGACCGGCACCGAAGGTTACTTCAATGAACACGGGGCTAAGGAACGCGTTTCGACCGTGGACGAGAAAGAGGTATTTGTGATAAGGAAGCAGGCGTCTTACGACCAACCTATGCCGCCCTCTCTGAAAAAATTCAATCCAGAGATTCAGGCCTTCATGGGAGAGGTGCATGAGAAGATCGCCGTCCCGTTGCTCTCGTGCCTTGGGGTTGGTTTAGGTCTATCCGCCGACCGTCTTCCACAGATCCATCAGCATGAAAGTCCGTCGATGACCACTCTTCGACTCATCCACTACCCTGCCCTTCCACCCACCGACACCGCCAAAGTTCGCCTGGGGTCTCATACAGATCAAGGAGTGATCACAATTCTCTTCCAGAATCTTGTGGGCGGCCTCCAGATACGACCACCAAAATACACCGGTCCTATTAAGGACGACGAGATATGGCTCGATGCCCCTGTTATTCCGGGGGCGGTGCTCATCAATATTGGGGAGACAATGACGTTCTTCTCAGGCGGCCTTATGAAATCCACGCTCCACCGTGTCACTCGATCCCCGTTGCCCGAGGACCAGGGTAAAGAGCGGTTCTCGATGGCATACTTCTGCCACCCGAACATCGATACGTTGCTGGAGGTCCTTCAAGGGATTGAAGGAGAGGACGGGAAGGAAGTGCAAAGAAGAGAGCCGCCGATAAGTTGTGTTACGGGCCAGAAAGTCAGGACGGTCAAGGAGTGGATCGAACACAGGCATTCAATGGGCCGCTTGGAGAAGGTTAAGTAAGTAGCATCGTGCCCAGAAGATTGTTGTCTCGCAGTCTTGGACGGGACGAACGTGCAGTCGAGACGAGTATGATGATAACCAGAATCCATCGAAGTCGGCGGCATAGTTCTAGAAGGATTGCATTACGGCGGGGATGGTGGGCACATGTTCATTGTTCGACATATTTCAACGTTCATTCGCTCCATCAGGGCGCCCACCCGAAACCATCGACGATCAGTGTTTTCCCTTCCCAGTTTTGGTATTGCTATCCCGCAAATGAACTTGGTACCGTGTCTCGAAGCGTCGCGTACACTCCTTATATCTTGTCTCCGTTCATTATTCGAGGATAGAAGTTATTAGTAGGTAAAAGCAGCGACCTAGATGGATAAGGCTGCGCTAAACCTATCGAGGCTTAGATGTCGAGAATTTTGCTCTCGAACCACAATCAGGGACATTGTCGACCGATGAGATCGCTTAAAGCACTCACCTTGAGTCTATCGACGGAGATATTTTAAAGACCATGCGCGTCAACCGCCGTCTGAATGTCGGGTTTTCTGGAATCTGAGAAGCCTAGCCAAAACAGCCAGTGGGAAGTTAAGTCTGAGAAACACTTCTGTTCCCAAAAATGCGTCCATGGCGCAACAAAACTCCCCTGCTTGTACGGAAGAAGCTCGCTGGGCCTCTGAGTTTGTTGTCTGTCGATCTCATATCATCATTACCGGTTCACAGCGGAAAGATGTATCCGGCCTTGAACCGGTAGTCGGTCTTTCCGCGATATCCGAAGCCACTCGGTTCTTTCGTCAGAGTGAATCTAATACTTTGCAATTAAAACATCACACCATACTGCAAAGCCATAATCGGAAAAACGACGAAAGAGAAACTACTCATTCAGTCCATTCGGCGAGAAGAAAGTGTCGAGAAGGTGTCTGGATGATGCGCTTCTTGTGCTGGCGTTCCGAGCTGCGGTTCTTTTGGATCTGTTACCTGGTTTGGAGACCATCACAGAATCCCGAATTGAAGAAGGGCAGCGCGGGGCAGCACAAATCTGCACCTTCTCAGCCTGCCTGATGCTTATTGCCGAGTTCAAGCCGCCAACCTACTCTCAAGAGGACCAGTAGCACCTTGGCATATTCTCAGACAATCTCATGATGGCTTGAAAGTGCTCATCTTTGAGGACGGCAACAAAGCCCCCAGCCGAGGATTCGCCCAGACCCCGACTGTGGAGCTCTAACATCTGGACCCCGAAAATAAGGATATCTGTAGGTATCCACATGTAGTATAGGTCAGCCTAAGAGCCCTATCAGAACGGTGAGGCCAATACCGAGTCCCGGTATATAAAGTATCAAGGTACCCAGTATTTACTCAAGCTTCAAGGTCGTGTGGAAAACCCCAGTACTTACAGAACTAAGCAGCATCGATCGTTGTTTCAATGTTGTCGACAGCGACAATATCACACAACGTCCACTCGGCTTCAGCAGTAGCCCAGATTGGCCGAGCTACCTTTCCCCTGGCTCATGCCAGGAATGCCATTCCGAGACATCGAGCGGCACTCTGGATCGCTTCAGCCAATTACTCCTCCACAACAGGGACGCCGTCACGCCCCTTCTCATCACAAAGCCAGAGCCGCCCCATCGGACCGTTCAGCTTCATCAGCCCAGTCCCTCGCAATGCCAGGAAACTGGCCTCTGCACGAGAGTTCTCAACAACGCGTATAGCTCAACTCCGTGATTTCTTTCCAGCCCAGGAGACGAAATTCATTCGCCAGACGCCACCCGCCTGGGTACACCATGGCTATACGGAAGAGGAAATGCTGAACGTCCAGCCAGCCCATCGAGAACCGAAAACCATGGGCGACTGGTTTGCCTGGAAACTCATCAGATTCTGCCGGTGAGTTTGGGGAGCGAATTTCAAAATCAGCAGAGCTTGGACGGCTGAGAATTCGACAGATATTGGATGGATGTGGCTACAGGCCTCCGCTCAGAACAACAGGTCGACAAGAAGAATCCTACCACAGCAGTCGAAGCGGCCAGGCCCTTAACGGAAGCCCAATGGGTGGGTTGAAAATCCAAGGTCGCAAAGCACTGTTGAGGTCTCGACTAACTCTTAACTTTCGCAGCTCGTTCGGTTCGTATTCCTCGAATCCATCGCCGGCGTCCCTGGAATGGTTGCTGGCATGCTGCGGCATCTTCGGTCTCTTCGCCGGATGAAGCGCGACAACGGCTGGATCGAGACACTTCTGGAGGAGTCGTACAACGAGCGGATGCATCTCTTGACGTTTATGAAGATGTGCGAACCCGGCTGGTTCATGAAGACCATGATCCTGGGCGCCCAAGGCGTCTTCTTCAACGCCCTATTCTTCTCGTATCTGATCTCGCCCAAGATCTGTCATCGCTTTGTCGGCTATCTGGAAGAAGAGGCCGTGCACACTTATACCAGATGCATCCGCGAGATCGACCAGGGAATGTTGGACAAGTGGAGTAGTAAGGACTTCAAAATCCCCGACATGGCCGTGCAATACTGTTAGTTTCCCTTGCTTCAAATCTTGGGGTAGAGAACTTTGTCTCCATCCTTTGTTGGTAAGAATTCCACGACGCTGACGACGACAAAACCCAACAGGGAATATGCCCGAGGGGAAGAGAACAATGAAAGATTTGATCATGTACATCCGGGCCGACGAAGCCGTCCACAGAGGAGTCAACCATACACTGAGCAACCTGAGCTATAAAGAGGACCCGAACCCGTTTGTCAGCGACTACAAGACGGAAATGGGAGGCCACAAGCCCAAAGCGGTGCTAAAGCCAACCGGTTATGAACGTAACGAGGTTATTGGTTAGAATCGTAGACGATACACCAGATTGTCTCTGCTAGAAGGAAGAACGTTTCCATCCTCTTGCCAGGTTCCTTTCCTTGTCTCTTGTCTAGGCCGGGAGATCCCAGCTCTTTCCGCAATAATTACTGACTCGTCCTTCAGTCACAGTCTTGTCTCCGGTATTGAATTTCAGTTCCCAACTCTTCCACAGTGATTAGCCACTGTTCCTTGTAGATTCATCTGGAAAAAGCCGGAGGCTCTGGAAGGAGCGGGCTGCTTCAGAACAGCGGCTGAGAAGGAACTAGCCTCAAAAATGACAGTCCCCACGTCTGTTCTGGGAATCCGCCTCTCTCCCTGCGCGATCGGTTTGAAGACGGCAGCAAGAAGTCGAAACGCTGGGCATCGCGACGAACGCTTGGACTGCAGTTAACCCGAGGTAAACACGGAGCCGAAAGGTAGACGCGAATGCCATCAACCACAGTTTGGTTCGCCGCAAGTGAAAGTGTTTCGTATACGGTGTTACTGTACACAGGCAACCGAGGCTTGAGATCCTGAAAGATGCCGCGGTGTCTCTATCCAGCAGTTCGACGACCCGGCTTCAATGCTGTATATTGCGTCCAAAGAAACAGCTAGAGAAGGGACAACGGTGCCAACCAGCCTCTAAAGAATGGGGTCCATCACTGTGGAAAGTCTCCCTCTACCGGAATTCCTCGAGCACAAATATGCTGCAGAGCGGGACAAGCGACTCCGCAGCGATGGAAACGGGCAGTACCTCAATCTCATCGAATCGGACCGTTTCAAGCACTTCGAAGAGGATCCCTGGGTCGACCATGCCGCGCTCAATGCCCAGGAGCCTCCGATGACCGACGGGTCGTCATGCAAAGTCTTTATACTCGGAGCCGGATACAGCGGGCTAGTTTACGCTGCTCGACTGATCGAGGCCGGGTTCGACGCCGAGGATATTCGACTGGCCGATCGCGCCGGCGGATTCGGGGGAACGTGGTACTGGAATCGATATCCTGGACTGATGTGTGACATTGAAAGCTACATCTACCTACCTCTACTTGAGGAGACAGGCTATATGCCCAAGCACAAGTACTCCTACGGCCCGGAACTGCTTGAGCATGCGGAAAGAGTCGCGTCACAGTATAACCTCACGGACAAAGCACTCTTTCGCACCACTGTCGAGGGTATGGAGTGGGATGCAGTTCAGAAACGGTGGCTCGTCAATATGACGCAAGATCGAGGCCCAGGTCAAGCGCCTCTCAAGCTGACGATTCAGGCGCAGTTTGTAATCACCGCTCCAGGCATCTTGAATCATCCCAAAGTGCCGAAAATCCCAGGCCTAGGTGAATTCCAGGGCCATACGTTCCACACTGCACGGTGGGACTATAAATACACGGGCGGCTCACCTACCGACCCAACATTGACCGGCTTAAAAGAAAAGAGAGTGGGAATTATTGGCACTGGAGCAACCGCGATTCAGGCGGTCCCAGAGCTCTCCAGGTGGGCCAAGGAGCTTTATGTCTTCCAGAGGACGCCAGCAAGGGTAGACGTCCGTGGTCAAACTCCGACGGACCAAGCCTTGTGGACCAGCAAAATTGCTGGCAAGGTAGGGTGGCAGCTAGAACGACGCCGGAACTTCAATGCAGCTCTTGCCCGAGTGTTGGTCGGAGAGGACCTGGTGGCCGACGGATGGTGCGCAACACCCTCGGCGGCCTCTAGCCTGGGCAGTCCCTTGAAAGGGATCATCTCGCCCGATAAGGTCAAGGAACATGTCGCTGAAGTCCTTGCAATCGATCAAGAAAGGACGGAGAAGGTTCGGGCGCGCGTGGCGTCGATCGTTGAGGATACCGAGACCGCGGAGAAGTTGAAACCGTGGTATCCTGCATGGTGCAAGAGGCCGGGATTCCATGACGAGTATCTCGCTTCCTTCAATCGGCCTAATGTCCACCTTGTGGACACCGACGGCAGAGGTATCGAGCGAATCAATCGGAGCGGCCTCGTTGCTGGCGGCAAGCAATACGACGTTGACCTCTTACTTCTCAGCACGGGATACAGGGCCCCGGCTGCACACAACGGCAGCCCTGCTGCAGCCGCAAAGGTCTCCATAATTGGGCGGGAAGGCAGGTCCCTCGAGGAAAAGTACCTCGCGCGCGGAGTGTCCACACTGCATGGGATCAGCTCGCACGGCTTCCCGAATCTCTTTTTCTTCGGTGCCTCACAGGCCGCCTCCGCCTTCAACCTCGTCTTCATGACAGACGTGCAGGCCCAGCATGTTGCATATATCCTGGCGGAAGCAACGCGGCGGCATGAGAATGCAGTCGTTGAAGTGATAGAAGAAGCGGAAGAGGAGTGGGCCAACGAGGTCGTGAAAAGGGCAGCCTGGTTCGCCGTCATGGTGGGCTGTACGCCGAGTTGGCTGAACGGCGAAGGCGCAGCCTCCATTAAAACAAACAGTGATGTACGTGAACAGGTAAAGAAAGCCCGGGCTGCACCTTGGGGCGAAGGAATTCGCAGCTATGAAGACGTTCTGGAGCGTTGGCGGGCTGAAGGCGATCTCAAAGGCATCAGCATCACGGCTTGATTATGGTGCCGGAGAAGCTCAATATCTATCCGCCAAAGGGTTTCGTGTTGGACACAGTTCAGCAGCATATCCAGAAGTAGCAGGGAATGGCTCCCACCGCATTCATTCTTTGAGGCAGTTGACAGATTTTTCTCAAGCTGGTCCAGGTCTATAATGGAGTTTCAAAGCAAGGACAAAGACCTTGTAGTAAATGTCAAAGTTCAAAAGAGGCCTTGCCACAGGATCCTCTTCTCCATGTATTACGCAGACAAAGTATCTCATTCGCTTGGTTCATAAGTCAGTCAACCCACTGTCGGCTTTGGCAGATTTCAATCTTCGTGAACGTTGGTTACTGAGCTTCTGAGATTTTCCCACCGATCGAGAGGAGAGACAAAAATTCATCGTCGGGGACAGGTCTTTTGTTTTGACTGTATTCGAAAAATTCGAGCCTGATATTTAAATCGCAACGTTCCAATCCAGTCAGTCACCAGGCGACCATCCACGATCCTCCCCGCCGCACGCGTCCCTTCTCGTCCACCATTCTGCCTCGATCAGAAATCGGCTCCAAACAATGCCATTGCCATATGTCCCTCTGCAAATTCCTCTAGAAATGACTTATTGGAGGACTGCGTGGCTTGGAGCCTTTCAGAGCCTCAAGGAGAGCTCAAGACACCCCTTCAATCTGCTCGATTGCCGCGTGCTTTTCGTGCTCTTTCAAGTACGACACCGGATCCAACTCGGCCTGCCTCGCTGCGTCCTCGATGTGAATGGCAACCGGATCTCCGAAGATCTCCTCGACCTCTTCGAGCGTCTTGTTGGCCGTCTCGGGGAAGCTAGTCTCTAATTTAGCATCCAGGCAAAAGGAAGGAAAAGTGGGGTCCAAGCACAAAGACTTACTAGAAGTAGAAGACTACGGTGTACACGGCCGTGCAGATCACGAAGATCATAAAGTACTTCCAGCTGATGTGCTCGATGGCGATCGGGGTGACCTGCACGAGGAGGATGACGAAGGCGCTACCCCAGGCCGTGATGGTGCCCCCGAGGGCGGCGCGGACGGGCGTGGGCAGGATCTCCGGTATGTAGGTGAAGACGAAGCTGTTGAAGATGACGGCGTAGCCCACGAGGAAGAGGAACATGGCCACGACGGCCAGCACGCCGTACGTCTTGTTCAGGTTGTCCGTGTTCTCGAAGCTGGCCCAGAAGGCGCACAGGAGCACCGACGCCGGGATGATGATGCCCAGCGAGATGAGCATGACCTTCCGCCGGCCCCAGCGGTCGAAGTACCACGCCCCCGGGATGTTGCACAGCACCCCGACCGTGCCCCAGATGCCGACCAGGACGAGCGGCAGCTTGCCCGCGACGCCGAGGCTGCCGTACACGATGACCTGGTAGTTTTGGAGCGGGATCACGCCGGTCAGCTGCTGCCCGGTCACCAGGATGAACGAGATGTACAGCCGTTTGCGGTAGGACGGCCGCTTGAGGACCGTCAGGAGGTTGACCTTTTGCTCGGCCTCCAGCTGGAGCTGGGCCCGGATCTGGTTGAACTCGCCCATGAAGAAGGTGTCGTCGTCCGACGTCTGGTGCATGCGGCGGAGGATCGGCAGGGCCTCGTCGTGCCGGCCCTTCATGATCAGCCATCGTGGACTTTCAGGCATCCAGATTGCCCCGACCAGCATGATGATCGGCGGGAGGACCTGGAGCCCGAAGAACAGGCGCCAGGCTGCGTCGCTTTCGATATAGGAGAATCCGAGACCCTGAAAAATTTGATCAGAACTTGTTGCAGTCATAGGGGAAAAATTAGGATGCTAGATTTACCATCCACTCTGTAATAGCATATGCCAGGGAGATGTTGATCCTATGGTCCCATCAGCTTTTGGTCTTCTCGCCTTGCTTGGATGGCCCGCCGGACGCACGCATATAAGCCACCAATACGTCCTCGAACGTGCGGAGGAGCAATTTCGGCGGCGTAAGTCGGGCACACGGCGTACACCAGTCCGCCCGCGAATCCTCCGATCCCACGCCCGACCAACAAGACCGCGAGGCTCTGTGCGCCGGCTTGCATAGCATTTCCGGCCAGTGCGATCACGCTGGCAAAGATAATGGTCCGCAGCCTCCCGATCTTGTTGGGGATGTAGAGCATGGCCAGTCCACCCAGGAAGAGGCCCGAGTAGTAGATGGACCCGAGAACCCCGAGGAGTGTTGCGTCGAACCCAAAATACGTAATGAACTGGCCCGCATGTGTCAGCTGGGATCTGGGTCGCTAACAGAGGGCCTGGGAAATATGCCACGCACCCCAGGATATCCAATCACGGAGGTCGTCAGCCCGGAGTCGTAGCCATAGAAGAATGCACCGAAGGTGAGGTAGATGATGCACAGAAGACCATAGTTATTCATGGCTGAAGCAGGGCTCGAATGTCAGTCGGTGTGAGGCACGAGTTTCTGTATACCAATAAAGGGTCTGCCCATTATTTCAAGCGGGAGAAAAACATGGCTTTATGAGTCTCGTCTGTTTCGGGTTATAGCAGCAGTACCCGCTTTTACAGCCCCCAGGCCTCTCCAGGAAAGCGGAGAAGCCGGGGAAAGGATGTATCGGTAGCTGGAGGGATGGTAGGGAGTAGCCGAACCAACACTATCACGGCCCGACTAGCGAGCCTGCCCGGATCCCAATGGGGATCTGGGCTCCCTCGGTATGGGTGGTCATGTCGTGGTCGATCAGCGTTGCCGACGCCTTTGCAGACAGCCGTCTGGGGGCAATCCCTCGGCTATGGGCAGATCCAGGAAGCAGACAGGCCGCTACCTCGCGGCAAGCCGAAGATGGTAGCCGGCCGCTCAGCGAAACTTGGAGCATTGCAAAGGAATGAGGCTTTTGAAGAGCGTGAACGGAAGAGAGGATGGTGCTAGAGGGGGCAGACAAATAGGGGTTGTCATAGATGAGCTGCTATCTGCTGCTGCTGGCCAATCAAACAACAGAACACGAGATTTATGGGTCTATCCGGAACTGTATACCGAGTACGTTAGGGCCAACTCAAAGTTGTCGCCCTTGGACACTCCTCGAGTCCTTAAGTCATCGAGCACCTACTACACCAGAGCATAGGCCCTTGTGCGAGACTCATGCTGTTGGATTAAAACACAAACAACAGAACAGAGAGCTCAACGTTCATGTGCCCATCATCTCACTCATCCAAATGTGTACTGGTGCTGCTGATTTCTCTAAATGTATATATCTCGACCTTCTAGTCTCCAAGATAATGGACCTCCAAACCTTCAAAGTGGTCATCAGCCCTCCACTTCCTAGTCAACTCAAAGAACGCCGGTGACCCTGCGCCATAGATGACGTTTCGCTGGGACTTCAAGTCGTCGAACTCGCCTTCGTTGTTGTAGTAACCGGGCGTGCAGTCCTCGAGGAATTTCCGGCGAGGTGCCGCCAGGTCGACGCAGACCTGGACCCAGGCGTCCTCGGCCGCGGCGGTGGGCTCCAGGGTGCGGACCTTCTTGTCACAGGCACGTCGGACCACGTAGGCGAAATGCTTGGCCTGTTCGGCGGTCGCGTGGAGGAAGTTGGGCGACACGGCGGCCTGGACGCTGTTGACGAAGAAGCAGTTGGGGAACCCGCGACTGGTCCAGCCGTGGAATGTCTGGAACCCGTTCTTCCACTTTTCGGTCGTCGTGATCCCGTCTCGCCCGTAGATCTCCATCCCCGTCCGTTGAGCCCAGTCGGTCGCGAGCTCGAACCCGGTGGCGTAGATCAGACAGTCGATTTCGTAGACGACGCCGTTCGCCATCAAGCCTTCGGGGGTGATTCTGTCGATTCCGTTTCCCTTGGTGTCTACCAGCTTCACGTTGGGCCGGTTGAAGGTCTGAAGGTACTGGTCGTGGAAGCACGGCCGCTTGCACATCTGGTTGTACCATGGCTTAAGGGCCTCCGCGGTCTGCTTGTCCTTTACGATGCTGTCGACGCGAGCACGGATGGACTCCATCTTTTGATAGTCCGCCAGCTGAATCTTCGCCGCAATCTGGGCAGGATCCAGGGTGCCCGATTCGTTTCCGGTTTGGCGTGGCCACAGGTTCCTCAAGATATCCGTCCAGCCGTCGGCGACCAAGTCTTCCTCGACATACCCCCCAGCGATAACGGTGTCGAAGTTGTCCATTCGTGCCTGGTGCCATCCTTTCGGGAGGGACTTGGCCCACGAGGGATCCGTCGGGCGGTTATTCCGGACGTCGATACTCGACGGGGTACGCTGAAAGACGTAAAGCTGTTTGGCGGTAGCACCGACATGGGGCACAATTTGTACCGCTGTCGCGCCGGTCCCAATAATCCCAACTCGTTTGTCCGCGAGCTTCGTTAGGCCTCCTCGATTATGACCTCCGGTATAGTCGTAATCCCAGCGAGATGAGTGGAATACATGACCTTCGAAGGAGTCTATGCCTTCGACACCTGGTAGCTTTGGCCTGTGAAGAGGTCCTGCTGCCGGTATAATGAAACGAGTAGAGATAGTATCGGCTCGATTTGTTTGGACATCCCAGCGAGTCGTTGTCTCGTTCCACTGGAGTTTCAGGGTCTCAGTTTGAAAAATAGTTTTCTCGTACAAACCGTAGTGAGTTCCAATCCGGTGTGCGTGCTCGAGCAGCTCAGACGCGTGAGTGTATTTCTCCGAAGGCACATAGTTGGTCTCCTCAAGTAGCGGCATGTACACATATGCTTCGATATCACACTGTGCTCCGGGATATCGATTCCAGTACCTAAGAATGTTCAGTTCCGCTGTGTTGACGGGTTTCTAACGAACGAGGTCGTACCATGTACCCCCGAAATCACCTCCCTTTTCGATAATTCGGAAATTGGTGATGCCCTGTTCTAGTAGTCGCACGGCGCACAGGAGACCGCCAAATCCTCCTCCGATAATGATCACATCTGTGTCCAGTTCAATCGGATCACGCGTGAAGCCTGGTTTGACGTATGGATCGTCCAAGAACTTTTCGGCCGCCTTGCTCGACGGTTGGATGATGGTGTACTGGTTGATTCCACCGTTCTTGAGTCGCTTGTCGCGCTCTTCCTGGTATTTCCTTTTGAGCGCGTCAAAATCTAATTCAACTTTCTCCGGCTCCGTCAAGCTCCGATGCTCCAGAAGTGCAGCACTTTGCGGTTCAATGG
Source organism: Cladophialophora immunda (assembly GCF_000835495.1). Lineage (NCBI taxonomy): Eukaryota > Fungi > Ascomycota > Eurotiomycetes > Chaetothyriales > Herpotrichiellaceae > Cladophialophora > Cladophialophora immunda. The sequence continues at coordinate 3,329,204 of NW_015622544.1, forward strand.
ATTGTTGGACTGCGACAGACATGGCGGTGATATTTCGCAGTTATTTGGGAAATAGGGGCACGAATAGAGACTGTTGTAAATGTGATTGTATGGTGTAGAGTCATGGGCTTTATCTGTACATACCAATACAATATCTCGGGCAACAGGTACATTGATGATATCGGTGGAGTATGTCCTCGGTTTCCTAGAATGGACACCCATGATTTGAGTCCCTCGGATCATTCACCTGTATGCAAAGCTATTCGGCCTTTGCTGAGACCTCAGAATGAAGATTCAAGGGTCCACTGCAAGGCATTCGGGGTGTAAAAGAAAGCCGAGGTAGAGTGCGCTGTGAACGATTTGCGTATGCAGCGAAAATTCACTACTGTGAAATTACCAGGCATTCAACTTTGGCCGTCGGTTGGCAGCAGTGCCGGACTGCAACCTGGAGGACAAGATCCATGCGTGTCGAGGACGACGATTCACAGACGGAAAATTTCACTAGAGTCTCAAGTAATTGACTCCTTTTAAGCCACATGTTGAGATTACCACAGGATTCCCGCCACTGTCACAGTATCAGGGTGCAGACTGCGAGTAATTCCGTACCTTAGTAGTCTACTCCAAGGTGTCTGTATCCGAAGTGACATACTCAGCCGGATGGCCTTACAATGCATCCGAGAGACAGGACAACTCTGCATCATAAGAGCAGATGGGGAGGGTGGTTAACACCAGCCAGGAGCTCTGGATGGTATAGATATAAAGAAAAGTCTTCGCTCAAAGAGAATACAGACATGCATAGCCGCCCACGCGCATAAGAGAGCCGCTAGCCCAACGATAGTCTCAGTCGGCCTCTTCCGGGACAGGCGCAGAGTGAGGCTGTGAGATATTTTGGATTTCCGTCTGCGTTCATGGCTGCATGCGACGAGGCTGTATTCACTGAATGAACAACCCTCCGCTCTGTTGCCATATAATCTCTGCTTGATGCCAAATAATACGAACCCCACTGGCCCAATTGTACCTTCGCCTCCTCATATAGAGCCACCGTTGATCGGAATGGTCTGTCCATTTACATAGCTGGAATCCTCACCGAGGAGGAACGCAATCACCTTGGCGATTTCTGAAGGCTGTGCGAATCGTCCTGCGGGAGGAGGTTTCATGTCTTCATTGAAGTCCTTTTTCCTTTGCGCAAACCATATCTTGACCCCCTCCGTCTCAGTTACGGCTGTCAAGAGTTAGCATTTTGTGGGTACGCCAAAGGGGTCAGGATGCCCCTACACGGTGCCACAGCGTTGATCCGTATACCAAGAGGGGCAAAATCTTTGCTCCATGCCTTGACCAGCCCGACAGAAGCATGTTTTGTCGCCGTGTAGACAGCCAAGTTGTTCCACCCAAGAAGTCCGGACATGCTTGCCACGTTGACGATGGTGCCCCTGGTCCCCCACTGGCCCTTGGGTTCCTGCTTCTCCATGATTTGCAGCGCTTGTGTGCCATAATTCCAGGTGCCTCGCAGATTCACATCCACGATCTTGTCAAAAGTTTCGTCTGTCGCAATAGGTCCTTCGGCGGGCCCTATTCCAGCGTTATTGACCAAGCTATCGAGACGCCCCGACTTCTGTACGACTTCGTCCAAGAACTTGACGCAGGCCTCCCGGCTGGCCACGTCGATGCCTCCATGAAACAGTACTTTTCCTGCTTGGACCAAAGCCTCGAGCTTAGCGGGAACGTCCTTGGTCAGCTCGGCGATCCACACCGTGGCCCCTCGACTGCAGAGTTCAACCGTGGTGGCAAGGCCGATCCCAGATCCACCCCCGGTGATGGCTATATTGTATCCTTCCAAGGAACTCATGGTCAGTGTTCAATGTCGACAGTCACTAACACCGTTGGTCGCCGTCGTAGACGACAACAGGGTTTAGCCTCGACTGACATTTATGGAAAAGCAATGTCCCGATGTGGAAGTTGGTAACCTCGGCAATCCATGCGAAATAGAAAACTGGACTGCCTCATGCAAAGAATTCGCGTTCTTGGCCCCGAGGTAATCTCATACCGGACACAGGCGCATCAATTGGTAACGAGAACAGGTCGACCTGCTCTGGCTCGTCCATGCCGAATGCGACACGGGTAGGAATAATGAATGCCGGAGTCGTTCGCCGGGTTGGATCGACTGAAGAGTATTTCCACTAGGTCTGATCAGCCCCGGCTGCGATCCTGAAATGGAGCTTAGCTGAGAGACCAATCAGCAGTCGGTCCACTCGGTTCATCCATGTATTACAACGCAGGCATGCTATCCTCATCCGAAATTTCGCATCCGAAGCCGATGCCCCAAGGATATATGCCCTATTTTTTGAGCGATGTCATTCTGGTATCCTTCGTCGAATTCGGCCCTTCTACATCCATGAAAACCAGTTCCGGCATAGCACCTAAAATATCTTGGGCGGTGGACGGATGTTTTCAACCTGGCGCCGTAGCCGATCACGTAGCTGCGCCGCCTCTTTGGATCACCAATGTGAGTTCTATTCGCCAAATGTCAGGACTAGGAATTGGATGGCTAAGGCTGGCTGGTTATAGATGGGAAGTCTCCTGTTCACATAGAACCCTCGTGGTAATTCATCTTCGTCACCGCCAACATACAGGGGTAAAGGGAAGCCTCTGTCTAGATTTGTCCTGACACCCAGGAGCAAGGGCCGCCCTCACGTGGATACAGACAGAGCCTCTTGACCGATATTCCTTGTCGATGGCTTCACATTAACCCCGCCACATGTTTTGAATCAGCACCTAACTTTGCAAGCCAAAGTCAAATGTCCCGTTGCGAGGCTTCCTGTCAGCCAAATCTTTCGTTATTTCCGCCTCCTCATACTCCAGCGTGACCTTTGTCGTCTTCATGATCCCTGCACCCGATTCCAGGATCTGTTCTTCATCACTTGCCGCATCACTGTACGGACCCCTCGGGCGTCCGGCGCGGTTGTTCATTGGGATAGCGGCACCCCTCCCACTCGATTTTTGGGCGTTCCCGTGGTAGTAGCCATCGGATTTGGCGGAGGACGATTTCATTCCGAATATCTGTGGGAGGAGTCGCTGCAGTGGAGTTTTCAGGAGGGGGAGGGAGGCACAGATGATGGACACATCGACCTCAAGGAACGTCCAGCTGTTGGATTCCGCTTGGTAGTCTTTATATGGATATCTGTTAGGCGTGGGTCTTCCAATGACGGCTGTTTGGTGTAGAGAGGCTTTGCACTTACAAACTGAGTCTTTCTGAGAGGTAGTCGGACCAAGCATAACACATCGGATAATGGTACAAGCCATGACGCTGGATTCAAAATGATCAGCACAGATGTCCGGACCAGCTGCCTGACCGGACAGCAAAACCTACAAGACCCCCAGACTGAAGACAAAGATCAACCCCAGCTTCTGCGACAACGGCAATTTCAGTCTGACGATTTGATTGACCGGCATAGCGATGAGAACCAGGTCCGCGACAATGGTCAACACCGAGTTCGCGTACCATAGTTTGCCGATATCGATGCAGTGGCCGGGCAGCGTTTTCTTCCAAGCCTTTTCGATCGGACTAGACAACATTAAGGACGGGCCCTTCTTCATTGTGGGAAATTTTACACTTACTCGCATTGCCAGATACTCGTGCAAACCGCTGCCGTGCAGTACGCCACCACGTACCCGATCACACTCCAAGCCAGGATCTTGAATTTTCTGGTCGGAAAGATTCTGAGGTATAGAAGCACAATGGTGATTTTTGTCATTCCGTTGGCGAATTTGTACAGAAGCTGGGCGACCCAAAGCCACTAGAAGACAGCAAATCAGCATGAGGGGGTGCGCCAACGAGGTGATGGGGTGAGAACAGAATCCCACCTCAAAAGCCAGGACTTTATTGTGTGCGTCGAGCTGTTTCGTGTGCAGTCCCATGCCGTAGTAGACCTCTGGAACAAAATGTCAGTCTGTCGCGGGCTGCTTAGGGGATACCCATACCCATATTGAAACAGACTGTCATCCCAATCGCCAGCGCCTGTTACTCTCAGTATCGTTTCAAAGCAAAGACGGGGGGAACACAGCTCAGACCAGAGATATAATCAGCGTATAGTCATCCCAGCCAGTCCGTCGATGGACCAGAAAGCGCACAAGCAGTCGGCAAATGACGAGGAATCCGGCAATGGTGCACATGATAATGCTAACGTGTGCCAGCCGCTGGCCATGGGGATTGGGAGGCAGCCCAGCCGCCGTCTTCATCTCGATCTTGCTTGATCGCAGCGTATAAATGAGCGTCGCGATTCATGGAATCGTGAAAGGCCTCGAAGAAATTCGAGACAGGTTGCAGGCTCGCATATGAGTCGAGAAGCATCGGGTCTCGTCTGTCTTGACCACTTGCCACCATCGCTCCCTCGAAATCGAGCCGAGGGCCTAGAAAGATTGCCTCTACGAGACACAGTGGTCAGTGGTAGTGACTAGCTTGGAACGGGGTAGCTTGGGACCTGTAGGTACTAGCTAGGCACTGCAGGCTTTGAAATGGACGATCACTCCTCGAGAAGCACCGTTTCCACTACTAGAAGGCAGAGTCGTCCTCCATGTCGCAGGGGATTTTTTGGTTCAGGCCGGCCCAACCTACTAGGCTAGTCATACAGGCTGGCCCGTTTCGAACACCTGCAGCGCCGTTGCCAGCCATCAGGGAGTGCTCACTCCGAGCAGCCTTCCACTTTCGCAGGCTAAAATTCACTGAAGGCGGCAGGGAAGTCATGGATCATTATATCTGATAGTTGAACATCCTCAAGTTGACGCACCGTCAGCACGACCCCAACTGCTCGGTCAACAGGCTTATGATCTGCCACAAATACCTGACAAAACTTTATTGTATCAGGCGACTCGAGACCAGCCAAGAAACGGGTTGCATGCCCGATTGAAACGCACCGGAGGCCTTTCCCTGCATGAACTTCCGCGCGGCAAAGGGCCTTACTTCCCCTGTGAAGAGCCCTTGTCTCCAGCTCGCATTTTCTATGGTGTCGCAATCGCCCAAGGTGGACCTCAAAAACGCCCCCTGGCGCTGTCGGGCAGCAAAGAGCGTCTGGGGGATCACCAACGGGCCGCGAAGAGGATCTTCAAGGCGCCTGCTCTGGCCGGTCTGATCTGTGTCGGACTCACATGTTTGCGAAATCACTTGGGGCCATAAGGCAAGCTTGTCGACAATGGAGGGAAAGCTCGGTCTCACGACTGCCAGGTTGTCCCCTGCGTTTGGCTATGGCTTAGTCGTACGTAGGGAGGCTTCATTCACGCCTCGGCCGTGAGTTGGAACCAAGGATAAGTCACGAAGATCTTTTCCAGACTCATTGAAAGGAAGATTATTAGTGCTATACTAGCCTTGCACCGCTCTGTCAAATATCCTTGTAGAAGTCTGTGTGGTGCAGTATCAGGAGATGATTTACAGTTAGCTGGAGCAACTAAGCTGCCGGGATGGCATCCGCGCAGGGCTTGCCTAGATGTGGTGTATAGGCCGCCTATCCTTGTGCTTTAGTTCCACGGAGCTCGGGCTTGACCCCTTTTCAAAACGAGCTGCTTTCCTGCTCTTGTTCCAGCCCCAATTCCAGTCCCCTCAGTCTGATAGCCTGGTATACCTGTTTTGACAATTTAGCTCGACTTCCCCAAGCGGGGAAACAGGGGCAGAGCCAGGAACCAGGAGCCAACACACTCCACTTCACTTCCCTAATCTCCGATTTCGCAACTCGTTCGAGGTCCAGGCCCAGCACAACATGTTCCACGTGAAGGGGTTTTCGTAGTCAAGGTATTGGGAACTTTTCTCCATTCCGTCAACATGGACAGTTGGCATTAAACTATGATGTATTATGTATAAAGTCTGCGCCACAAACGGTAATCTATGTCTATAAGAAACGCAGCCTCTGCAACGTCGAATTGAATCATCCTAGTTACTTCAGCATTTGCTGGACGGCGTATATGAGACCAGAGAGCTCAATGCTTCATCCAGGAGAGAGTAGTCGATGAGCTGACCCGTTCCCGGAATGATGGCATCTGCATAGCTGAAGCCTGTAGGCACCGACGAGAAGCCGCCGAACTGACTCCGGACATCAATCACATTCAATATGCCTTGACGGTTGACCGTGAAATTTCCGCCTGGAGATGACGTCTCGCCGGTCAATGGGTCTGTCGCAGAATTGTACGCAGAAGTGGCTGCGGCCGTTGATACGTTGAGCTGCTTCGCGATCGAGTTGATCGAACACGTTTTGTGGGAAGGGCTCGCTAGGTACTTGTTTGCTGCGTACATTGCTGATGTAAACTTCCTCGCAAGCGCACGCTGCGTGGAGTTGTTGAGAGCATCCTCTCGGATGGTAAATGCCGAGGAAGTGAATGGTTGGATGAAGTCGACAATTGAAGCCAGAATATTAGGCCGTTGTGCAGCAGGGAGGACGCTTCCTTCGCTTGTGAAGGGATACGTAAAGATTGTGGCGTAGACGGGAGTACCATCAGGAAGAGAACCGTTGACAAGGTCGGCATATCGGATCACTGTCGAACCAACAACCTGAAAACAAGGTCAGCACCAGTCAGGAATCGCAGGGGCTGGAACTTACTTGGAAGGTATAGTCGCCGTTCTCAAGATAAAGCCCATACAAAGCAAGAACTTTTCGAAGGATGTACGCGTATCCGCTCACGGGAGAATCCACCATCAAGGCCTTGCCTTTGAGTTGACTAATAGAAGTGATGGAAGGGATCGATGCAATCGTCAGCTCCGGTCCGCCGTCGAGTTGACCCGTGACTGTGAGTGGCTGCTGCTGATTGAAGCGAAGGTTGACAGCGTTGTCGACAGTCCCCGTCATGATGTCGTATCCGCCATTAAGTAATTGGTTGTACCCATATGTCGAGTTTGGGACTTGAAGATAGGTGACATTGAGACCATAGGCTTGGAAGAATCCAAGTTGATTAGCCACTGAATAGGTGGCGGTTTGCGTGAACGCGCCGTAATTGATGGGTTGGAGCTTTTTCGACAGCGAGTCGGTTGACACGTCAGTGGTGCTCGAGTTTTGCACCTGGGCGTAGGCGGCAACCGCTAGAGTAAGAATGTATAAGATAGACATGATGACACACAGGCGAAAAAGAATGAAGAATGAAGAATGAGAGCCTATGGCAACGTTGTTGGCCGACCTTTTTATGAAAGGAGGAGCTCGAGATTTCCACGTGGACCCGGCTCATGTACCACGCAGTCGGGCAGGGACATTGGATCCTCTTTGGCGATTTACCGACGTCCGAGATATGGCAAGGCAAATGATAAGAAAGGAGACGATCAAGCTTTTGCTCGGCGAGGTCGCTAGAACAATGAACGAAGCTCGCACTACTTCCGCTGGTGTAAAGCTATGCTGGGGAGGGCAGTGATTGACATTTGTGAAGACTGCGCAACAGGATCGCTTACACGGCTAACGGCCGTCCGTCAATGCCAGGTACATAATTTCCAGGACAGAAGCTTCGTTAGCCAACAACGTGTTTTGATTGCGCTGAGGCTTGCATCGGCATTACCATACTATCGTCGTTTCGCAAAATGCTCCCTTCGATCTGTGAGAGTCTCAAAAGGGAGATTTGAAGAACCCACTCGGGCACTCCCCGAAATGACAAGCACAGTGCCTCACGAAGCCCACGTCGGGGGTCTTGACTTTATAACCCCAACTTGGAGCAGAGGAATGAAAGGCAAACAATCGACTTCGAGGAAGAGGGATTGTACAAGGAAGAGGGAAGGCGGGGTGTTCTCATGGCGGCATAAAAGCGGCGACTAGCCAAGCCTCGCGCCATACCCGAAATATCCACGACACTAAACCCAAAATGGACTTAATGTCACGTCTAATTAATCACTGATTGCCCCCGGCAAATAGGGGTCCCATTGGCTTGCTCTCTTACGTACTCTGTACCTAGAGACGTACAACCTGCTTAAGAAGAGGCTATACGCGCGTGGAAGGTGCTGAACGCTGAAATTCGTTTACTTATGTGGTGATCAGGTGTGCTTGGAGGATTCAAGATGCAATACCGCCAACTGCCTCGGCAGCAGTTGCCTGAGGTAGGTTTCGGGGACCAGAACCGACCTCAGGTGATGATTGCGAGAGCTCACTCCCGCCGCCTCCGCAAAAAGCATCTAATCAACCATATTTGCTCAAGCTCGGTATATCGGACCAGATCTGATGCCTTCTAGTTGTTTGCAGCCAGCCAGGTCTCGTGAACACTTCCGGGCTCTCCCATGGGCCGGATCCAACGATGGGTGCAAATTAAGAGGTAAGCAAAATTCTCGACATCACTGCAAGCCTGCGAAACACTCTGGGAGCGTGGAAACGCCTCTCGCGGACTCGCAATACAACAAAATGTGCTATCTTCCCTCAATGGATTAAAGAGATGTCTCAAGCCAGCCTGTGCGCCGACGCTGCCGATCGGACAAATCTTAACTATGAGAATGCGCCTGCTTTGCCTCCTCCACTGCTTTCCCCACTAAACAGATTCACGACCAGGGCAGACATAGACGGTAAAATCCCCTCACCAGAGTTCCTCTTTGGTATCTGACGGTGGCATAGAAAATGGCCGCATCAATATTGACATCACACGGACTAACACTATCAACTCTGACCATCTCTATCCTCAGCTTCAGAGCCACCTGGAGAGAATTGTGGATACAGATGGATCTTCCTCGGAAGGGTCTTCGCGGCCGCTTCCCCAGCTAAACGTCGTGATCCAGATCGTAGGATCAAGAGGCGATGTTCAGCCGTTCGTCGCCCTGGGAAAGGTGCTTCGGGACGTTCACGGCCATCGCGTCCGTATCGCCACACATGCCGTTTTCAAGTCATTCATCGAAGAACAGGGATTGGAGTTCTTCAACATCGGCGGCAATCCCGAAGCCTTGATGAGATTCATGGTCAACAACCCTGGGCTCCTCCCTCACTACGAGAGCCTGCGCAGCGGTGAGGTTTTGAAGCAACGAAGGTGTCTCTATGAAATTCTCAAGGGATGCTGGAGATCATGTATCGAGGCAGGCGACGGAATGGGACCACGACCAACGAATGACGACTATGCGAGCCTCTCAAAATGGAGTCACAGTCGGCCGAACGCGAGGCCTTTCGTTGCAGACGTTATTATTGCAAATCCCCCGAGCTTTGCCCACGTGCATTGCGCAGAGAGGCTAGGGATCCCATTACATCTGATGTTTACGTATGTTTCCCTGTTGAGGCAATTGTCCGGGCTTGAACTAATGATCGAGCTCCCAGTATGCCATGGACGCCAACGCAAACATTCCCTCATCCACTTGCAATCATACGCTCTTCAAGCTTGGACAAAGGATTGGCTAATATGCTATCCTATGTCCTTGTCAACAGGGTGATTTGGCATGGTCTAGGAGATGTCATTAATCTCTTCCGTCAGCGATGTCTCCATTTAGAACCTCTCAGCATTATTTGGGCTTCCGGGATAACTCATAGCGATGATATACCCTTCACTTATGCGTGGTAAGAAGCAGCTATGTCAATCCAGTCAATTGTGTGCTTACGCTTTTAGGTCTCCAGCTCTGCTGCCAAAGCCTCCTGACTGGGGTTCCAATGTTTCTGTGGCCGGATACTTCCAATTACCGCCATTGGCCGCTGCACCGAAAGTACCTGAACGGTTATTGAAGTTCTTGGCAGACGGTCCTCCTCCAGTTTATGTTGGGTTTGGCTCCATTGTCGTGAAAGATCCCGAAAAGATGACGAAGATTATATTTGACGCCATTGCAGAGGCAGGTGTTCGTGCACTGGTCTCGGTTGGATGGGCCGGCCTTGGGAGCGGAGAGGTACCAGAAAACGTCCATATTATATCCGATATTCCGCACACCTGGCTCTTCGACCAAGTCTGCGCAGTCGTGCATCATGGAGGCGCCGGAACCACGGCAGCCGGTCTCTTGGCCGGAAAGCCAACGGTCATAGTACCTTTTTTTGGGGACCAGTTCTTCTGGGGGAAGATAGTCGCCCAAGCCGGCGCCGGACCACTTCCCGTTCCCTACAAGTCGTTAACAGCAAAGCGGCTGGCCACCGCCATTACACAGGCCTTGCTGCCTTCCACCTTGGCGACCGCTCAAAGACTAAGGGAACGAATGCGACACGAGCGCGGAAGTGAAACCGGTGCTGAGATCTTCCAGGCCAAGTTACCGGCGGCCAAACTGCGATGCTCGATTCTCCCACGTCGTGCAGGAATTTGGAAAGTGAAGAATACACGAATCCGACTCAGTGCGCTCTGCGCGACCACCCTGATTAAGGAAGGAATACTGCAGGAGGATGATCTCGAACTGTGAGAGACCGCACGAGAGGCCGCTGTCTCTAACAGGATAGAGCCGTTTCTAACAGAGGGCAGATATCGATCTCAGGAATACGAGCTCGAGCATGGGCCGTGGGGCCCGATTTCCGGTACCCTGTCCACATTAGTCAGTGCTGTTGGGCGATTAACCCAAGAATTCGTCGAATTGCCAATCAACTTGGTGCAGACTTTTCAAACACCCAAGCCGGAAACTGCTGGGGCTTGTGATTCGCTGTCCCCAGGCAGCATTTGTCCCTTGACGATTTCCTCGACGTCGCCGCCGTCGTCGCCGACCCCTCCTTTGGAGAACGACAGGGCACTCCGACCGCTTGATTCTCGCACCTCGTACGTTTCAGAATTATTACAGAGACGAGCCGTCAACAAACAACTCGAAGCCGAGCTTTGCGGCTCTTTTGACCGTCGACCGCCTTCTCGCCGTGCCCGACGTGAGGGTCAAAGCCTTCAAAGGGACGGATCAAGCCCGATTTTGCAAACCATGGCAGACATTTCTGTTGACATATCGTCCAACTTGGCGTCTTCGCTGACCAACATCGCCGACGTGTGCCTCAAGTTCCCCGCCAAACTAACCATGTCCATCGCGCTCGGGTTCCACAACGCGCCCAAGCTGTACGGCGACAAGACCGTCCGCCAACCTCCTTCGACACGGGTGAAGACATTCAAACATGGACTCGAGCACGGCGCACGGGAGTTCCAGACCCAGCTGTCCGACGCCGTCACTGGGGTGGTGCTGCTCCCGCTCCACGGCGCCAGAGACGGGGGCATCGTAGGATTCACCAAGGGTCTCGGACTGGGAGCCGGTGGACTTGGCCTCAAGGCCATGGCGGCACTGTTTGGGTTTCCAGCGTACACGCTAAAGGGACTCCACAAGGGATTTCGGTGGCGCGAGGCCCTGGATTTTGACCAGTATATCCACGCGGCGAGGATGGCGCAGGGCGAGGAGGAATGGAACAAGGCCACAGTGGAGGAGAAGAACGATATCGTACGGCGCTGGGACGAGCTCGCCCCGGTGGTTTAACAACGATTGTGGAAGGACGAATACGCATGCAGATGTCCAGTCAGGTTGAATCCAGGGAGAGGAAGTGATTGGTGCGCTGAAGACAAACTGCTGGGTGGAATCCAGCGACCTTTGAACGACTCGGTTATATACCCAAACATTCTTGTTTCCGGGTGATAGTCGCTAGAGAGGGCCGAATTAAGTGGCGTCCATGGTTAGGTGGCAAAGTAGAGGCCATGTGACTGTGGACTTGCCATAGACCCTACAAGTTTCATTGAGGACACACTCGATCTCCAAGCTACACGAACATCCTTCTACTGTGTAGACCACACGCAACGACGACTTCCAATCTGAAGATCATCATCCCACCTTGGTAACTTCCATTACTCCTTTAGGCAAGAAGTTTGTGGGGTTGGACTTAGTCATCCGCGAGGCCCTGCATTAGGGGATCGTGGCGCCCGCTGGGGATAACTGGGGGGGGTGTCCTGGAGGGAGAGGTAAACATTGTTGTGCCGGGTTCCGAGTCTGGGTGTACTGATGTACTTCTGTGTCCTGTGACATTCGGGTCCTGGGGCAAAGCACGGATTCAAGTACAGACCTCGCGGGATTTGGTACGGGATGGCCACCCTTGGAAGAACCCACTGCCTCGAATAATCTACATTTTCGAGGGGATACTTATGCACACAAATCCTTGTGCTCGCCCTTGGGTCCTGTCGTCTTAGGCATGTGGTCCAGCATGCAGCCACGCTCCCCATCCATTCCCACCCTCCTTTAGGTCCAGCTCTGTGGTGAGGTCCCAAGCCACGACTTACCTGCACACTTATCTAAGCGTACAGATTCGGACGGGATCACAGGCTCCTAGCCGGTTTCTGGGCACAAGAACTCTTAGGTAAATCCTGCCCGTTCTAATGATATCTCGTCGTTCGAGCGCCCCATTACATAAGGTAGGCGAACCCTTTTACCGGCATTGGTTTAGGCAATTTCAGCTTCTCGCTTGGTATCCCCCCAGACAACCGTAAGAAGCGAGGCACTTGCAATGTTAAGGCACGGGGTCTTCCCCTCCCTTGCTCTTTCCAACCTTATTTGTGCTTCAGCCTGCCAGAAAAAGCCAAAGATGTAACGGCTTGTCCGCTGGGTATATATGAACACGTGGAATTGGGGAACCCGCGCTGAAAAAAAGGATGAGGAAACTCCCCTGAAACTGTCTCTCCCCGCTCGAACCTCTTTCGTGTCGAAATCATGGTGGAGATCCAATTCCTCCTGGTGAAGCCTGCCCCAGGCACAGAATCTCGCCGAGCACAAGAGTTGCGAGACTCAGCGGCCCGATCTCACGCAGCACGGATTACCCACAACAGAGCCAAACAGCAGCGGAAGAAAAAGAGCCGCGAGGAGGAAGTTGATGAGGGAGAGGGTTTCGATTGTAGTTGTTGTCACCGTGCATCGTCCATTACGACAAAGGATAGCAATGCCATATCACGATGGATTCACACACATAGCAGCGACGCGGTCTTCCACCGTCCATCTGAATGGGGTCACGGGCACAATGACAGGCCTCAGGTCGGCCATGCTCACGGGGATGGCGTTCAAGACCAGAGATACTTGTGGGCAATTCTTGGCCAGGGGAGGCAGGACCCGTTCGGCTCGTACGCGGGCAGCAATCTTCCTTGTCGACTGCTTGCTGTCCTAGAAGATGGTGAGTAAAATTGCGAATATAATTGAAGTCTACAGCACTGCCAGACAGTTTCACTCCCAGCCCGAGAATATCAGACCAGCCCAACTTCAGGACCGCTGGGCTAACTCGGCATAGCTTACGAAGTTGTCTGGCCAAAGATGGTCCAGTCCGAGGACAACCAGCTGGCGGTGACGAAGAACTCTTGGAGGCAGGCGGCGGTACAATACCCTTTTCTGTTTCATTGCCAAGTTATGGGTGCCGCGGGGGCAGCCTTGAGCATTTGTCAGGATGAAACGGCGGTGAAATATCTTTCCTTGAAGCGACTCGAGCACCAGATGACCGCCGTCAAGCTCATCCGTGAAGAGCTCCAATCAATCAACAATGGGAGATCAGAGCCATCAGATGAGCTGATCATGGCAATTCTGAACCTCGTCACTTCGTCTGGAGACGTCAACGAGCCGCCTGGAGAGGAGGTTCATCCCAAGTCACCGCTCGCACAGGCCCAACCTGTTGGAAGGGTCAAACTGAATGATACACATCTTCAGGCCGTGCATATGCTTATCAAACGCAAGGGAGGACTGCAGGGTTTGAAGTCATAGTAAGCCCCCCCCCGGGATGATGAAGCCGCACCTCTTCTGGGAAGTCGGGAATACACCGTTGCTTGTGTGATTTTCCAGTGCTAACGAAGAATAGTGCTTTAGCATATATGGTCGAGGTGTAAGTGCTCGAGAAATCCACTTGGATTGGTCTTGGCTGACGGCGCGTAGCGTTGACATTTATGTGTCCACCCTCAAGGGCAGTCGTCCGCTATATCCATGGATGCATGGGTCCCAAGACCTGGTCGCCAAGGGCAAATGTATTCCGGATCAGCATGCGAAAGGGCTCTCGAAGGTCCTGGGGTCTGGCTTGACGCTGCTGGCCTCTATCGACGTGAAGGTGCATCGGCTGTATCTCGAAGCCTGCGAAGTCACCATTGCCCTAGACCAGTATCACCGAGGTGCAGAAGGACACCCTGCATTGTCCGATCTGGTCGACGCCAGAAACAAGACTCAACACGGCTTCTGTAGCCTGGCCGCGGCCACAGACTCGGAGACGGACTCATTTGAAGCCCTCTACGAGCTCTGTCGGATAGCGGGTTTGATCTTCTGCGACATGGTGATACTGCCACTGCCATACAGCAGTGGCGTCAAACCCCGCCTGGCCCGTCGACTTCGTGCCGTTCTAGAAGCCCCTAGTCTGCGCATATTTTGGAAATCAGCCGTCTATGGCGATTTGCTGACGTGGGTTGTCTTCATGGGAACGATAGCCGCCACATTCACAAAAGCTCGAGGATGGTATTTGCAGCAACTACGAGGGTTGGTTGACGATCGGCAGCTTGACTGGGACGGATTCAAAAAGCTGATGAAGACATTCCTCTGGTGGGACTTTACGTTCGAAGTCCCTGCCGCAAGGATATGGAAGGATATCAACGCTCTAACATACGAATCAAGCGTACCCTGCCGTGCTTCAACAACTCTCAACCAAAAGACGTGATCCAGCTTGGAGAGAGCGAGCACGGCAAGGTTTAGCTATCGACATCGAGCAGGGGAGTCAGGACAAGCCTTGTGCGTGTGGCGTCCAATTCCCCAAGCTTTGGTCCAGCTTGCCGTCATCAACAGTTAAAAACTCCACCGCCATGCCACTTTCCCTCCGGTGGACGATTTATACCATCGACATCAAAAGAGAACTCCATCTCGAAATTCTACTTATATGGTTCCACCGTCTCGAATCAGACAGCAGATTGTGTGCCATAAGCATAAGATACCTCTCCGACCTTATCTGCCAATCCAGGTTCAACGGCAGAAATGTCGGACTTCTGGAAATGGAGAGAGGGGAGCTTCTTTATTTCGAAGATGGCAACGTTCTTGGTGATAAAGGACCTTGGATCGGTACCGAACAGCAATACCTTGTGTTAGGCAGAGACATCTCTTGTCTTGAACGAGGTAGAAGATAGGATCTCCGGCTAACTTGCTGTTCTCCAAACCTCTCCGAGGAGGAGCAAAAAACTTAAACACGAAGCAGCTCAACTCTGGTTCGTGATAAGCGAAACTCGCCCTTTCGGGTTGGTTTTTCTCGGCCGGTTTTACTACGGGTAATCTTTACTACGGGGTAATATATAAGTTGAGTCGTCGTCGTCGTCGTCGTCGTCGTCGTCGTCGGAGGAGGAGGAGGAGGAGGAGGAGGGAGGAGGGATCGAATCGGGGTCCTGCTGCCTGCTAACCCGGTGTTAATTTGACCTGACAGGACCTAGATAAATACTGGCAAGTCGTCGGATTCGAACTCGATTTCGCCCTTGTCGAGGTAAGGGGTTCTTTGCGTGGCAGAAATTGGGGAGAGTAATGTGATAAAGGTGTGAATTTCGTGTGCAAGTTTAGGTGGGTTCGTTTGGACCGCACCTTGGTGGTACAGTACGTAGGCGCAGGGCTGAACCGGCAAGGCTGAACGATATCTCCATCACCGCATTCAATATGTTGGTTGGCTCGGTTCAAACAACACAGCCCCCAGTCCCGAAGAAAATACATCAAGGAAGTGTCTGTTCAGGGCTCACTATCCCCATCCAACCATCCCTCGGAGAAAACTTTCAAAGTCCTGAAAGATGCGTTCATCGTTAACGATTTTGGCACTGCACATCGTCCACCAAGGCGCCTTGGGGGAGTCAACGCATTCGAAATTGTCACGCCTCCGAAGGCGGATACACGAGGCACGGCCCGCTGAACGGCGAGACGACAGGGATCGCTTATTTTACACGGGTCCCTCGCTCTGCTTGTCGTCCATGGACCTTTTCTCGAAACGCGGGTGCAAAGGGGCTCTGTTTGGAACGAGGGTGAGATGTCGTATGTGTATATTCCACGCACTGTTGCGCACGGGCTACTATCTTCAACGAAAGAGGTCCCGATTTCCTGTCATGAATGATTACAGCTGGTCAATATAGGCAAGACTTCCTCCCCATATAGAGTATCATTCAACCGATATAATCAAGCGCTCAACTTGCTTCCCGTATGCCAACTGTACAAAACTTCAACGTTGCTCCATCATACAGGCGTTCAATATCCAAAGATCATAGCAGAAATGATGTCATGAAAGTCGTCGATCGAAGGCGCCGCCTCGGCACTTTCATTTCATCTCCATCACTGAGTCGAGTGCCATTCACCGAATTTGGCCTGGTTGTCCAGTGGTCGTTCTACCGTCACTCGTGGGCTGCTCTTGCCTCCGACCTCCCATAGCTAAGTAGTCTCTGTTTTCCACTGTGACACTCTTCGTCATATGGTTTACCTTGTAGATGCCCACCAGTCGCTCCGCCAGTTCGAACATATTGTTTCGCAAGGAAATGACAATGAACTGTGCGTTTTTGGTTCTCTCTTTGATGTAGCCCGCGACGATTGACACCTGTAAAAAGATTGAGTCAGCCTTTTCTGATACCCATCAATGACCGAACTAGGTATACAACTTACGTTTCTGAAATCCAAAGCCGCATCAATCTCATCCATGACGTACAAAGGTGTAGGTCGATACACATGGAGTGCAAACACTAGGGCGAGCGAACTCAATGTCTTCTCGCCACCAGACAAGTTGCCAATGTTCTTCCAGCTTTTCTTGGGAGGCATGACGGAAAATAGGATGCCCTCGGAAAATGGATCGAGACTGTCCACAAGTTCGAGTTCGGCATTGCCTCCAAGCGTGATGAGCTGGTACATAGACTTCAGGTGCGAAGAGATGGTGGTAAAGCCCGTCATGAACTGAGTAAGGCGAAGATTGCGTAGATCAGTAAGACGTGTTTTGGCCGCATCCCTGGACTTCACTGCATTCTTAAGATCGCCTGTCCGGGAAGCCACCTCTTCACATCGACGCCGGTATTCAGCTATGACGCTCAAATCAATGCTTGAGGCATTGGACACCTTTTCTTCGAGTGCCGCAATTGACGCCACAAGGTGATCTTTGTTTTTGTCAAGTAGCTCGTCGCGGGTAAATGTTTGCAGTTGCCTTCGTGCCGGGGTGGAAGGGGTCTTGGGCTGCTCTTCATGCTGTCCTTCGTCGACGTCCATTGCGTCCGGGTCTGTTTCAGGAGGTGCATCAGGCATGTCCTCATCCGCCGGTCGCTGGGGCTGTTGACGGTCCTGATCTTGAGATAGAGCTTCCAGGTCGGCAGTGTCATGTAATGTAAGCTTGGACAACTTCTCTGTCCAATAACGACTCTTTTTCTGGTTGTCTGCCAGAACCTTGTTGTTTTCCTCGAGCTTGTTTTTCATCTCGATTTCAACAGCCCTTGTCGAATTCAGTTCGGCCGTTTGTGCATCAAGGTTCTTCTTCAAATCTCCAAGTTCGTCCTTCATATTGCTTTGTTGTTCTTCAGCTTTATCCACTTGGGCCCGCAGCTCCGCGGCAGCAGACTTGTGTCTCTCGATATCCTGTTCAAGCTGCTCAAGGTCTCTGGATAGAGATTCAAGTTCCTTCTCTGCATCCGACTTCGTCTTTTCGTTCTTGACCTTAAGCTTCTCTTTTTTCGTCTTGGCTACTTCTGCGTTGGAGATGTCGTCATTCAACATGTCAATTCTTTCTTTGAGGCCATCGACTCGAGCCTTCTGAGTTCGGAGCTGAATGCCACCAACTTCCATGATCCTGTCCTGCAAAGCTTGGATCTCGGCCTCCACACTAGCCGTCTCAGAGTGCAACTGTTCAAGCTCCCTGTTCATTGATTCGATGTGCGTTTGGAGACGTACAATCTGAGAGTCGTCCACTGAGGTGCTGGCTAGCTCGGTGGTGAGATCCTGGATTCGTCTCTGTACGTCTGCAATATTCCTGGTGCAGGTCTCTACTTCGAGATTGGTCTTCTGAATAGCAGTTTCCAGCCGAGGGATTTCTTCTTGCTTTTCTCTGAGGCTTGCCTCGAGCTCTCGTTGTCTTGTCTGGAAGGCCTCGAACTGCTTCTCCAGCTGATCGCGTTCGTTCTCGAGCTTCTGTACTTGGTCTTTCGTAGTGTCTGAAGCCAACTTAGACGACATGGCACCTCGTGCAACACGAGTTCCACCGCCGCTCATAGTGCCAGAGACGTCAATCAATTGACCGTCGAGAGTGACCACCCGCCATCTCTTGGCACCATATGCAATACGATTTGCCTGCTCGAGATCTTGCGCAACTAGCGTATTCTGCATGATGCTGTAGAAAGCAGGGGCAAACCGCTCATTCTTTGGCTTGATGAGGTCAAAGAGTCGGGGTACATTCTCGGGAGTTTGTATAGGAGACAGATCGCGCTGAGCCAGTTTGTCGAGAAGAATGAAGTTGGCTCGTCCTAGATTGTTCTTTCGGAGGTACTCAATACACAGCTGGCCAACTTCGACATTGTCGACGACCATGTTTTCCAGTGACGGACAGGCTGTGGAAATGGCAACGTCGAACTTCTCATCGATAGTACCCAGATTGCCGAGGCGACCGTGGAAGCCATCGATCCGACCCGAATCCCGAAGGCGCAACAAGCCCTTGAGCACGTTGCTTTGGTTCTGACTGGTCGCGAGGCTCGCACGTGCCTCATCAGCCTTCTGCCGAGCCGACGAAATCTGTGACCGGACTTCTGGCTCGCTGGCAGCAAGTTTCTGCAAAGCATCTTGGATCTTCCTAATATCCTTCTCCAGTCGGGCCTTTTCGTATTTTCGTTGTTCAATTTCTTCGAGCTTCGTGGTCTTGTCTGTTTCAATGCTCGCAATCCTTTCGTTGGCCTGGTCTATGGATTTTTGGCCGCTGTTAGCTTTGTCCTTGAGGATGTCAAGCTCGGATTGGGCAACGGCGATTGCTGACTGCTTTTGGTTGATTTTTGCGTTCCATGGCTCCAACGACTTTTGTTTGGCTGCGATCTGATCGGACAAGCCCTGAGTCTTCCCTTTGAGATCATCCCTGATGACGGCCAGCCTTTTCTCCTCTTGTTCCATCTCTTTCTCAAGTTCAAGGACTTCCGCACCTTTACGTTGGACATCGCCCGCGTGCCTTTCGACAAGACTTTGAGCTTCAGATGCAGCCAACCGGCTAGAGGTGGCTGTTTTTTCTGCCTTTTTCTGTTTTCCGCTGATAAATTTGCGCTTCTCGTCAAACTTGACACTCTCCTTGTCGAATTTAGCTAGCTCTTTATTCAGGTCCTGGACTTGCTTCTCAATTCGCTCATACTGCTTGACAGCTTTGTGGTAAGCGTTCTCGAGATCTCTGATGGCATCCTCATTACCAGCATGCTTCTCTAGCTCGGCATTGAACTGTTCCTGAATTTGCTGTATTGCCTCTTCTGTGACCTTGGTGTTGTCTTCGCATTCGGCAATATAGATCTGGTACAGGGCTGACTGCTTTTCTGCCAGCTCGTTCTCGTCGCGGATAAATGCCAGAGCTTTGTTTTTCTTGTCTTCGAGACTATTCTTTTCTTTTTCCACATGCTGAACGCGGCCTTGCTTCTCAACGCAAATCTCATTGAGGCTTTCAAGCTCGACAGCTGCTTCTTCGATAGGCGTCTTGTACTTCGAAGTTCCAATGATGTCCTCAAGGTACTCCAACAGTCCATCGTCGTGCTCGTTCGCAGCTTTTGGCTTCATCTGCGCAATCGACTCGACCTCACCCTGTAAGATCAAGAATCGTTTGTGGTCGAGGTCGATACCCTTGTCCTTCAACAATGTCGTCACTGTAGTAAAGTTGGTGGTCCTGCCGTTCAAGTAATAGTTGCTTGAGTTATTCTTGAATGCTTTCCTAGAGACCACGAGTTCCGAGTCTGGGACCACTTCGTGCTTCCCTCCTGGTAGATCAACGATCTCTTGAAAGTAGACCTCAACCTCGCAGAAATCAAGATCTTGGTGGTGTGCCGAGTTGTGGATCAGCGCCGAGATTTTACCCTGTCTCATCTTGCTCGCCCTGAAACCGAAGACAAAAAGCAAAGAGTCAATGACGTTGGACTTTCCAGAGCCATTAGGTCCAACGACTGCAGAGAATGAAGCATGAAAGGGCCCCACTACCTGCCTCCCAGCATAGCTTTTGAAATTTGTCATGACTAGTTGTCGAATGACCATCCTTGACTTGGGTCCCGTGGGCTCTTCCGCAATGGGAACAGCCTGTGCTCTTGCCCGTATAACAATGTCCATAGGCTTCTCCAGCATTGGATCTGCCGGTCTTATCGGCTTGCGCAATTCATGATCCGCCTCCAGCGGCGCGTTCATGTTCAATGCCTGGCTCGTGATGTCCTTCAGTGGTGTCCCAGGTAAGGTGTCGTGTGCACTGCTGGTGGTGCTATCAGGAGGGAGCAGTTCAGGTAGAGGGGGTGCGACTGAGGATCTCCGGCTTTTTCGGGGAGCGACACTCTTTCGTTTTCGGGGCGATGCAGTCTTCGTTGGAGAGGTAGGGCTGCTAGAAGGCATGGTCTCTTCTGGATCGAATATCTGCGAAGGTTCGATGCCCTCGCCAGTCTTGAACTTGCGCGAACGCGCCGATTTCTTTGGCGATGCATCGACGTTTGCAGTTGTCTGTCTTCTCGTGGACCTGCGCGGGCTTCGCTTCGGTGCAGGCGTAAACTCCTCGTCGTCATCTTCCTTAATGAGGCTCAACTCATCGTCAGAATCCACCACTATAACGTTTTTGCGCGCAGCACGACGCGTTGGTCGAGCTGGGGATTCCGCCGACATCTTGAACTGGCTCTCTTGAGGTGTTTGGACGTGTGCCGCTTCAATGGAGAACGCTGATTGTTTGTCTATGTTGACATTGACGAAAGAGGAAATGGCCTAGTCAGTGCCAAGCATTGTCCCTGTACTGTGGCTGATCGGATAAACCTTCCTCCGTCCGCGTTCCAGGTTCAGGCAGCGAGGTGAACACCAAACCACACGACGACGATTCCCCAGAGCTTGCGATAATGAATCGCAGCGTGCAAGCCAATACATTTATGCAGATTCAATTGGCTGCCTTGTGCCAAAATGGGGCAGTGCAGCTATCCAAGCGCATTCACATTCAACAGTCACACCCAAACCGGGCGCAAGGGCCGTGGCTTAGACACATTCGGCACTGCCACCAGTGTATCTTACCGAGTAAGGGCCGTCTACTTATGTTTTGTATATGAACCCCGTGCCAGCCTGATCGCCATGCAAAGCGCTTCTTCTCTTCCTGCGATATGATCAAGTAAAGTTTATTCAACGACTCCTGAAACTACTCTCATCAATGGCCGTGACCTCAGCGGACAATCTGCCTACCGACGCCCACCAGCATGTCGGCTTCGTTTCTATCAGCCCTGTGCGCGGCACCGTGGAACTCGTGTGGGCCTGCGCCTTTACAATCATACTCTGCACTTGGAATATTCAACATCTCACGATTGCTTCTCCCTACAAGTCCGCTTGGATTGTCATGGCCCACAAGATCCTTTGGGCACTCTTGACCGTTTTTGCCCCGGAATTTACATGTTTGTGGGGCATCCATGAGTATATTTTTGCTCGCATCCAAGCCCGGACGATGCAGCATCATGGATTTGGCTGGTGGACGATGAAACATTCATTCTTCGCCAGCATGGGCGGATACCTATTGGAGTACCAAAATGAAGGCCAGATCATTGTCAGATCGGAAGAGATACTGTGGCTGGCAACTGAAAAGTTGTTAGTTCTACCAGAGATTAAATGTTCGGAGATAGACGGTCTGGCTAGTGAGGACACCTTCCAAAAAGCAATTACTGCTGTGCAACTTTTTTGGTTTGCTCTCCAATGCATTGGCCGCGCCGTGGGACGGCTGGAGTTCGCTCTGTTCGAACTCACAACGCTGTGCTTTGTCAGCTACACGATTATCACTTTGTTCTGCTGGTGGAAGAAGCCCGGCGGTGTTTCTGTACGAAGCAAGATCTCATGCCCCTCGATCAGCGCCCAAGATGTCGACAGAATGCTCGAGAGCACAAAGGGCGAAAAACGTTCGCTGATGCTAGAATTACATATACGCCAAGTGGACTTTGATGACAATCCTCCCATTGGTGTCTATTGGGAAGCCATGTTGATTGTTTTCGTTGGAGGGGTTGGGGCATGGCATATTGCTGCATGGAACTACTCATTTCCTAGCTCAGTGGAGAGCATACTCTGGAAAGTGTCCAGCGTTGTCGCGACTATGGGGCCGATCATTCTCTGGTACGCGGTGGATTTGGGTTTCCCCTTTTATTTCATCTTCTTTGCTTACGCGACAGCACGGGTATTCGTTGTGGTTGAGACAATCATATCGTTGCGTTCAGCGCCGGCAGGGATTTACGAGCGTGTCAGGTGGAGTGACTTTCTCCCTCATGTGTGAAAAGATATACTTGCATACTGGTCTGATCAATAGCTGCTGTGTTGAGCTTCTGCCACTTTGCTGCGAAGTTTGATATCTGAATCCTTGCCAGACAGCACTGCCTTCAAAATATCATGACATTTCTCCACCTGAAGCAGGCGATGACGATCTGAACTGCTTTTTTTCTGACAACTATAGAGCTCACAAGTAACGCGGCTTGCTTCTTATCCCCTCAACTACGGAGCAGTTCGCAGGTACCCGGGCCTAATCTTCCTCCATTCGATTTCGACAAAGTCTTGCGTATTGGCATGATCTTTTGTCCCAGCTGAGAAGGAGTAGCGCTACAAGGAAATTCGTAGTTCTTATCCAGCCGCGTTTGCTTGCTGTTCTGTTCGTCCTCCAGTCGTCACCGTTTTCAGAGACAATGAGAGATCACTAGTGCCCGTTAAGAATCTGCTCAAAGTCACGAACTATATGTGGCTATAGAACGGCGGGCCATGAAGCCGATACGAGTGCCTTGAAACAAAAAGCCATGTGAGAGGTGAGAAGAAGATAAAAGAAAAGGCTGGCTTTGCTCGGGGATGATAGTACTCTCGACATGTGAAGCCTCTATTTCGTCCTCTCTATTTCGCCAGAAATGCCTGGAACGCTGAGTGCTCAATAACCACATTGCCGACAGCCTTAAGTTTCTTCCTTCCCTCTTTCTGCTTTTCCAACAACTTCATCCTCCTCGTCTTATCTGCTGCGTGTAACTTTGCAGTGACATCCTTCCTGAACGGTTTCAATGTTTCCCGCGCAATGATTTGTCGGCCGACGGCAGCTTGAATTATCACCTCGAACATTTGCCGGTCAACATGTTCCTTAAATTTCTCCACCCACTGTTTCCCTACGTGCCGTACCTGGGAGTGATGCATGACGCGGGAGATAGCATCGACCGGTTCTTTATTGACAAGCAGTTGCAGTTTCACAATGTTGCTGACGCGCCATTCGGCTTCTTCGTAATCGAGGGTAGCATACCCTTTCGTGGCCGACTTCAGTTTTCCGAAGAAATCGTCCACGAGATGAGCCAGGGGCATTTCGTACTTGAGAATGACTTGAGAGGACGTGAAGTATTCCATGGACTTTTGTTCTCCTCGGTTAGCCTCGCAGAGTTCCATGACTTTTCCCAGGTATTCTTCGGGGAAGGTCAGGGTTGCTAGGACGTAGGGTTCGCGGAGTTCTGCCACATTCCTGCGTGTTTCCTCGCTGTCGGGAAACTCAGCCGGATTCGTGATGACTTCCTCCTTGCCATTCTTGTACAGTACTTTGAACGGTACTGTGGGCGGAGTGATGATGATACTTGCCCCATGTTCTTGTCGAAGTCGGTCTTCAAACACGGAGCAATGTAGTGTTCCCAGGAAACCCAGACGAAAGCCGGCACCAAGTGCTAGTGATGACTCCTTTTGGATGGTGACACTTCTATCGTTCAGCAAGAGATGGTTGATACTGTCCTCAAGGTGTTCAAATTCGCCCTGGTCCACTGGAAATGCAGCCACGAAGACCATCGGTTTGGGTTCTTCGAAGCCCGGCAGTGGTTTGACTTGGTTTTGGAATCCGACCTTTGTATATGTATCTCCGATCTTGGCTTCGCTACTCTTTCTCATCGAGGGATTGAAGTAGACGTATCCAACTTGTCCAGCCCGAAGGACCTTTTGAGGGGTTTGATCTGGGTACATAATACCCACCTCGCCCACAGTATACTTGAGGCCTGTCGCGAAAGAGATGATCTGATCTCCCGCACGAAGTTCACCATCAAATATGCGCACCAATAGAATAACTCCCTTGTAACTCGAATACCAGGAGTCGACTAGAAACAGTCGCAACGGCTTCGTTTGATCTCCCACAGGGCTGTCATGGTCAGCAAATACTTCCCAATGAGAACATGTCTTGCCACTTACGCTGGAATCTTTTCGATGACAGCCGGGAGGACACTCTCCACGTTCAGCCCAGTCTTCGCGGACACCAGAACAGCCGAATCAGGATCCAATTCAAAGGCATCATGCATTTGTTCCAGAGCCCTCGGAGGGTCGGCGTGGGGTAAGTCGACTTTGTTGATCACTGGGATCAATGATAAGCCTTGCGCGAAAGCAAGATAGAAATTGGCGACTGTCTGGGCTTGGACACCTTGACTGGCGTCCACCAGCAGTAGCGCCCCTCCACAACTGGCATAACTTCGCGAGACTTCTGCACGAAAGTCAACATGTCCAGGAGTGTCCACAAGATGCAGCAGATAGTCTTCTCCTTTGTGGTTGTAGATCATGGAACATGTTTGAGCTTTGACAGTGATGCCCCGTTCTCTTTCTACATCCAGCTTGTCAAGGACTTGCTTGTTCGAGCCCGGTTGGATGGTACCGGTCAGCTCCAGAAGTCGGTCGCTCAGTGTACTCTTGCCATGGTCAACATGCGCAACGATGCAGAAGTTACGGTATCGCTCAATCGGAATGGCAGCGATTCGAGTTTCGAGGTCGCCAGGAGGTCCGTTGTTTGGCGCGTGCCGGAAAGCAGAGGTTGCAAAGGACCGCAACCCCTGTTTATGCCACGTTGAGGCAGAAGCGGTGCTTATCGCAGCTCTTCGCCGTGCAAAGATCTGCAGCCATGATCGCATGGGTCAGAACGATTGGAGCGTTGACGGACATTGACCCTGACTGCGCTGCAGAGGTGCTAGAAAAACTCGCCGGTGTTAAGGGTAAAAATTACGAGTTTGAAGGTTAACGATTATTGCCTGGTCAACAATCAGGATCAACACAAAACCCCCGGATTAACATCAACCACACTTTACTCTGCACTGTGGCACTGAACACCCAACATGAGCAAGATGGCGGTTGACAAGAAAGACAAGTCGCAGTTGCACAAGGTTGCACTTAAAGGTAAGATCATATTGATCGCAATAACGATGATGTACTAACGGACGCAGGGTCATCGAAGACAGTCGCAGAATTCGTAAGTGCAAGCCGCCCTGATTTCACACGCGCCGAAACTGAGAAAACAGTTCGAATACTCGATAAACACGATACTGTGAGCCATATAACTGAAAGACAAGAGGATGAAATAATCATAAATTACAGGTTCCAGAGAGGCGTATATCCCGCAGAGGATTTTACACCGTGAGCGCTTCGAAACGCCTAGCGAAAAACTCTGACTAGGGATTGCAGGGTCAAGAAATATGGACTCAACATGCTCGTGTCCTCGGACGACCAGGTCAAGGCGTACATCAAGAAGATCATGTCACAACTGAACAAATGGATGGTCGGAGGCAAGATCTCGAAGTTGGTGGTGGTCATCACAAGCAAAGAGACGGGCGAACACGTCGAGAGGTGGCAATTCGATGTACAAATCTTGGGGAAGTCTTCGAAGCAGCGGTCCTCCAAGAAGGCAGCAGACAAGGAAAACACAGCACCCGAGTAAGCTACGCGCCGACGAGGCTCCAGGATAAGTCTGACAAAGAAACAGTGAAGCTGCAACAGAGGAGATCGAACCCGAGAAGACCGAAACACAGATACAGGAAGAGATTCAAGCCATCTTCCGCCAGATCACAGCGTCTGTCACATTTTTGCCGGTGCTGGACGGGAACTGCACCTTCAACGTGTTGGTCTACGCTGATGCAGATTCCGATGTCCCTATTGAATGGGGAGACAGCGATGCCAAGGAGATCAAGAACGCAGAAAAAGTCCAACTACGCAGTTTCAGCACCAGCAACCATAAGGTAGATACCATGGTCAGCTATCGATTGGCGGAGTGAAACTGGCAAGGTCTTTGGGGGCAGCGCGGAGTTTCGGGGGTCTCGTTGGAATTGATGATAGGTCTCAGGACATGACTGTCAACTTGAAGTAGAAGCAACCTCGATACTGATGACATCTGCGTGATTGTGCGAGTTATGATTAATGATGATCATGATTGGTTCGGAGGGGTGAGGCTACTCAGCCTTGTAGAGTGGGGTGAAGTTGGAGAAACTTTTTGCGGTCGCCCACCATGGTTTCTTTGCGCCTCCAGAAATGAATGATTCACGCCGCAACTTGCACTGCGCTGATCCCGCATGCGAACTCTAGATCTTCTGCCACGTTCAGCGAGGGCTCATCTTTTGAGCTGAGAACCAGCAGTCGCGCCGATGCCTGACCCTCCGTGTACCGCATCCCCACGCCGTTCCCTGCGGTGATAGAGAAGGCAACATGGCTGCAGCCACGCAGGTCCAGGATATGACCCTAGGGAAAGAGCAAGTGATAAATGACGTTCCGAAGGTGATCAAAGAACTTCAGTTTGGCGTCTTGTACGGTTGAACTCGGTGGTACTTGAGGAACGATTCTGATGTCTCTAGGTCGGATCAAGACATAATCAATCAGTCTGCCGTTGAACTTGTCGACCGCCGCTTATTCGATCTCGACAAGACACGCTCAGATGGAACTCGTGCTATTGCTGAATATGGGCCCCTTGATAGGCGCATGGGCGTTTCGTCTAAGCAGAACGCATGCGAAACCTGCGGGAAACATCTGCAAGAGTGCAACGGCCACTTTGGACATGTCCGACTGGTCCTTCCTGTCTATCACGTTGGATACTTTAGAAAAGTGATCCAGATTCTACAGAGTATTTGCAAGGCATGCAATGATTTCAAGCACGTCGCCTCCAAATACTGACCTTTTCAGGACTGTTCCTGCATTCTTCTCTCCGAAGCCGACCGCCGAAAATTCCTGAGCGCAATCCGCAGATCGCAAAATGATACCCTGAAACAGACTTCTATTGTCAGACGGGTTGCGGATCAGTGCAAAAAGACGAAAGTATGCTTCGAATGCGGCGCTATCAATGGCTTGGTTCGAAAAGCCACAACACATTCTCTCAAGATCACCCACGACAAGTTCAAGTCCTACAATGCCTCTACCTCAGCGAAAAAGGTACCGCCGCCCGAAAAGGTAGCGTTCGACAAATCTTTCGAGAGTGCAAAGCTTGCCAACTCGGAACTTGAGAAGCATCTCAAGAAGGCAATGGACGATCTGACCCCTCTTCGAGCCCTGCGCCTGTTCAAACGAATCCGCCGTGCCGATCGTGAACTGCTCGGGCTGTTCGCTGCGAAACCAGAATCTTTCCTCTGGACATACGTCCCTGCTCCTCCTGCGTGTATCCGACCGTCGGTGGGACAAGAGGCCTCAAGCACAGAAGACGACATCACCGCTAAGCTTGGGGACATTGTCGCTGCAAATGATGCACTGCGCGAAACTCTGGAGAAGGGTTTGCCAACCTCGCAAATCATGGAACACTGGGATTATTTGTCTCTGCAACTGGCGATGTACATCAACAGTGACGTACCAGGTCTAGCCAAAGGCGAATTTGGCAAACAGATCAGAGGTTTCGTCCAACGTCTCAAAGGCAAGCAAGGACGCTTTCGAGGTAACCTTTCAGGCAAACGTGTCGATTTCTCGGCGCGGACTGTCATCTCCCCGGACCCTAACCTGCGCATTGATGAAGTCGCAGTCCCCATACTCGTGGCAAAGAACATGACGTACCCGGAAGTGGTCAACGAGCTCAACATTGAAAAACTACGACAACGAGTACGTAATGGGCCTGATGTTTGGCCAGGGGCAAACCATGTGATTAAGAAAGAAGGGTTCAAAAACTCTCTAAAATACAACAATCAGCTCACTGCGAGTCATCTGAAGGAAGGAGACATCGTTGAGCGCCACCTCGAAGATGGAGATGTGGTTTTGTTCAACCGCCAGCCGTCCCTGCACAAACTCAGTATCCTTAGCCATTTCGTCAAAGTTCGGCCACATCGGACGTTTCGATTGAACGAATGCGTCTGCAACCCCTACAACGCCGACTTTGACGGGGATGAAATGAATCTCCACGTCCCCCAGACAGAAGAAGCTCGGACGGAGGCAATGCTCTTGATGGGCGTCAAGCATAACATCGTGACACCCAAAAATGGCGAACCTATTATTTCGGCAATTCAGGACTTTATCACCGCGTCGTTCCTCTTGAGCAGCCTGGACCAGTTCTTCGACAAGAAAACATTCGTGACAATGTGCTGTGGGATGCTGGAGCCCGACACACAGTTCGACCTTCCCCCACCCGCAATTATCAAGCCTCAGACACTCTGGACAGGCAAGCAGGTTTTTAGCGTCTTGATACGGCCGAACAAGGAGTCGAACGTGACAGTCAATCTTGATGCCGCTTGCCGAGACCACAATCAATACCACCCTGGCCTACATCGAGACCTTCAGGATGATAGTTTCTTATGCATCCGTAATTCAGAGGTGCTTTGCGGTAGGATGGACAAGGCAACGGTAGGATCTGGAAAGAAAAACTCGATCTTCTACATTCTCTACCGCGACTTCGGGCCCGATGCAGCCGCTCAGGGGATGAATCGCTTGTCGAAACTCTGCGCAAGATGGCTCGGCAACCAAGGCTTCACTGTTGGCATCAGTGATGTCACGCCGCCCGAAAAGCTCGTCAAGGAGAAGGCTGAAATGATAGCCAAGGTATTCGACGAGTGTAGCTCCTTTGTCCGCGCTTCAAAGGCAGGTAAGCTGAAACGAAAAGCCGGTTTGGACGACGCAGGGACCCTCGAAGCAGAGCAGATCCGAGTGTTGAGTACGGTCCGAACCAACATTGCAGGAATTCTGACCTCTCAACTCAGCAAGAACAACACACCAATGGTCATGGCTGTCTCTGGCTCCAAGGGTTCGAACATCAATGTGGCTCAAATGGCAGCTCTTCTAGGACAACAAGATATTGAAGGAAAGCGTGTTGCCGATGGCTTCCAGGACCGTACATTACCGCATTTCCTGAAGCATGAACGATCGCCTCCATCGAAAGGCTTTGTTTCGAACAGCTTTTTCAGTGGACTTTTGCCATACGAGTTCTTGTTCCACGCAGTGGGTGGTCGAGTTGGGCTTGTGGACACTGCGGTCAAGACAGCAGAAACCGGTTACATGTCCAGGCGACTGATGAAGTCTCTCGAAGATCTCTCTACCAACTACGACCGCACGGTCCGCAACTCCGCTTCCAACATTGTACAGTTTCGTTTCGGAGATGATGATCTCGATCCCGTCGATATGGAGGCAAGTGCTAAACCAGTCGACTTCGAACGCACCTACGCTCATGTCGAGGCGACCACGTTTGATATCAAGGACCAAGGCCTGAAGGATACCGAGATATTTGGTGTCATGGAAGAGATCCTCTCGACAAAGAGAGGTCTTCTGAAAAGGGTCGGCCTCAATAGTGTTGAACTTCACTATGACACTGATGACGACAGGTTGGTTGACCAAAATGAGAGCAACCGAGCATTCCTGCAGTCAATACATGACTTTATTATGGCAAAGTGCCACACCTTCAATGAGGCAAGGGCGAAGAAAAATCAGTTTGCTTTGCCACCCTCTGGATCGAGCTTTAAGGGAAAGCGAAAAGCTGAAGCTGAGCTAGACGATGTGGGAGAGGGGACACCTGCGCAGAAACGACGTTCGGGCAGAAAAGGCGCAATTCCTACCACATGGAAAGTTTCGAAGAACCAACAGTCCGTCCCAATGGACGATCGCGTACGGAGGAAGCCGCCTCCATCCACGAAAGACCGCTTTGAACTCACGTCCAAACTCTCCGAGAAAACGCTACAAGCTTTTGTGAACCTCTGCTTGGAGAAATATGAGCGCGCGCGTGTGGAACCCGGGCATGCGGTCGGAGCTGTCGGTGCACAGTCCATAGGAGAACCTGGAACCCAAATGACGCTGAAAACCTTTCACTTTGCCGGTGTCGCTGGTATGAGTTTGACAGCGGGTGTTCCTCGAATCAAGGAAATCATCAACGCCTCAAGGGAGATCAGTACGCCCGTCATCACTTGCCGGTTGGAGCGCAGACGAGATCTGTCGATACCTGAAGGCCTTGCCCGTATCGTCAAAGGTCGAATTGAAAGCCTCTTTCTGGCAGACGTGACATCTCTCATCAAAATCCGCCACTTTGTGGATACACCAAGTTGCATCGACCTCGAGGTCTCACTGGACACGATTACCGAGCTCGGTCTGGATCTCACAGTGGAGGACCTTGTAATTGCCATCCAGAAACATCGACAGCTCAAATCTGCCAAGTTAAGGATCGAGTTTCTCCGCAAAGATAAGCTCAGACTCTTTACGGAATCTGCAATCAAATCGGCAAAGAGAGGGTCCGCGGCGAAGGCTGATGAAGAAGGTCAGAGTGAACGTCTCATTCGCCTTGAGACTCTGCGTCGCATCTTGCCGAACGTGCACGTCCTTGGCCATCCTCAGGCAACCCGGGCAGTGGTCATGGCAGAAGACGATCCAAGGTCAGATGAAATCAAGGCCATGCGTAGAGCTTTGGCACAAGGGATGAAAACCGAGCAGGCGTATTCTAGCACCGACGCTGGAGTCAAAAATGAGGCCGCCGGCGAAACAGCCACTGTTTCGTCTAAACCGTCCTCCTCGAAAGTCAAACTCGAAGAGCCATCACCATCCAGTTCCCCCCAGTCCGTGCCGCAGAAGGACACCGCGCCTGTCCAGATGCACAAAGTTATGGTCGAAGGCTACGGCCTCCGCTACTGCATGAATACCGAAGGTGTCGACCCGTATCATACCGAAACAAACTCTGTGATGGAAACTCTTCAGGTCCTCGGCATTGAAGCCGCACGCTCCAAAATCATCACCGAGATTCAGGAAGTCACTAAGGGTCTGTCAATCGATCCGCGGCATATGTATCTGTTGGCCGACGTGATGACCTACAAAGGCGAGGTTCTGGGCATTACACGTTTCGGGCTTGCCAAAATGCGAGACTCGGTGTTACAGTTGGCCAGTTTCGAAAAGACGGCAGACCACGTCTTTGATGCCGGTGCGGCGGGCAAGGTCGACCGGATCGAGGGCGTTAGCGAGAGTGTGATTGTAGGCAAGACCATGGGCGTGGGCACCGGCAGCGTCGAGGTGGTAAGATATTTGAACCTTGGTGCCGACGCCGCAAGTAAGACGGGAGCGTTGAAGAAGAAAGAGTGCATTTTTGAGGAGAGCTGGGAGAGGGCAGCCAGACAGGAGAGGAAGAGGAAGTGAGTGTAGGATTACAGTCCCGTGTCAGCGTCGCTTTTGAGGCGAAAAGATAATGCTTGTCGACTTACGAGCCATATGCACTGGGAGAGCAACACAGACGTCTGCCGGATACCTTTGGAGGCTTGTAATATGAACGCACTATGGCGAAACACCGCAAGGATGATAGATATCTCTCGTGGAAAAATCAAACGAGCATAGAGCATAACGCAATCCACGGACTTTCCTGCTTGTGATCACTTTAGCTCTTTTTTATTCATTCGAGTGCCAGGCGTTTGATATGTACAGAGCCGCCATCAGGCATTTTCCATCTCCTCCCCCGGTCCTTGCCTCGTCACACTGTTCGGTCTCGACGATTCAACGCACTGCCATCTTCCAATTCTGCCGACGTTGCTTCCATAAGAGCAGAGCCTTCTTCGTTGGAACTGGCCTTTCACTGACAATCCGCCGCCTCCTATGTTGTATCTTAGCACAGCGCACCAAACAAACACCGGACCATGGATCCTTTCGAGGCGTTTATTTGAAGCCGGCTTCCCTCGCCCGCTGGTCCTCGAGCCTTGCGTAAAAGTTGTCTCTCGCTCGTACGCGGGGCAGGTGGTAGCCATACCACCAGAGGTAGCCGAATGTCGTGCCGAGACCTAGATTGTAACACCTGATCAGTGGCATGCTCTGGTATGGTTGCTGGTACAGAATCCTCGTCTCGAATCTCTCATTGTCCACGTCGTCCTGTGATTCGGGAGTGACGGATGTAAAGAACTCATGAATTTCCGCGTGTTCCATCTCTTTCGGACGCAAAGGAATGACTAAACCGGTCCTGCCAGACTGAACGAAAAGCTTGAAGGGAGGATCGTACCCATCGCAATGCTGATATCCAAGACGAGGCCTCGTCGAAGCATCTGCGGAAGTCACCGATTGTTAGCTTGCTAGCTTCTCATAGAGCCAAGCACAGTCCGACTGTTGCATTTGTTGTTGGGAAATATGTGTTGCTGAGGAGGGGAGGAAGGGAACGCACTCCTGTAATCGGTTTGATTGCCATGGTTCTGGTCTGGCTCTGCTCGAGCTCAGTTCGTCTAAACGCTGATAGACCCCGACTTTGAGACGTGAAGCGAGGTGAGGTTGGGGGTGCGAGAGGAATGAAAGGGGGAAGAGGAGCAGAAGGTAGCTAAGCCAAGTGGTGGTCTGATAGCGGTAGCTTGTGAAGCTCCTTCAAGATCCGCAGTCCAATTGAGGTTGAGGGCCGCAAAGCAGCCTTGGCACCTTATGTAATGCTAAGCCTCGTCGGTTCACCTTCTCTCTTGGGTTCTCGCGTAGTCAACTATGGCCCTGCGCTGCCTCCCCCATACCCGAGAGCGAGGTCCGTCGCGGGCAAGGTGATACAGAACTGAGGTCACGGAAAATAGCACATTCTTCCCCTGCCGTATATTCAAAAAGTACTCCACTGAAAGTACAAGCAAATGTTCGCCACCTCCCCAAAGAAGAAGATCCCATATCATCACCACCATGTCATGCGACACAAACTTCAGTCCTTGCCCACCTCGGAACCAGCACTGTTGGAGCAAGAGGTGGTCGATGATTTACTAGTGCTGTGTATAAGGACGATATGTGAAGAGGAGGCGCAGAAACAAGGCATTTCGAATCCAGCGATTGAGTCGGTGGCGCTGGAATCCATGGCTGCAGCGATGGACGAATGTAGGTTGCTCTATGCCGCAGCGCCGCATGTATGCTGACTATTTTGACAGTCATGCTCCAATTCCTCTCTAAGGTCCGGCGTTCCATGATCGCTGCCCGGCGTACTTGTCCCATCGCCCCCGATTTCGAGACCGCCATTGATGTCCTCGACATCGCTCGCCCGGACGACCAACTCGGCCCATACCAGACCCAACCCTCCATTAACCCTCCTTTGTTGCCAACACCGCCTCCTGAAGATGAATTCCACAATGTCGTCGAACTCCCAGCATCATTCCTCGGCCCTGGCTTGGACGGGCACGGAGAGCTGAAAAAATTCTCATTCACAACCAGGGGCTTGCCTGAGCTGCCTTCTGCACATACCTATCGGGACACACCTGTCTACCCGGACCGACAATCCGACAGTAGGAAGGTGAGAGAACTGGCAACCCAAGAAGGGAAACTCGGTGAGCAGGCGTTGCGGAAGCTTGCAGGGGCCGTCAAACTGGATGCTGCTCATCCGCTCGAGACGGAGGCCATATCTTCCAAGCAGAAACCTCCCACGATCATTCGCCGTAAGAGGTGGAAGACTGGGGTCGATTTGTCGGAAGAGGCAGTCTTCGAAGAAACGCTGCGCGACTTGCTGACCAAGGAACGTGGTGGTTTTGAGCTAGGACCGATTGTCAATTGCGAAAAGGCGTATCGCATGCCGGAAGAATTGATGGTCAAGAGGCGAGCACCGGGCAAAAATTCTCATTCCGAAAAGCCGAGCAGCTCAGGACCGCATGGAGGTGATGTGACCATGCAGCTTTGATTCCCAGCACCCTTGATGCTTTGGCAGCGTTGGCGTTTGGTCGGTCTTTCATATTGGAAGGGATGGATTTGCATATGATACCCCAGGCAGAACCAAAGGATTCACTTTTTGGACCAAAACGAGTTCCAATAGGCCGTAAACATATTTCCTGGCGAGTCGTCTCTGGCAGCCTTTTCTTGGTCGTTAACGTTCATGTGCGCTGTTGGCTGTGTATTTGCAGGTGGCTTCCAGGCATGCTGGCCTTCCCACGCTGTCGTCTCGACATGAAATACCTTCCCGCCCTTGACGCATCTAATGATGAAAGAGCCATCAGCATCCGCAGAACTGACCTCATTCCTTACAGAGTGAGAGGAGCACGTACTTCCTAAACAGCCTGACAATGGGGAAGCATTCCATCCTGGCTGTCCCTGTCCCGTTCGCAAGCGCCCTTTCATACTGCTGCTTGACCGTGGTACAACTGTACTGGACGAGCTCCATCAACTCGCAATCCCGCTTGAGGTCAAAGTCCTGAGGCAGTTTGCGGGATTTCTCCTTGTAGTTGACCGTGTGCGAGCGGACGTGCTGGTCGAGCTCGGAGGCGGGGAAGGGTTGTTCGGGCGGAGCCATTTCTTGGGAGGGAGACGGATTTCTTGTGATAATAGAATGTTGATCAATCCCTTCGGATCATCTTTTTCAATCGAGAACGACGAACAGATTCACCTCGCGGTGGTGTACCATGGCAGCATCATGTCGGCAGAACTATACGGAGCTCGCCTCCTCGAAGAGGTCCAGGAAGAGAGTCTCGAGCAGGTAATTAATTTCCAGCAATCCGCGATCTTTGACGAGTTCCGCGCCACCTTCCCTTCCACCCTGCAATCCGCAGCCTTGTTCAGGTCCATCCAACCCCCATCCCCCAAGACTGCAAATGGCACATGGCCATGTCCATATCTAATCTTTGTCTTCTGTTCGATCACAGTTCCTGGCAGAGCTCAGATGTACGATAGATCCTCGACCAGGATCTGTTCTAGGAGTCCCCCCGCTGGACAATCTCCTCGAATCACTCCACTACCCAGCCGTCCAAGACACCCCTCCTCGTCGAGGATGGCCGTCTTCACCACCAGCAGCACCTGCGGTGTTCGAGGACAACAGAAGCGACGGAGAAGACCAGGATGACGCCGAGATCTCTCCCCGTAGGCTGGAGCAACGGGCGCCTACGGAGAAAGCCAAACCTGCAACGATCGAACTCACCAGTCTGAGGTCCGCCTCCGGGAAAACTTCTTTGCTCTGCTATCTGTGCGCCGTGGCGGTCCTCCCCAGAGACCTGGGTGGCAAGGCATCGACGGTCGTGTACATCGACGCCGACGGCCGGTTTTCCGCTGCACGGCTGGCGCAGATCACGAACCACTACATCCAAAATCACCGGTCCGGCAAACACCCCTCCGCTGCCTTTCCAGACTCGGACATCGAACAAACCATCCGCTCGTCCCTCGACCACATACACGTCTTCCGGCCGCAGTCTTCGGCCCAGCTGATCTCCATCCTCTCGTCTCTGCACACATACCTCCTTGACGGGTCGCGGCATCACTCGATGCATCGGCCGCTAGGCGTGATCGTGATCGACTCAGCGACGGCGTTCTACTGGCAGGACCGATCCGACCTCGCCACAGCGAAGCTCGAAGCCCCGGGCACCACGGCCGGAGGACCCTCCAGGGCCACGGAGACGATTGAGAAACTTAAAGCCCTCCAAGAGCGGTTCGAATGTGCTGTTGTCTTCAGCACCACCACCACCACTGCTCCATCTTCTCTTCCGTTCGCCTCGTCCTCAACGATGCGGACGCTGAACGAGACGACGACGATCACGTCCGCCCCAACCACTCCGGCGCCCTCAGGCGGGGACGCCCGCTTCGTCTCCCCGTGGACGTCGTACGCCGCGCTCTCGCTCTCGCTCGCGAGGCTGCCCGTCGCGCAGTTCCCGGCCCAGATGGGCGTGGAGGAGTGTTTGAGGGACCGGGAGAAGCGGCTCGAACCGGTGCGCAGGGGGAGATTCGCAGCGACTCGCCTCCCCAGCGGGGCAGCGGCGCATAGAGGCCCAGAGAGGGAGGAGGGAGGGGACGGCGGGCGCGGAGGAAAGGGAGGGAGAAGTGCCTTCGGATTCCGGATTACCATCGAGGGCGTGGAATTCGAGTAAAGGGCGCATCGCTGTACTGTCACTAGAGGAGTGGAGAGAAGATTTCGAAAAAAACCTAGGTCGCTTGAAACCTCCCTTTCGAGGAGCATGTGGTCTTGTTGGTATCTGAAAACAAGCTATCTAAACGCCTCTCTTTCCACCCCCAGTAATCCAGCCCATATTTACAACTTGTCTCGTTTCATCATTATCTATGTATAAAGAATGGTCTCATATCAACCATTCCTTTCTTGATTCAAACCCGTACATCCGAGCTTCAACACAGCACATCTTTCCGTTCAGGGTCCAGACTTCTCCCTCAGTGAGAGTGAGCATGTTCTTTCCCCTCGACGACCTCGATCGCGCACGCTTTTCTGCACTCCTCAAAAACTCTCACTTGCCTCGCCACCTCCTCCAACCTCCCGAGAACTTCCCTGTTCCCCTTCGTGAAGCCATAGATTGCATATGGAACTCCTGTCTCTTTACAGAATTCCCGCACATAAACTTGCCCCTTTCGGAGATTATGTCTGGGGATCCTCGGGTATAGGTGATGGACGGCCTGGAATTGTAATCCGCCGTGGACAAAGTCAAGCCAGGGCGCGCAATCGACATCCATGGTGGTTCGGAGCATCTTCTGGGGGAAGGACTCATGCACGCCCATGTCGGTGGTGGACATGGCAAAGTGGGAAAGCGTGATCTGGACGTGGAGCGGTGCTGTGACCATGTGGCTGATCATGACAAAGACGAAGCGGTCCCAAGCTGTAGGAATGGAGCAATACACAATTCCGTAGCCGAACCAGCTCCAGAAGACAAACTGCCCCAATATTTCCAGGTAGCGATGCCACCACGCCGGTCCCTTCTTTGGGGCTTGACCCAGAAAGAGATACTCCCAGGAGAGGCGGTAGAGGTTGAAGCGGCCAAGAAGGAGAATTGGATAGTATAACCAATGTTGTTTCGCGATGGCCAACTTTGCAATGCTATCAAACTGCATGATCCGGTCGTAATAAGTGGAACGTAAGGACGAGAAAAACCGGGTAGAGATGGCGAAAAAGGGCATGTGCTCGATATCTGGATCATGTTCCGGTGAGTTGGTAACGATGTGGTGGACGTTATGATTGCGTTTCCACCAGCCAATGGACAAGCCACCCAAGAAGTCGGCGATGAAGATTCCAATACAGGTATCGACATGAAAGTTGTGTGTGATGCCCATGTGTCCAGCGTCATGGGCGGTAAACACGAGCTGGTGCCAGAAAAGGCCGAGAAGGGCCCCCGAGATGGCGTAGTAGGAGTAGTGGAGTGCGAGGAGAGAAGATGCGAAGAGGAGGATATATCTGCAGCACTCAACTCCATAGGCACCGTATGGACAGTCGTAAAGGCCAGCCGCCCGCATCTGAGCGTCGAGTTCGCGGTACTTGGCGACAATCCGACCTTGTGAGCTGTGGTCCAGTGATGGGTACTTCAGCATGTCTGAGGACTTTTCGGCTGAGAGCTTCATCTGAATAGGGTCATCCTTGACGTTCGCTTGCTCATTCTCAGACAATGAGGAAGTGGACGGTGACGACGTCCCTCGTTCTCGAGCATCGACGGGGTCGAAGATGGGTGACGGAGGTGCACTACTGTCACTGCAAGAGCTGAGAGCACCATCGGTCTGCAAGTCTGAGTCCTCTCCTTCTTCTGCATCGTTGTCTTCCTGACCCTTGACGTATGGTCTGAAATGTCCACCCTGTATTGGGGGCAGAAAGTTGATCCATCTCCCCTGGATTCTCCCGATCACGAACTTCTGCATGTGCGCCTGCGCCTCGAGGGAGTGAAGTGCCCGGATCTCATCTGTTCCATCTCTTCCCACCATATGCAGGATGGTCTTGTCACCACCAGGGTGAAAAGGGAGCCAGGCATCAGCCTTGATCACTCGTCCATTGAGGATTATAATCTTCCTCCCTTCTGCTATCAGGCCCTCGATTTCCCGCCGTGACCATAGGCGGTCTCTTGGGGAACTTTCGGTGGTCATGGATTGGTAGGACTGCGAGACGTCGGGATGGGTTAAGGAGCTATGGTGCCATTCAGCTATAATGAGAGAGCGAGGAAGAGAGCACAAGTCGGTGAATCGTGAACAGGCATCAATTGGGGAGAGGCATGTGGTTGGAAGCTTGTCCCGCATAAGTTTCCTTGGAGAAGCAGCCATGGCACCCACTCCACCCGCGGTTTGCATTTTCACCCAGAGAAGATGCGCCACTTAAGCAGCATATGTGCCTGGCAGTAGCAACGGTAGGTCACTCATGAAGCTGTTCTAAGGTTTGCTGATGAATCCGCAACCTTTCTAGAGCGCTGCGATGAGATCAATCTCGGATGTGGTGGTGAAGTAGTCCAGTCCAAAGAGATGGCAATGCCTTGAAAGGGGATGCTTGAAGATGAGACTCTTGCTTTTCAACACAGCCACCAAGAGATTGTTCACATCTTGCTGCTTCCCGGCTGATCAGGCAGCGCGCGCTATCAGCATGGTACATAGTCCGTCAACTGAGTTGCGCGTTGCGGTCCTCTACCAAGCATGCGACCCTCCAGTCGTCAACGGTGTCCGCAAACCAAAGAAACCCGGGGGGTATCAAGACTCAGGGGCCGACATTGCTTACGTTCTCGCCTCCAGACAGGATGTGAGAGTTATTTCTGCGGAGAGGAGTCCAGACCCAAGACGAGATGAGGGCTGGTGCTTTCCTGACACAGAGAGCGGTATTCGGGCCGCCATCGAGCGAGGCGCGAACATCCTATGGGCAAACACGATTCTCTTTGCTTCCCACCCTCTGCAGACCTCATCAGCCCTCGATAAATACACAGCTGAGGTGAGAGTAGTGGGTCAACCGCCACGATTTGTTGAGCAGTACGACGACAAAAACTATGTTAACGATTTCCTCCGCAAGCATGGCGGCTTCAGCATGCCTCGCTCGTGGACCCTAAACTCCACATCATCTCTCAGCCTTGAGACCTTGCCATACCCAATCGTTGCCAAACCGATCCGTGGCCGAGGAAGCCACGGTGTCAAGGTGTGCCGCAACCCGCCGGATCTCTCTGCCCATTTATCGGCCTTGTTCAAAGAAAGCCCGATCGCTATGCTCGAAGAATATCTCTGTGGCCAGGAAGCAACCGTCACCGTCATGCCGCCGTCCGAGGACCATCCAGATTACTACGCACTGCCCCTCGTCGTGCGCTTCAACCACGAAGATGGAATTGCGCCGTACAACGGCGTTGTAGCGGTGACGGCCAATTCCAGAGTCCTGACACCCCACGAGGAAGCTCGAAACCCCCGGTATCAAGAGACCAGCAAAGAGTGCGAAGACGTTGCTCGCCTGCTGCGGGTGACTGCGCCGATAAGAATCGATGTGAGGCAGTTCACAGAGGCAACGGCTTCGAAGTTTGCAATCTTCGATGTCAATATGAAACCCAACATGACGGGTCCAGGCCGACCCGGCCGCGAAAACCAGGCAAGTCTCACAGCCATGGCGGCCGGCGCGCTTGGATGGGACTACTCCGAGCTATTGGTGAGAATGCTAAAGTCTGCTCGAAAGTTGCAAGATCTAAGGCAGATGGATATCTAAATCTGTTTTTATTGCGCCAGTGCTGGATTACTGCTCGACAGCGTTTTGTTGTATCGTGAGAAATCTGGGAGTGTATGTGAGAGAAATGTGTGCGCCTGCGCCTGTTTCGGTCGACACCTGATTCCATCCGTCTGGTTCGGTTTTCCCACGAGCACTCTCACAATCCGATTTTCCAAGTCCTCGTCCCGCGATTTTCTAGCCAGGCGCTCCAGTCCTTGTTGACCACCTGTCCCGCGAGACGTCCACCTTCTGCAACCTCGTCTTGATTCCAGTCCAGGCCGCAGTCCAAAGGTTCAGCCACATCAACGCCCCTTCAGCCCCCCATAAATTATCAAGAAGTCAAGGGAAGGGAATTTGCCGACTTTGGGATCACAACTTCCCCAAGCCTCCCAGCTTGCCACTGACGCCGCCGAGGCCCTCTTTGACCGCCTCCTGGCCCAAGCCACCCGAGACCTGTTCGAGTTCGTCCTCGCCCATGACGGGGTTCTTCTTCAACGAGTCTTTTTCCCCGCGAGAGAGCACCGGGACGTCAGCTACGATAACCAAAAGGGTGTATACAGCCCCTTGGGGGAAAGGGGCTCAAAGACTTACCTTTAACCATGCCTTGCACCTTCTCCTCGCCCACGTTCTCCATCAGCTTGACCTCGGCGACGGCCTTGGCCTTGTAATACCGCTTGGCCCACCACTCGGCGACGTCGTCGGCGTAGCCGGCGAAATAGACGGCCGCGGCCACGACGGCGAGGAACGTGAAGATGCCCGTGACGGAGAGGAGGAGGACGCCCGGGTAGGACATGCCGCCGTCGTGGGAGGGCATTGTTGGGTTCGACAGAACTTCTACTCAGTGGATTTGGACCAGGGTGTGGACCGAAGGCTCGACAATCCGTTGCGTTGAGCCAGGTATCACTTCGACCGTGCGGCGTCGCGGGCGGCCAACGAAGGTATTCGTGACTACACCAAGAGATAGACTAGAGTACCTCGAGAAGAATACAGGGAGGGAAATAGAAACAAGACGAAAACTCAATGAAGTCGAGGGACGTTGTGGTTTTAAAATTTGTCACTGTTCCAACCGACAAAACCTGCTTCTAGCCCTTGTTTATTGGGGATTTTCCCTTTGGTGATAGATACGTAGGGAAATGTTAGGTATCAGTCTACCTCACTCGCTCAGCACGTATCTTCCGATCGCTCGATGATCCCCGGCCGAAGTGACTCGGCTGTGCCTGGCCTGGGAGTCTGGGACCTTTACCCACTTTACCTAGGTACCTCAAAGCGACGTCAACAAACGTCATCGCGAAGGGATCATCATTATTTGGCTCTGTGCCGCAACCGCCACCACCACGACGCATACATGCATTGGAAGAACATACGAGGGGCCAAACACAACCACACCCACACGACGCAATGGGCCCTCCACACCCCACGCATTACCTCGCCCAATCGTGCTCGAGCCTCGAGGTGACGCCTGCGCCCGCGCCCTGATGTCGGTGCTGCTTCTCTCGGCTGCGTGCCCGACCCAATGAACAGCACCGAGAAAGAATCCTGGTCAAGCTGAGAATCGCGAATCTCTGGGAAGAGAACTATTGCTGGGACTCTCTGGGACAACACCTACAGTAGTAGCCCTCGCGTGCAATGTCCCCCAGCCCACGCAGAGATCGAGAGCGTCGAACACATGGATTCAATTCAGGCGCGTGGTTAGGGTTCTACTTCTGCCTTCCACAGTAGCCCCTTGATTCCTTTCACCCCAGATGCCAGGAACGCATAGAACCGACCAGCAGCCCTGCGCCATTCCTCCCTTGCCTGGATCTTCTTGTCCGACCCACGTCTAGGAGTAGTCTGCCCGGTCTCTCTTGTGGGCTCCAGGCCCGAATCTCCCCTTCCACAATTATTTTCTGGACCAGCAGAGGAGATTACTGGGGTGGTAGTCGACAGAAGTCCCGCGGAGCTTGGTGATATTAAGTGGGTGGCAGTCGATGGGCCTGCGCTTCCTTCCTCCACGACCTGGCCGTTCTTGGAACGCACTTCTAGGGTCAGCTCGCATGGTCCCATATTGTTCATGTTGTTGCCCCGATCCTTCTGCTGCACCGGGTTTTTCTTTTTGCTTTCTCGATAACACCCAAGTCTTCCTTTCCAGCTGCTGTTTCCTTGATGATAGTAGTAGCTTTCCTTTGCTGCCAGTGTCGCCAGTTCATCCATGCGGTGCAGTAGACTCGTGTGGGGTCTCTCGATCCAATTGACCACCTTCCACTTGTCGTACAGCATGCGAAAGAGCCCAAATAAGAAGGAGCCGCACGCTGAAATCATGGCAAGATACCTAGCTCTCAAGACCTCCTTGTCCCAGCCCGACGGCGTAGAGTCTCGACGAGAGAGTACCACGCCTCTATCAGGAGTTCTGCGCTGATCTGGTCTTTCATGTACGATTGTCACCTGCAGTATTCGCAAGTCAGTCGCAACCTCGCTTGTCGGTGTGACTTGGAAGCTTGATTCTCGTGAATACTCAGCACCGAGCTCCGCCTGCAATGTCATCGAAGCTGTAGTCGTTCCTTCTTTCTGGATGATGGTGGAGGTTTGTACCGTGACGTTTGGAATCCAGATATAGGGAGAATAGAAACTTTGGCCATCGACAAGGTGCTGCAACCATTCAACCGTGTCGCTGAACATTCGCAGGCACTGCAGAACGCCCCATCCACGGCGAATTTCTGCATTGACAGCAAAGTGATGAGCCTGTTCGGTCTTGAGCAACGGAGCGGATAGCACATCTCTCAC
Source organism: Cladophialophora immunda (assembly GCF_000835495.1). Taxonomy (NCBI): domain Eukaryota; kingdom Fungi; phylum Ascomycota; class Eurotiomycetes; order Chaetothyriales; family Herpotrichiellaceae; genus Cladophialophora; species Cladophialophora immunda. Next base: position 3,371,494 of record NW_015622544.1, read on the forward strand.
TCGATAGGAAGCCCCAAGAGCCGCGATTCGAAGGGGAGGGGATTTCTCATCCCCGATTGGTGGGCGAATAGGCAGAGAATAGACAGGTGCTGGTGTCATACACAACGTATTCAAGGCAATGACGAGAAGAGTACCCGACACCAATATCATCAGGGCGCCCTGCAGACGACTGGTGGATAGACTGAAGGATAATGAACGGATGAGGTCCTTGTTTTCTGACGCCGTAAAAAATATTTGATGAGGTATTGTCTAAAATAATGAGAGCGAGATGTGATGGAATACGCTTCGCTTGCTGCTCGATACTGCCAGTGCCTTATCGGAAGGCAGCCGCGTCCCTATCCGCTATGACGCCGTGCAAGCTCTCTCAGTTAGCGGATGCTTCGTGGAGACGGACAGGAAGGCGCAAGGGCGCAGTAGTGAGGCCGTACGCATGGCGCACGATGGGATCAGTCTCGTAAGTCTCAATGCCGTCAAACTTCTGCAGCATGCGGACGATGACATAGCCGGCTTCTGTGAGTGCGAACTGCTGTCCAAGACAAATGCGAGGTCCACCGTTGAACGGCAAGAACTCCCAGCCGGGCCGGCGCCCGACCCATCTCTCGGGCTTGAATTCTTCCACATCGGGTCCCCAAATGTCTTCTCGGTGGTGCATGATGTGAACCGAGTAGTTAACCTCTGTCCCCTTTTTGACATAGATTGGCGAGTTACCGTCTGGGCCTCCGCCGCGAGGGAGAGTCGTGTCCCTGGTTGAGCGGCGACTGTTGAAGGGCACAGTAGCAAAGATTCGAAGGGTTTCGGACAGGGTGTTTTGCAGATATGAGCAAGCCTTGAGCGTTTCAAAGGTGATCGACTTGGGGTCTTCGTACGTGCCAAAATCCTCCAATATGTTCTCGCGCAGTTTCTTGAAGACCTTGGGGTGCCTGACCAACAGGTAGAACGTGAATCCAAGGAGCCCGGCGGTCGTGTCGCGACCAGCTAGCAGAATGTTAAGTAGTTGGCTTCGGAGTTCGATCGGGTCCCGTGTCTGTTGTACAAGTTCCTTCAAGAAGATGTACTTCTCCTTCTTTTGCCCCTTTTCCAGATTTTGCTCACTCAACGATGAGAGATCTGTGGTTAGTGCAAGATTGACGTAGTAGTCGGCAAATCGATGGACTTCTTTGCAATTCTCGTAGAAGTGCTTGGGGCTGTACAGCCAATACAGCTCCGCCAGTCTTCCGCGGACGCCGAGCGCATTGGTCCCGCCATCAAAGCAGGATGCGAAGGCCGTCCAGTCCAGTTCACCAGGTTTCCGAGCCTTTGTCGTATAGCCAGGCAAAGCGGCAATTTGGGAGTCCACGCTCTGGCCGAAGAGGAATTCGGTGGCAGAGTCAAGCGTCAGACGAAAGAAGAGTGGGACCAAGTCGACCTGACCCGTCCACCCGTTTTCGGTGGTGAGATGTCTGAACATGTCCTGGACATGGACTTCTTCCAGTTGCAAGTCGGCGACTTGTTGGCGAGCAAACTGAGGGCGGAGGAGAGTCCGAGAATGTTCCCTTCAATCGTATTAACAGGGGTCGCAACATATACACCCATGAAGGAGTGTTCACTCACCATGCCTTGCCATCCGTGGTAAAGATGCCATTGCCCAACATGGGGAAGAAGTTGCCGCGACGTTGTTCTCCAATCTCGAAGTCATTGAATTGAGTGGCAAGCAGCGCCTGAATATTTTTGGGATCCGATGTCACGTAGCCCATGGTTCCCAGCATGTTTTGTTGCCATGTTGATCTTTTTGCAGTCCTGTTGTTATACACGTCCAGAAAATAGTTGGGGACAATATTGTTCTTGTCGGCCTGAATTATTTCCCAGACCAGGTCAGTGCCAAAAGGCCACCGGTAAGGGCGTTCCCAGGCCGGTTGACATCCAAGCTCTTTTGCCCTCCTAGCGTGATAGCGCTTCGCAAGGAAAGAGGCGACCACGAAGTAGACGATTGACACCCCGACCAGGCCGAGGCCCAGTGTTTGGTAGTGATTCATTTTGGATCGATCGAAAGGCGACGCTTTTGAGCCGCAGACCTTTGGTAGAAGACAATGGTCCAAAGGATGGGTGAAGGTGACGACACGTCGAGATGTCAGCATTTATAAAGTTGATGGGCAATACTGGATGTAGGGTTTCCGCCTCTTAGCAGTGGAGGCGATGTTCCTCGGAGCCACTTTGTAACAGGGTTCAATCTTGGTTCAGGCGGCCATATGCTATTCCGTACTCGGTTCTCCATGCTTGATAGAATGGATCCCAAGGTATGCTCCTATCCAGTAAGTACGGCATTGTCCCAGTCAGATGTGTGATTCTTTCTCCACACACCCCAGGCGCATGAACTGGGGGAGGGGCCAAGCGCGGTGAGGGCTTAGTAGAGGCCGAAGAACGAAGCAACCCAATGCCGCTTGGAGAAGGTGTATGGCACCTAGAAGCGATCGTAAAGAGCTTGCGTGGAGGGTGTAGCACATGGGATCCTGATTCCGTATTCAGAGTCCTTCTGGCTGCTCCCCAGTGGTGTTCCAACCCTCGCATGGATCCACATCGTTTGTACGGGAGTGATGACTGATTTCCCGCCTTGATTGAATTCTTTTGCAGTGTCTGTCATTGGAGGGCGACAAACTCGGCGATATCAGTTGCACCGACTCGACGAAGATCTCCGCAGAGAATGGTGGCCTTCCAAGAGCTTGGAAAACCTCGATCTGGAAGTGTGAGGGGTCAGGAGACTGGTTGCTTTGACTTTCCTGGCCAAGTGGTCAATACGCGATACGAGGTAGTATACGGAGTCTCTCACAACTTGAGTTGGGTCGGTACGAGGGTGCAGCCGAGCATCTCCACGCTTTGGTGGTGCAAGCTTCGTTCTCCGCTTCAAACTGAGCCGTGGTGGAATGGGGGCAGAAGGCCTGAAATCGAGTCGTATCGCATTGAGGGTACGAGGTAAGGGGTTGCATACAAGCAGCCGAGGCTGACACGAGGTCTTGTCCACATATCGATATCCATGCGAACAATCGGTCATTGAGTGCAGGACTCTACCATTGTGTCGGCTGTGACACCTGCCGAGCTACTCTCCTGCTCCGAAGAGCAGCCAATGGGCCACCAAGCCATGGAGGTTGGGGTACGGAGTACTCTGCAAGGACATCTCGTGCTCTCTGTGGCAACAGTAATTCAATCAGAGTTGTATACCTACTATTCGTCACAAGCGTCAGCTCGTAGCTACCATTCCGCGGCGAGTCACAAAGGTTTAATGATCCTGCAGAGAGAGAATCTGCTTTTGAGAGTGCTTAAGCGATAAGAACTGGATGTGGTTGGCCAACACTTCAAATGGGTATCTGATTATTTCATTGTTGATCCAGGCTTGTCCCTGTAACATAATGTACACCTTTTTTTTTGACATGACGGATGTTGCTCAAAGTGGAGGATCTAGTAAAACGGGCTGGAAGAAGTCCCCAAAACTACAGACACACGCAGGTTAGGGAGGATCATTCTTTGACAAAGGTCTCAAGATCTGTTCCGAGGAGGTTAGTAAAGCACTCAATTCGCCTGCGCATCTCGACTGACCTTCAAGCCACTTGACGTATTCTTTCTGCTCCTTGTAGTCGAGGTACTCGGGAAGGAAGCTTGCCAGTTCCTCGTCAATCCCTCTCTCTTCTAGATACTGGTGAAGCATCTGTTGGAGTTCGGGGTCTAGATCCTCGACGGGCGGCCCTGCATATAGGCTGCGGGCTTCTGAAGCGTCTTTCGTATTCTGTGCCTCGAGCAGCGAGTCCTTGGGGAAGAAGCAGACGTTTTCGATCTCAATGGTGCCATCTTGGGCAACGGCTCGGATCTCAATGGCCTTGTTGCCGGGCTTGGTGATGGTAATGGTCATATGAGCAGGGTATGCAGGCGTGACATTTGCCACGTCGTCGACTTCTTCTCCGCCCTCAGCTCTGTCAGCCGGTGCAATGCTATCTTCCGGCATGACATCGACTTTTCCTCCTCTTGGACCGGGTTGATTGATTCCTCTCTTTCGCGCCTCGAAATCCGGTTCGTCTGTAAGAGCACCATCTTCATCCAAGGCATCGAATTCATCTTCGGCCGGGTATTCGGAGAGGTCCGAGACACTCAATTGAATCTTGATTCTGGCTATAGTTAGCATTGGCGTGTCACCACCCAAGGGCGGGATATTCTCACTTCTCATTGCCGAAATCTCGGGTCAGGACAATCTCGTGCGAACCAGGTTTGTCTTGGACCTTGAAGGGACTGTTCTCGAGAAATTCATTGATGGCGGCCAGTCTGTCATCGCTTTGCGACTGGAGCTCGAGCATTCGTTCGTTGTTCAGTTTCGCAACGAGAGCCTCGTCCGCTGTGACTCGTTTTAGCAAAATTCCAAGCCTGTAGTTACATATGCTTACATTGGCCAGCGGGCTCTCTCCGGAAAAAAGAGGTTGAGAATGCGGGATATGATGGCTTCATCACTGCTTGCCATTGCGGCCGACGAGTTGCGAATCTCGTGATGGACGACACGGAGCGGACTGCGGGTTGGCGCAGGACAGTTTTGGGCAGTGCCCGGCCGAGCATCCGGAACGAAAGCATGTTGAAAGCAGAAAAATACAGTGGCTAGGGGATAGAGAGACAAGAAGAAGAATCCTAGACGGAAGATGCAAATACACAGCGAGATGGAGCAGTTCGAGAAAGTTTCCACCATAAATTTTGGGAACGAGTCATGCTACCACGTGACATGCCTTTCTCACTAGTCAGTTATCAACGAGGAGAACCAAAGGAGACTCGATCAGCCAGCCTTGCCAGTCTGTCTAGTGTCCGAGTCTGACCCTCTCCTGCAATCAAACAAGGATTGAAAGCAGATGATCTGAACATCCGTACAGCGCATCGATGAGTTCAATTCGTAGCTTGAACTCACCATGTGCGGCTTGTGATGCCTCGGCGAACAACATAACCACCACTAGTATCGGGTCGCCCCAGAATACTATCCACGTCAATTTCCGACGCACTCAACCCTTATCGTAAGAACTCTGACTTCGTGCTCTGAAGCCAATGCGCCCTGCCGGCGGAGATCCCAAGGAGTTTTCCAGAACGTCTTCTGCTCCAAAGAAGGCTGCCATTTGCCACCTCAGAACATCCGAGTCCTCCACTTGGTAGAAGCTGTGCGAACCCAGCGGGCAGGTGCGGTGCTGATTTATGGTATTTAACTAGTTGGCATATTTCGACGTCAGAGGCTCGTAATGCATAAAGGCTTGCCGAATATGCTCCCGATCAGTGGACTGGCGATGCTCGAATTCCGCTCCCAACGGATATTGGTATAATCGATCTTGGCACACTGTTTGCGTGAAATCAAGGCGCCGAGAGAGACATCCAAATCCTGGAAGGAGGGACATAAGCAATTCTGTATGACGGAGCAGAGCCGACAGTACAGAGGATGCACTTCCTCTCATGAAAGGGCTTTAGGTGGGAAGCTGGAAGGTTTGATGTCGCCCGACTTAATAACGCGAACAAAGTCCAGCGTGTTCAATCCACCCCACTCCCCAGCCCATCTCTCAACCTTACGTCGGCTTTCTTCGTTTCGAAGTTCAGGGACCCAGAGCCCAGCACGAAATTCGCGTTCTTCAACTTCTTTTCGCTGGCTGATTTTCTCTTCCTGCTTCGTAGGCGGTCTTCCGGGTCGACGTTGCTGTTTAGCTTCGGCAAGTTCTTCATCCTCACGGTCAATAAAGCTGTCGACTATCGTTATTTGAAAGTTTGGACTTCGAGATCAACTTGGCCACATACCTTTGCGTGAGGAGGTGCACTTCTTCGTCTGTCAACGGGCCCGAAGATCCCTCGAGGGCTGACTTGAACCATGCCACCCGGTCGACTGCGGTAACCACAGCTCAATACATAAGCCAACTCAATATCGTGGGCGAGACTTACCATAGACCTGATTTGCCTTTACTGCTGCATCCATCAGTCGAGCCAGCTTCTCTTCCCTGGCCCCTGCTCGTCGGAGGCGCTTTGCATCTCGACTATTCTCATGTAAGGCGTTAGGCTTGCCTCCTCGCTTCTTGGATATCTGCTTCTGAACCTTATTGAGCGCGCGAGCCATAGTGAGTGGTTGATGTTTGTACAGCAAACAAGGGTTTCTGGGCTCTGGAATATTCAACTATTCCCACTCGTGGGTCATTGGGGAAAATTTGGTGGAGGTCGGTAAAACGTCGGCCCGTTGTCACGAAGCCTGCAAGGCTCCAGACGCGTCGATGCAGCTCGCGGCGCGTGGTTGGGTGGGCGCTTGCCTCGCCAATTCAAGGTATGCTATGCAATGCAACTCCCACAACTTTCGGAGTAAGTCGAACGTCAATACGCCCGATGCCTATGGGATGTTCGTTTGCACCTATATCGCCGTTCATTCGCTACAATCACTGCTCCTTTATCCTTCCCCTTTCCCACCTTAACGTGCCTCTATCTACCGTAAACAAGCGGTGAGCACTGGCGTGGGTGCAAAGATGGGCATTAAAGGCAAGTAGATTGACTTCGTGTGGCATAGTGTGCTAACGTTCTTAGGCCTATTGCCCATGCTCAAGTCCATCCAGAAGCACTGCACTCTCAAAAAGTTCTCCGGACAAACCATTGGAGTTGACGCCTATGGCTGGCTACATCGCGGCGTGGTGGGCGGTGCGTTCGCCCTTGCCCTCGACAAGCCGACCACCATCCACATTGATTTCGTGTTGAGCCGAGTTCGGATGCTGCTTGACTTCGGAGTTACTCCTTATTTGGTCTTTGATGGGGATAATCTGCCCAGCAAAGCTGGAACAAATGCGGCCAGGCGCAAGAAAAGAGAAGAAAGCAGGGCATTGGGTCTGGAACTGCACAAGGCCGGGAAAACCACACAAGCGCAACAAGAACTCCAGAAAGCCATTGATGTTACCCCTCTTATGGCTCGACAATTGATCGAGGAGCTGAAGAAGCTCAATGTCCAGTACATCGTGGCGCCCTACGAAGCCGATGCACAGTTGGTCTATCTGGAACAGAAGGGTATCATCAATGGGATTCTGGCTGAAGATTCCGACATGCTGGTTTTTGGTGCGCAGCGGCTATTGACGAAGCTTAATCAATATGGCGAATTGGTTGAGATTGAGCGGTCAGACTTCCCCATGTGCAAAGACATCTCACTCGCAGGCTGGACAGACACAATGTTCCGGAGGATGGCCATCCTCAGTGGCTGCGATTATTTGCCAAATATTGGCAAACTGGGGCTTAAGACAGCGCACGGCCTCGTCCGCAAGTATACTGACATCGAAAAGATCCTTCGGATGGTCCAACTAGAAGGAAAGCTGATTGTACCGAATGGCTACTTGGAGCAATTTCGGCATGCAGAATTAACCTTCTTACACCACCGCGTCTTCTGTCCGATCGCACAAAAAATGGTATTCTTGAACGCACTTGGTCCTGGAATGTCAGATTCAGATATGCCATATCTTGGGCCTCACGTGGAAGCTTCCACAGCACTTGGTGTTGCCTGTGGCGATCTTGATCCGTTCTCGAAGAGACCCATCCAGCTTAACAGCAAATCGTTGGGTCGCCCCGCTCTTGGAGAGCGTAGGAGCCAGAGCTATGCGTCCGTACCCGAGCTGAAGCCGAAGAAATCGATAGAGACATTCTTCAAGCCTCATCGACAGCCTCTTGCTGAGTTAGATCCCAACAGCCTCACCCCTTCTCCCTCGCAACAACGGCTGCTGCAACGCAATCAGAACGCGTCTTGGGAACCAAGACTGGTGTCTTCTGCTCCAGCTTTGAGGCGAAGCACCACAATATCAGCTACGCTTGGTGGTACAACAGACCGCACGGCCTTTCTGGCTAGAGCTTCAACAATGTCGACCTTCCAATCAGTAAAGAGACAACGACTGTGCTCGGACTCAATGGACCCTTCACCAACTCGAGAAGTGAAACAAAGTCCATTTTTCACCGCCAAGGGCGAAGAAGCCAGTCCTTTGGTCCAGAAGATCCGCAAGAACAAGAGAAATGCCAAGTCTAAGTTCGAGATCTTTTCGGACCAATGTGTCGGAGAAATGTTGTTTGAGCCTGAAGTCCAGCAAGCGGCAAGTCCTGCCAAAGACGACACGGTGCCGGACTTGACGCAACCGAAAGTGCGTTGCTCATCTCCAGGTCCTGAACCACAGGAATCCATACCACAATCCTCTCCCGCAGTCGAATCTGCGAAGCGGCGTTCACCATCGGACACGCTTGAGAGGGGCAGGACCGCAGCTGGGAGGGAAATTAGCAAGGACGATGATCCCGAAGCCTTTGAGGATTTACTCGAATACCACGTCCGGAAGCAGAATGCATCATTGATGAAGACTTTTGCTTTCCAGCCTCAAGAAAGCCGAGACTCTCTCACAGGGTCGCTGTACCCCGTGGAATTGAGGCAGAAGTCACCCATTTTCCGGTCAGAGACCCAGTTGGGCGTGCCTAGCAAGTCGCCGAGTGCCGGAGACACTCAGTCGTCTCATCGAGAAGTGGATTTACAAAAGACCTTCGGATGTCAGCCATTCGAGGTGCAGCAGTCAGCTTTGAGGTCGCTGAACAAGCAAGGCTCCTACGGGGCATCATATCCGACCGTACCCAAGGGTAGTGAAACATTTATGGCAGGGAGGAATGAAAGTGTCCCCACCGTTGTTCGGCGAAATGAGGGGCGCGGAAGTGAGGATGCGATCATACCAAACAGTGAGGATGAAGGGTCGGAGGCGGGATCACCAGCGCCGAAAGCCAAGTTTGATCTCAGTTCATTTGCATTTGTATCGGCATGAATGAGTTGTTGCTTAGCTTTAGCGGCATTCTGTATGGCGTCTAGTTGATTTTCAAGGATGCATTGTATGGCGATGTGGAAGGTTTGGATTGGCTATGGGAGACGGGGCATTGGGCAGAAACGACGAGCCAGACGGTCAACGACTATTGGTTACAGCGATGTGCACTGGTGCGGTCACTGATTGATTATGATAGAAGTACTCGTAATGACTGAGTTCTGGGTGCATATCTATCAAGCATGGGCATAAAGCCATCAGAGACCAAGATCCGAGCCACCGCGAGTTCGGGTCGGATATTAAAAAAGACGGTGAAGCTGAGGGCGGAAAGGCGGGTGGAAGGCGACGTCATAAGGCTGCCAGGCAGAAAATAAGCATAAGGTTGGCGGGAGCCTAAACTCAAAATGGCAAAACCAAAACAGACGCTAGCCTCGTCGCCAGAGCCTTGGGGTTGGCCCAGCCCTGCCACATTTTGTGACAACTGCGCTTTTTCCTGCCACCACATTAATACCTAACAATTCACTCACATTTCAGCAAAAAGGGAACCCAACCTCACGGATTTCGGATATGGCTACTCACTGAGATCCAATCACAGCCATGGCAATTCCAGTCTCGAAATATCTCAAGGACTAAATCAAGCTACGCCTCTCTCTCCTCTCTTCCTTCCTCTTCCTTTACATCTGTCTCCCTCTGCCAGAAGAAATTCAGGCAGCTAACCTTTCTGTCTTTCAGAAACAACCACGCATCTCGACCTTCTGTCAATTGAAGACCTTCGACAGTCGTTACTACGCACCAACCATCGCTGACGCCCCGACGAGACTCACCTTGACCACCTCTTGAATCCGGCCAGGCGCCACAACCTGTGCTCGTGCTGAGCTTCAACATCGAATTCCGTCCTTACGGACGGCGAGCACACACAAAAAAAGATACGAATCCCCTCGTGGACATACTTGACCCTGAGACGACGACACAATGGCTCTACGCTTTAGGACAGGGTGGAGAAGATTCGTGCCCGTCATAGGCTACCACCATGTCCTCATGATCTTCATAGCCATTGCAATTATCCTACTATGTGAGTGCTATATCATCCCGTTTGTTACCTTCTGTTGGAATGCTGACACGCCTCTTTCGCAGCACTCCTGCTAGCAGGCTGCTCATCAACCTCCCCACTCATCCCCGATATCTACCTCATCTCGTTATACTACCAGAAATACCCTCCTGTTTTCAGCTCGGTACAAGTCGATCCTTCGGTCACCACTGCGATAGCAAACATTGTGGGAAACGCCGACCTGAACGTCCGTGTAGGATATTTCGGCATCTGCATCCGCGTCGATGGAGGAGCATGGATGTGCAATCAAAATTCCACCGCGCTGGCCGACTTGGTGTCGATCGATCAAGATCCCTTGAATCTTATATGGGTAGCCAGCACGTTCAAGAACGCCATTGTGTTCCCATACTTGCTGATTATTGCCATTGTGCTGGCATTCCTCACGTTCTTGCTGCTGGCGACGTTCCCCGGCTGGCACACGTCGACAGGGCCCGACGGATCTGAGCAGGAAGTCCGGCCATTCCCCTCGAGAGCCGTATCACAGGTGGCGCTCGCAACGATTTTCATTTCGTCGGTGTTTGTGCTGGTCAGTGTGATGTGGCAACACACCGCGGCCGTGGCAGCAAGCACCGTCGCGCAGGACTTGGGGAATGGCAGTGTCAAGTCCGGGGTTGGAACCTCGGCCATGGTGCTGGGCTGGTTCGGCTTTGGGTTGCTCGTCGTGGTCACGCTTGGGCTGTTGGTCATGATTCTGAGTATCCAATTGCTGGACCGTTTGACCGATGAGGTATGTTTTGCATCCCCCTGTATATCCTCTCTATTAGAATCATCTGTGCTAACTCTCTCAACAGGACTAAGAAGAAACATGTACAATCCACGAAGGTGAAGAATGTTTTGACGGCAACGAATGAAGCGGACGACGATTGGATGTGTGTGTAATATCTTCTAGCGGAACGCGACAAAAGGGACAAGAAATTGAACATTGACATTATGCTTTTTTTTGGTGGAAGGGGGGGGGGGGGGGGGACAAAACTAACGGACGGAACATAGCAAAATCAATCAGAAGATTGGCGTTCAAGGTGGATAGATTTTCTCAACGCGGTTCAGCATCAATCAAAGCATTTCCTTGCACGGCGGTGCAAATCGGCACGGGATACACAACAATAACAACAAACATCATCACCACCAACTCACAACATACCATTGGTCATGGGGGGATATTGGCGACGGATAACGATGGACGACGGACTTCGGACTCGTGGGCCCAGCAGGACATGCATTAGAGGGGAATGGTTCATAGTTGCGATATGCGATATACGATGCGCGAAGCAGGTCGGAAGAAGGGCGAGGGAAGAATACAAAGCCTTGCCTTGCCTTGCCTTGCCTTGCCTTGCCTTGCCTTGCACCTCCATCAGCCCCGAGCTGGTGTGTGCTTTGCTGGACCTTGTATGTGTGATTCAAACACAGACGAATGGACATACATACATTCTCTCTCTCTCTCCTTCATGAACGATTCTCCCCCAAGACGGATTTTGGTCGTTCTTTTCTCAGTTCTAATCTCTGTTTTCACCTCTTTGCTGACGCCGCGGACGCTTTGCATTCGTTCATACCGAGTACATTCTCTCACGATCCGTGCACTTCACAGAGAAGATGTGGTGCTCGTACCTTTCGGGCAGTCGGCTATTTATTGCCTAGCTAAGTTTCTCCCAGACTCCAAAGGGATCCGAGCCCAGTACTCCGTGCAGCACAGCACAGCTCGTTCCGTCTCACCACGACTACTATCCTATCGAGGAGGAATCACACCAGCTGATCAATCCCACGATTTGGCCTTGAGATGCAAGTCGTGCAGCAGGGTCGGAAAGCCGCTGATGGGGAGCGGCGCGGCGCAGTCCGTGAGCCGCACCGCCAGGACCAGCAGCTTGGACTCGGACGCCTCCTCCAGCCGGACAGGGACGCGGAACCGGTGGCCCGACGCGACGACCTTGTCCTTGACGGGGTGGAAGGCGGCGATCTCGGTCCAGGGATCGTGCTGCAGGAGCGCCGCCGCGGGGGCGCGCGACATGGCGAGCGTCGTGTACGCGAGGCCCTGGACGCGGGCGAGGAGCCGGGCCAGCTCGGTGCTCCCGTGGCGCAGGCGCGAGCGGACTGTGCCATGGATCTCAGAGGCCCCGTGGACGTGCCGCGTGCCCGGGTGCGTCAGGCTGTTGGACGTCCAGGGCGCGTGGTCGGCGTGCGCCGGCTCGAAGTAGAACAGGCTGGCCAGCAGGGCGTGGGCGGCGTCGTCGACGCGGGCCTCCCACTCAGCCTCGCGCATCTGCCGCCGCACCATCTCCTCCAGCCGGGCCATCTTGTTCCACTGCCACAGCGTGACCTTCTGCAGGTTCTCGTCGATCGGGGGGTTGAGCCGGTGCAGGCGGTCGCGGATCCCGTCGGTCGCGGCGCCGGCGACGAACTCCTGCCACTGGTGCTCCGAGTCCAGCTTGCGGTGGAAGGTCCGGCAGATCTCCTCGAAGCCGCCGATGCGGATGGCCCGGGGGATCTTGACCTCTGAGTCCTGGATGCCCGTGCCGATCGAGACCAGGACGTCGAGCGAGGGCGTGTGCTCGGGCCACAGCTTCCGCATCTCCTCCACGGCCCCGGGGGCCGGACAGTTCATGTGCAGCGCGCCGTCGAAGTACAGCGTCCCCGTCTCGGCCTTCTTGAACGGGGCCAGGTAGAACGGCGCCGCCGCCGTGGCGAGCCCGGCCTCCCAGATCCGCATCCCTTTGCTCTCGTCGTCCTCGCGCTCGAAATCGCCGCTCGCCACCAGCTGGGGTCGGTTGTAGCTGGTGATGAGATGGGCCCGTTTCCCAAACTCTTTGGTGGCCACCACCGCCACTCGGGTCGAGCATTGGTGATGGCGAGTCCGGGCCGACCCAAAGAGACTGGTCTGCGCGCCGAAGAAGTCCTTCAGTCCGCGCTCCAGCGGCGCCGAGTCAAATAGGGCCTGATACAAGCCAAACGACATGACCACGCTCGTCACAAAGTGGCCGAGACCGATTCTCGTCAGTAAGCTGCCGGCCTGGGGGTGGGCGAAGGTCGAGGACGCAAAGTCCTTGAAGGCGTTGGTCATTTTGCTGGTCTGTGTGTTTGCGTCTTTGTCGCCCATCGCCAGAGCGAGTGCAATAATTCCACCTGCGGAAGGGAGATGAGCATGTTCAAAGCCTCAAGGCTGTGTGCTCTGGGACAACTCACCTGTGCTAGTTCCGACGACAAGATCAAAGTAGTCGCGGAAGGGGATCTTCAGGCCCAGCCGCTTCTCCATCTCCTGGATGATGGCAAGCTCAATGATGCCCCGGATCCCGCCTCCGTCCAGGGTCAGGATGCGAGCACCAGCGCACCGTGGTCTTTCCCTGATCAAATGGGAATAGTTGTCGCCCATCCGCGCGCTGCAGAGCGGACAGACCTCGAAGGTCCAGGCTGACTCGAAGCTCTCCGACGCCCGTCCCAGCTCTCGAACGCACTGCACACAGTATCCGTGCCCACAATGCAGTACATTTTCGGGGACTGCCTGCAAACAAGCCAGACAGGTGATGTTGCTGGTCATGGGAGTCCATTGCTTACAGTACTTTTGCATGACAGCTTGTCGTACTCTGGTGATCTTGCTTGCCGCGGGCTTGGTCATCGACCGGTGTCCGGTCCTGTCGTCGCTCACGAGGTTCTCATAATGCTCCAAGAACCTATCTCGAATCAGACTCACCAAGTTTGCGTCCAGCCCATGCCTCGGGACGAATTCCCCGTCGGCCCTCTTCTTGGAGGTCGACAGATGAAGGCGTTGGTGGGCAGTTGCCGGGCCATTGGCGCAAAGGTCGTTCTCCGAGAACTTGTATCCACATGGTTGGTACTTTTCTCGGTACTCTTGTATGGCGCACTGACAGTGGTGTGCTAGTGAAAACTGCTCCTTATCACCGTTGTTCACTCTGTCAAAAAGGCTTGCTGGGTCCACCACTATAGAGCTGGTCAGTCGAGAGGGACGCCGGCGAGGAGATTGGAAAAGAGGAGCCTCCCCCTGCTTACCATGGATGAGATGCCTCATGGACCAGACAACAAGGTTCAGACCTATAATATCGGGTATCATTGCCCTGATCTTGACCGAAGGCGGTGACTCGAATGCCAGTCGGAGGAAATTGGCAATGTGGTCAGAGAATGATTGGGGGTTGGGCTTGCTGATCCGCGCAACCTCGTTGAAATTGAATGCTCCGTCGCTGGTGCGAAAGTGTTCGAAGGCCGAGAAGAGGATCTGGGAGAGGGAAGAAACGTTGTACTTCATCCACCCCTTGGAACGCATCTTGATTGCTCGTTGCGAGGCGTCATCGATCTGCGTCCGCAGCTTCAGGTACTGGGAGAACATGGTCTCGTCCCCGTACTCGTCAATATCGTTGACGTGGGGTATGCAGCAGCAAATGATTCGATCATACAATGCATCGTAGAGGTCGCGGTTCTGGTAAATGTGCTTGCTGAATCCGTCCTGCTTGCTGTTGTAGTCGTTCACAAATTCCTGGAGGATGGGCGACGCCTTCCAAAGAAAGGCCTGGCGCTCCAGGTACAGCCTCTCGAGCAACTCATTGTCGACCAGTTGCTGGCTGTGGCCAAGGGCCCCATTGCGCACAATGATGAGAGTCTTGCGTGAAGGGTAGTTGACAGAGTGCATGACGGCTGTCGCTGCCCACTCGAGCGCTCTCACGAGCAAGAATGTGATGTTCTGATCCTCGTTGGTCACAAAGACCACGACATCGCTGACGGCGTAGAGGAACCTGGCATAGAACAGTTCGGCGCCTTGCTGTCCATGGCGCGCGTAACTACCTGCGGTCACTGGCGCCTTGTACAACACATTTGCCTCCGTAGCATCGTCGTTGGCCGATGTTCGGCTTTGATCGGTGGTAAAGCGTTCCGCATTGGTTTGGGCAGCGCCAGCGAAGAACCCTTCGCAGTCGGCGAACAAGGTGAAGCTATTGGCGTCTGGCTGCGGCGTTTGTAAGTTCGCGCCGTCCTTGTAGAGATGGACCCCAAATGTCGTTGGGTCTGCTGCATGGTCGACATGACCCGATCTGGTGACTGGCATCTCCTGTTGCGAAGAGATGGCTGCGTTCAAAGTCTCCCATCGGGTCTGGTTCGTCGAAAGATTGTAAATGTCATCGTCTTTGATTTGTTGTACATTGAGATTTCCCAGCAGCAGCATTGCCCTCACTAGCGTGGACTTTCCAACACCCGACTTGCCGATGAAAGACACAAACGTTGGAAACGTTGCAGCGGCCGAAGAAGTTGAGTCAGTAGTCGGTTCGCATAGAGGACCGAATCTATCGTAGACGTAGAGGACGGGCTGGGAGTTCCGGTGGCGGATGTTGAACCATCGCGTTGCTGCATTTTGTTCATGCAGTTGCCTCAGTGTTTCCTTTTCATCCTCCGAATGAATGATGTCCTTGACGAAGAAATGATGGACTGTCAGCCCGACTGGGACATGCGCCGCTGCTAGCCTGGAGCTCTTGGGGAGGTGGCCATCCCAGCAATGGCCGTGGAATCTGCATTCCTTAAGATTGCAGTCGTCTTTGTGGCAGTGGACAGAGTAGTAGTCCGAGCATTGTCTGCTCTTGGAGCATCGAGCTGCCCATTTCCAGGGAATCGATTTGCCACAATGACACTTGCATCCTGCTATGACATCCCGAGATGGCGGTCTCTCAGCCTGATCTTCTGGAAGCTTATTGTGCCGATCTTCAAAGGGCCGTGCCATTATGGACCTTGAGGGGATAATAGACGAAGGAGCCTCACTCTAAGCTTGTAGAGCAATTGACGATTGATGCTGAAGTGGTAAACCTGCCCATTCCATGGGGACATGGCATTCAATAGGGTGTGAATGCTTCGCCATGGGCCGTGACTGAGGCAAACGGGACGGGCCATAGTCACACTCCCAAGCCTCAGCCTCATTCCTGTCGACCATCAGGCGGCAGGCAGCAAGAAATGATCACCACTGCGCCTCTGCCAATGCCAATGCCAGGGCCCAGGACACGAACCTGGGCTGGGTCGCGAACCAGCATATTCGAAAAGGTTGCCCTCTGCAAACAGGTTTTGACCCTTGATTCTGGCTGCGTTGGACGGTCCGTGGCTGGCTGAAAAACCAGGCTCCATCATCAATCGTCAGCGAGGTCCTCCGTCCCGATCCGTTCGGGCGCTTTGGCAGGAACTTTGGTCTTGGATGCCACTTCTGGTTGATGCAAAAGGGGAGGCTCGCCCCGTCCAATACGGAGCAGCGCCTCGTTGATGCTCCCGCTGAAAAAAGGATGCCAATGCCCTGCTTTGCTCAGACAAGAACTGGAACCGGTGTAGAGCGCCTCGCGTGGAAATTCTCATCAAGGCTGGAAGCAGGTTAGACAGAAAGGCGGTGTCCAGGGGTTCGACTTGTCCATCCGCCTGTATCACAGTCCCCATCACACGTCTAGTACAGATCCAGATTAGACCGTGGGACTCTCGAGCCCCTTTAGCCCCTTTGAGGCTGAGAGAATACGAGCGAGCACATGGACGAGTCCTCCCCTCCCTTTTGCTTCGCTTCGAAACGCCAGGGAAAACTCTCTCGCATCGAGACTCGTGGTCTGCATGGTTGCGCCTTTATTACTATTATCCCCGTCGCTGTGCCTCAACATCCCGGTTGTCTCCGTCGAGGCGATACAAAAACCAACTTGAGAGTGGCCGGGGGGCCTTTCTAGGTCTCACAATGATCCTTCCGAGAAACCATCCGGCTATGTTGTCGATTCTAACACGCAGACGCCAGCCTCATGCCTCTTCTAGCGAGTTTCTTCGCTTGAACTGAGGGCGGGCTTCATAGGTATCCGGGTAATGGTCGTACTTGTCATCATGGGCAGGGGTCTCGACACCGCAGAGGACCTCCACAAATTTCATGGCCATCCGAATGGTGAAGGTCATGCTGAAGGAATAGAAAAGACATGCCGTTATGTCCAGGGCTTGATCTCTAAAATTAGGTCAGTATGCACTCGCCCGAGCCCCTGTCGACAGGCGAACTTACCGAAATCGAGCACCCATTGTTTTATCAACCAGCCTTGAATACCCGTCCAGACCGGTGGTGGCATCACTGCAACAACTAGCGTCAGCAACATGTCACTCCTGCGATCGTTGTCTGCTAGGGCTTACTCTGCGAAGAAGGCAGTAAGTAACATTCCTGTGGCTCCCCCACCGGCGTGGACAGCGAAGATTGCCAATTTGTCGGCCGGCAATACAATGTACATGATCTTCCTCAAAATGCTGCAGAGGATGGCGCCGACGACGCCGAAGATGGGGGCATATTTAACAGGCACCTGAAACTGGTCAGTCGACGTTCGGGCAGGCACACAGAGAAAACAGAAGCCAGATGGTCACTCACATAACCAGCGGCTGGTGTAATAGCCACAAGCCCAGCAATCACTCCATCGCAGAACTCCTGTACTGACGGAATGTGGATCAAGGGGGCCAGCATTGCGGCTTCGAACTTCTTGTCGAGGATGCCCAGTCCCCAGTGAAAGAGTAATCCGATTGTGCCTCCAGCACATGCAGCAGCTTGAGTTGCCAGACAAGCTGACACCGCGCGAAGGTTCGCCCCAAGAGCAGAACCACCGTTGAAGCCAAACCATCCGACCCAAAGCAAGCAAGTGCCCAAGACCGTGTGGTTGATGCTATAAGGCAAACTCGATTTTTCGCGGTCCAGGCCAGCTCGCGGCCTCTCCTGGGGATTCTGCTGCCGTGGAGCGCGAGCGTGTCCGTTAGCAACGACTTCTGCCACTGGCGGAGTTACCATTAATTCGACTTGATTACGAGTCGTGTGTCTTTCCACAGACAGCCATTTCCAGACCTTCCAGGTCTTCAAGTCGATTTTCACCGTCCGTTTTCGAAGGACGACCGTCGTCTGCCAATTTGCAGCATTGAGCTGTGAAATGGCGGCGAGTGCAGCGACCGAAGATCCAGAGCAGACATGCACAGCAGTACCACCGGCGAAGTCCATTGCTCCTCTGAGTTTTGACCAACCTAGAGGGTGCCATGTCCACCTGGCAACCGGGCAATAAACAAGAGTAGTCCACAAGGTAATGAAAAGGAGGTAGCGTCCGACACGACTTTTGCCTGCCGCTCCGCCAGAGACCAGACTTGCCCTGGAAACAGACATTAGCTCTCGACTTCGACGGGTTTCCTGGGGAAACTCACGTGAAACATGCAAACATGCCTTGGTAAAAGACATAGACCATTTCTGGAATTTTCGGGCCCGTCAGTACTAATGGGTTAGGACCTTGTATACCGACGGGTCGAGCGGTGACATCGATATAGGCATTTGCTTTGGTATCTCCGCCGTACCAGGAGACGCCCTGCAGTGCAGCCGCGTCGTATATCGCGGGAGAGAAGGCGAGAGTGTATCCCCACATATACCACTACCAAAAATCAGACACAGCGTCGTTGCCGCAAAGAACAAGGTACATTCGACACTTACCACGCATCCCACCACGCCAGTAGTTATCAGAGGGAGACGCACTAAGGTGAGCGTAAAGTCCTGTTTCGAGACACCTGAGAAGTGGAGGCAGAGCCCTGGAATCATGAAGAAGACCAGAGCAGCCGCTATGATCATAAACCCCATATCTGCCCCCTATGGCCAAAATCAGAAAACGAGATCCTGGAACTCGTGCGGCCACGAAGAACTTGCCTGAAAGTAGAGCTCTGGATGTGATTTCAACTCATCGTATGTGACCGTCACATTCAATCGAGGGGTAGCTGGCACAGGGCCGAAATTGAAAACCTCATCGTTTGCCATATCTTGCTTTGTTCGTCGGACATGCAAGTGAGGACAGCTGTTGTGACAGTAGCCAGCCCAGGACAACGGCTCATATATGAGTTCGGCTGCAAGCATTTCACAGGGAGAGGAATCCCGGCTCCGGGCTGATGATGCCAATACTCGCCATTCCTCCTTGGTTAGCAATAGTTTGCCGTTGTCATTCTGTTCTCGTCCCCGCACGGCTGCCTGTTTGGCTCGTATTGGGCGGAGGCCAGCCTCTCGCAACTAGGCATGCACTTTGGTCGCCACGGGCAGTGCGCCTTGCTGAGTCCCAGAGAAAAGCCGCTGAATTTGTCGTCGAGTGAGCAGGGGGGTTCCACTTCAGAGCCTCAGGGACTGTCTCTCCTGGAAACTAGTCTCGTGGGACAGTTGCCGGCGTCTACACCGGCGTAGCCCTCAGCAGTGAGGCTTTTGGGATGAGGAAGAACCGTTTGCCAGGCACTTTCGACGCCTTGCAGCTTCTGCACACCCCCCTTTCCTGCTAGTTCATGTCAAGCCACCACCCGCACAGGGGGCTCCAATCCCACGTCAGGCCCAATGGGATGGCTGCAAAGCGTCTCCTTACCTGGGGGCGCCTTCGCTCCTCGTGCCAGCAGTTGGGTGGCCAATACTTCCGTGCGAGTATTCATTATCAATCTAGCCCAGCGTCCCACAACTCGTCATTCTTATCTCGCCGTCTTTCATCACAAGTACTTGTAGATATCTGTATGCCGTTAGCTTTCTGAAACAACTTGTTCAAAGGATGAATCCTGTGAACCACGATCACCCTACAAATGCCCAGCGACGACCAGAGTATACCTTCAGAAGGCTTGGATGGCCCATGGGAGGAACTCCGTCATTTGAGGAAGATATAACTCAGTCGGACGGGAATAGTGAAGAATCTGTGCGAAGCCTCGCTGATCTCATTCGAGACCTTCAGGTGGGGAGCAATAGAAGGCTGGAATCCATCGAAAGGTATTCATCACTGCATCACTGCATCGCCGAGGGGGACCCTTCCCAACTACCTCCGCAAAAAGGGAGTGGCATGAGCGCCGGGTCTCTTAAGTATGTCATCAACCACTTGATTGAAGGGAACGACGCCCCTGTCAACCAACATCAAGAGCGATTTCTGAAGTGGATCACCCAAATTTGCATCACCATGTGGGTGTACCGATGTGAAAAGGCAGACTGGGGGGAATTGAAACAGAGTGTCAGCAGGAGCATATTGAGCGCCGAGTTCACGCCCTCCGAGAACGATGCAGCGTATCTGACTATCATCGCGTTCGTTCTTGGAGAGGAGTATGACCATATGCTCGCGGAATATATCGATGCTGTGGTGTGGAATTCGAAAGTGGAATTTTCTTGCAAAATAGAACCGCTGCAAAACATCATCAGTCGTTAGTGTTGCCACCCTCTCGCTCCCCTCGCCCGACAGCAGGAGACAAGTACTGACCTTTTTGAAGGCGAGCGAAAAGCCTCAGTCGAGTTCATGTATTCCACTTTCTCCGGCGTCCTGCATGACTTAGCATACTCGGACAACAGAACACTTTTGACCCTGGGTCAGAGGCTGAATGGCCACCTAAGACGACTCGGAGTGGATCTGAGAAGACCATATGCCGGCACTCAGGACTTCAACCAGGTCCAATACCCGGCAGCCTTCGAGACCACATTTCTAGAGGCACTGAGGGAAGAACAGGAAGCATTGGGATTGAGGTACAATGCTAGGGCTGTGAATGGTGCCGACGTGCAGCACTGGAATCCGGTGCCGAGAAGGTTCGGTAATGGTGAAGCAGTCGTGGCAGCCATCGCAAACTTGTTCATTGGCAATAAGCACCAGGCTACTCGGATCCAATTAGAGAACATCCTCAGGGATGCCATGAAAGCGATCGAAGAGCGAAGGAGGCAGACTCTCATCGCCGTCGAAGAGCTGAAAGAAGCAAGAGAAGAAAGAAATCACAGAGACGCAAGTAACGGGGGAAACGCCAGCCTAGGGCAAGGATTCCATGACGACGATGAGCTTGCCCACCATGGAGCAAATGGAGCAGCGGAAATATGATGCTGGTCAATCTTGGTCAAAAAAGAGTAACAGAAGAAGGCACCTACATACCTAGGTACCGCATGAGGCGTTCTGAGGCGAAACAGGAAGAAAAGACCAAAATTGGCCTGCTGGGGGGGATGATAGTAATGTTTATATGTGGACATGTCGTTCCAAACATGTCCATGCTGGCCCCTGTGCCCCTCGAGCTGCAGGGGCGCCTTGAGTTCACAAACGTAATGAATATTTCCAGAAGAAGCAAATATGATCAATGGAAATTGGGCCTGTCGAAGCATTTTCATCTAGGCAACAAACTGCCATTGGAGATCATGTACTCCAAAGTATATCACTGCGGTGGAGCAGAAAGTCACATCCGCGCTGAAACGTCTCTGTGCACGCCGTGCGCAAATGGCAATGGTAATGGCGAGATTGCCACTACTATTCAGGACTTCGAGGAGCTCGACAAGCCCGCAACAAGAAGGGATGGCCGAGATATTGTTATCGAGCGGGTTCACTCTAGGTAGACGCGCCACCTCAACCTATCCCCCTGGGGTGCCTCTGTTAGGAGATGCAGTTGGCTGACGGCGGGATCAGTCCGCACGACCTTGAGCACCTTCATCAAGCTCAGTACGAGCTCTGTCAAAGAACTTTTGGGTGAGCAAAGCTGCAGCCACACTGACGTTAAGGCTGTCAATCTCTCCAACATCAGGCCTTGCGTTAGCGATCCCTGCAACGCCATCCATCATCGTCCGCATGAAATCTCGAATGCCAGTCTCTTCATTACCCAGAATCAGTACACAAGGATGTCTTGATAACGCGCCCCCAACATCCAAAGCTTTCTTGCCCTTTTGTTGCATAATCCGCCGCATCATCCCGCCATCACTTTCTGGTGCATCGGCAGCGAAGAACTTCCATCCATTTTTCCGCGAATCCCTGATGAACTCTCGTTCATTCCTGACGTGAAGAATGGGCATGTATTCGAAGGCCCCGGCAGACGCCTTGACACTGTTGGCAGATATGGGTGCAGTGCCGTGTTCGAGGATAAGGATAGCATCAACCCCGAGAAACCAAGCCGACCTAACAATGGCACCGAAATTGCCGGTGTCGGTGATGCAATCAAGCAAGAGCATGAAAGGATACCGATGCGGAGGCCGGACAGACGGGATTGTTGCTCTGCTTCCAGATGCACCGAACACGGTGTTGATCTCTTGATCCTCTTCAGACGCCCATCCCACCGTGACGGCGATAGGATCAGCCGATTCGGCCATGCTCAACAAACTAGTCACAGGTAGCTTCGGAATCGGAGAGGCCTCAAGAATCCAGCCATTATGTGGTCGTCCATCCGATGCCTTGGCAAAAACGGCTTGCCAGCGAGGTCCTGAAACCGCCGTCACGCCTACCCCGGCCTTTTCAGCGAGGCTGTGAATCTGCTTGTGGACTTGGATCTGCTCAGGAGATTCTTTGGGCTGGAGCGCTTTGGCTCTCTTCGTATCCTTGTCATAGCCCGCAGGAAGAAGTCGATACAGCTTGTGGAGCTTCCGGCGTCGAGCTTTGAGAGCAGACAAGACAGAAAATGTCCCGTAGAGAAATTCCGATCCTGCTGTCGTGTAGGGAATTGAAGCTGGAACTCCGCTGTTAGAGCGTGCGGCGGATTTTGCGATTTTCAACTCCTGCCCTGGCTGGACAGTTCTGGGACCCTTGCGTCTTTTCTGGCCTCTTCGCCTTTCTTCGCCTGGAATGATTATCCCCTTCTCTCCATCCTCTTCGCCTGCGTCCGAAATGTCTGATGAATGGCTCTGATCTTGCTGAAGGCCTGCAGAAGGCTTTGCATACTGGTTTTCTAGTCTGTTCCGGCTCTGGTGACCTCTCCGGATCCCCTTTTCAATTGCACCAGTCAGGGAAATGTGGCGTGCAGACCGAGGCCAACGGACCGGTTTAATCGCAAGGACGGCAGGAAGGACATGACGAGTGAATGGTAGCATTCACGGATGTATTGACGCAGGAAAGCCCACTGTTAGTCGAGTCATAGGCATGACACGGGAAAAGTTGTGCACTCGGAGTTGGAGAAATAAAATCGCAGTTAATTACTTGGTTGGCGACGCGGAGCGCGTCCACGTCCCCGCCTTCGAGGGCGTGGTGAATGTTTGTGACTTGCGAATCCTCACCTCACTTTCATCTTTTCTTCCTAACCCAGAACCATGTACGATACTTGGTCTCTGAGTACCTCCCCTCCTTCGAGAATCGCACCGGATGCCCTCTTTGATCCCACCCCTGGTCGTCGAACTCGACGAACTTGACCTCGACCATTCGCCGGACTGTCTGCTGGCCGATGGGCCACGCTCCTATGACCAAAGATGAAGGATGTAGATCTCACTACCTGGGTGGGCAAACCGCCAGAGAAACCAAGCAGGGCCAAGTCGCCTGCCGGAGATGCTCCCGATCAAAACCCAGATGCGCTACACCTACAGACCGAGCTTTCACTTTCGGATGAGTCGAGCGAAGCCGGCGATATTGTGCACGACGACGGGAAAGTAAATCAGACAGACTTCAGCAGGCGTGTCCCTTTGGACGAGTCAGCCTCGGGTCAAGAGAGCGACGATGGTAATCTGTCGGTCGGCCTATTTCAAAAGCGTTTCTATATCGACATCCCCAACTTGTCTAAAGAAGAAAAGGAAACATACGAGTACCTGCCAGGGCATTTCTCTGTGGAAAAAGTACTGTCTGAGCATAAAAATAAGACCTATGTTGTTAGGCTCGAGAGTGGCGAGCAAAATATTGTAGGTATCTCCCTTCTTGACCTGGATCGCATTTGAGGCCTCGACTCCATCCTGCCTCTACTCGCTACTCTCACACCTCTCTCTCTCCTCACCCTTTACACGTTCTCTCCCAGCTTTCACATCGTCCTTCTCATCCATCGTTACCACTTCTTCCTTGCATTGCCTACTCACCGCTGATATGCCTGTTCAAAAGGTCTCTGCGCGGGAACTTCGGGACCTTGACAATGGCTATGATGCATTGTTGGAGTTCGAAGCTGGTTTTGTGCCGAGCAAAGGCAGACGAACTTCAGGGAAAACCCAGAGCATGATAGACTGGACCGCAATACCTCTATCGGAGTCAGAAGAGGACTCAAGATCCAGGCGACGTCGTAAACAAGTACACGACAGTGACTCCTCCGAAGAAGACGAGGGAAAAGGTCTGTCGGAAGCGGATGATGAGAGTCTCTCGAATGAAGGTCCTGGAGAAGGCCGACGGTCGGCAAGACTCAGCAAACTACGAAAGTCAGAGCATCTCAAACAAGAACTCCTCTACCTTGATGATGACTCTGACGACTCCACATCAAGGAGACGTGGGAAACCACGTGCCTCTAAACAGCAATTTTCAAGATTGTCTACGCGAGGGATTGCACGTCCGCTGCGCAGCTCTAGGTTGAGACGCGACTCGTCTTCGCAGGCAGAACGGCTTACGGCAACACGGCGATCTGAGCGAACGAAGACCAGACCGAAACGCAGCATGCGAGAACGTCAGGAAGATGAGATCTCAAGCTATGAGGAAGAGAAGGCAGGCCCGAAGGTTGTCAGTACCAAAGAGCACTTCAGCCAGATTCCCGAAAACGACCCTTTCAGGAGAAGACATCGCCAAGAATGTGACACTTGTTACTTCAAAGGAGACGACAATGTTAAGGGACCGTTGGTCTTCTGCCAGGGCTGCACAAACTCCTACCACAAGGTTTGCCTTGGGTTCCGCGGCACCAGAGATCATCTTGTCATTAAGGTCGGTGAAGATTTGTTCGTCCTGCAGTGTAGGCGTTGCATTGGGCTTGCCCATGAGAAAGATGACTTAGCGCCACATCAGGGACGTTGCTCAGGCTGCCATGAGCTGGGGGATTTATCGAAACCATTTCGCGGTCGTTTGACTACTCGTCAAGAACAACTGCAGAGAGAAGAGAATGGAGGAAAAGATCCAATCACTATTGTTGAACCCAGACTCATTAACAATGTCGCGAATGTAATGTTCAGATGCGCGCAATGTGCACGCGCGTGGCACATGCAACATCTGCCTGAGCGCAAAACGGCACATTCGCTCGACGACGAGGAGGAACAGGGTACGGTGGACGAAACGCAACTAGCCCAGAAACGCTTTGAGCACTATCATCGGTCGTGGATTTGCAAAGATTGCATCGAAAATCAGCATCAAATCGATACTCTTGTGGCGTGGCGGCCTGTGGATCTTGACACCTATGTTCCAGGAACTAGTGTGACAGAAATACCGGAAGACGATAAGGAGTACCTGATCAAATGGCGGGCGCAGTCTTATTTCCGAACCACATGGATGCCAGGGAACTGGGTCTGGGGTGTCGCCACGGGGTCGATGCGCACAGCTTTCTTCAAGAAACCGGAGCATCAGCTGCCAAAGATGACTACTTCTGATGCGATCCCAGAGGAGGTTTTCCGAGTCGATATCGTTTTCGACGTTCGCTACTCTAGCGTTGTACGGAACAGCACCAAGGAGATTGACCTCGCTCGTGTCAAAGAAGTCGACTCGGCATTTGTCAAATACAAGGGTCTTGGCTATGAAGATGCCATTTGGGAAAAGCCACCTGCCTACGCCGATACGGAGCGATGGAATGATTTCAAAGCGGCCTACGAGGATTATGTGATGAAATTGCATATGTCGATACCTCCTCAGACCACATTGAAGCGCCATGTGACGCAGATTCGAACGCAGGACTTTGAGACCAACCTTATCAAGAAAAAACAGCCAACCATTGTGACTGGTGGAGAGTTGATGCGTTACCAGTTAGAGGGTCTGAACTGGCTTCTCTACCAGTGGTTCACCAACCAAAATGCCATTCTGGCCGATGAAATGGGGCTGGGCAAGACCATCCAGCTTGTGGCCTTCTTTGCCACGTTGGTCCAGGATCATAAATGCTGGCCTTTCCTTGTGGTAGTTCCCAACTCCACATGCCCCAATTGGCGACGCGAGATCAAGAAATGGGCGCCTTCTCTCAGAGTTGTCACCTACTACGGCTCTTCTGTGGCCAGGAAGCTCACGCACGACTATGAACTATTTCCCAAAGCCAAGGAGGACGACACTCATGGACCGCCGAAGAAGAAATCTCATGAGGCCAAGGACATCAAAGCTCATATCGTCGTCGCGTCGTACGAGTCAATAATTGAAGAGAAGACTCGGAAAAGTCTAATGAGGGTCCCATGGCAGGCGCTTGTTGTCGACGAGGGACAGCGGTTGAAGAGCGACCGGACACAGATATACGAGATTCTGTCCAAATTTCGTTTCCCGTTCAAGGTGTTGTTGACAGGCACACCACTCCAGAACAATGCTCGGGAGCTCTTCAATCTTCTGCAGTTCCTCGACAAGAGCGTCAGTGCCGCCGACCTGGAAGCGAAGTATGCCAACCTCACACAGGACAACGTCCCTGAACTACACACGATGCTTCGAAAGTTCTTTCTCCGACGCACCAAGGCACAGGTGCTGACATTCCTCCCTCCCATGGCCCAGATCATTGTGCCCGTTAGCATGTCAACCGTCCAGAAAAAGGTCTACAAGTCGATTTTGGCCAAGAACCCACAATTGATGAAATCGATTTTTGCCCGAGACAGCAATATCCTACACAAGGAAAGGTATAGCCTGAACAACATACTGATGCAGCTGCGCAAGAACCTGTGCCACCCCTTTGTCTACAGCCGTGAGATTGAGGAAAGAGCGGTCGATGGTGCCGCGTCGTATCGCAATTTAGTCGAAGCGTCCTCCAAATTGCAGCTGCTCGCCATTATGCTTCCCAAGCTTCAAGAGCGCGGACATCGAGTCCTGATGTTCTCCCAGTTTCTCGACAATCTGGACATTCTGGAAGACTTTCTTGATGGGCTCGGGATGCAGCACCGCCGGCTTGACGGGCATATTTCTGCTGCTGAAAAACAGAAGCGGATCGACGAATTCAATGCCCCGGGCTCACCTTACTTCGCCTTTCTGTTGTCAACGCGAGCCGGTGGAGTGGGAATCAACCTCGCCACGGCCGACACGGTCATCATTCTCGATCCGGATTTCAATCCTCACCAGGATATCCAAGCGCTCTCCCGGGCTCACCGCATTGGTCAAAAGGAGAAAGTGCTTGTCTTCCAACTGATGACCCGAGACAGCGTTGAGGAGAAGATTATGCAGATTGGCCGGAAGAAAATGGCTCTCGATCATGTGCTCATCGAGCGCATGGACAAGGAAGACGATGCGGGCGAAGATCTGGAGTCGATTCTTCGATACGGTGCTGCAGCTCTATTCCAAGATGACACTGGTGCCGATGATATTATCTACGACTCGGCATCGATTGACCGTCTCCTTGATCGGACGCAGATCGAAGACACAAAGATCAACGAGGAGAAATCGGCCGAGTCACAATTTAGCTTCGCTCGAATCTGGGCCAATGATAAATCAACATTGGAAGAGGATTTACCGGACCGCACAGGTCAGAGTACTCCTAACCCCGGCATTTGGGACAAGATATTGCAGGAGCGCGAACGACAGTTTGCTGAAGAGCAAGCTCTGAAAACTCAGGCTTTTGGGCGAGGCAAGAGGAAACGACAGGTAAGAAAGTTCCGATGCGGGAGGGATCCTGAATCCCAAGTCAGAGCGGGAATTTGGCAAGAACTAACATGATTAGAACGTCGACTACGGTGTTGGCGACGACGGCGAGAAGGGAGAACCCGACTCAGAGAAGGTCCAACGCGGCGTCAAAGCGGTCGACCCTGACTACAGAGCCCCAGAGGATCAATCTAATGATGAAGAGGTGACGGAGAGTGACTCGGCGCCCATGTCACGACCGAAGGTTCAAGGTAGGACGATCAAATCCAGTCCACTACGTCGCCGATACTGATATGGACGATGTTTGCAGCCCGGCCATTCCGACGAGTACGAGTTCCGCTTGGACTAGCACCACATTTCAATGGAGACGGAGCTGTTAACTATGGGCCGGTCGAGCAGATGCCGGTAGTGCATCATTGCTCTGCTTGCAATGAGCAACATCCCATGGGCTGGTGTCGGTTGAAGCTGGCAGGTGTTGAACACTGCGGGCTATGTGGGATTGCGCATTTGGGCCACTCTCGAACGTGTCCGCATCTGAACAATGAGAATCAGGTCATGACCTTGTTGCAGACGCTCAAGGAAAGCACCGAAAGTCGGGAACTGATCGACCAAGCCACGAAGTACCTGCGCATGGTGAGGGGGGATCTTGTGCAGCGCAAACGAGCTCGGGAACGCAAAGAACACGAGACTCTGGTGCACCACCAACATCCTCCAGCCCAGCAGCAACAACCACATCAGGAAGCTGGACAGAGGACATGACGAAGCGTACTACGATGGAGGTGTTATGGACATAGGGGCTGCACCGATTTTACGAGTATGATGAGAGCTGACAAGGACTGGGACGCAGTATCGAGAGCAAACATCATTGGCGCTCTATAGGATATGGTTGGAAGATTACGGGTTTGGGCCGAAGGCGGAACCTCCCATCAGGAGAGAAACATGCAGACAGTGATAATACCCCCAACAGCTGCAGTTGGTCTAACCAGGAGATTCACGACTCAAAACACAGACGAGTTGGCTGCAAGAAGAGTCGAGACTGGTCTATGATCTTTGTTTACGTATCCTTCCGTCTTCCGTAGATCTACCGCGATTTGGCCTGGGGATTCCGCACTCGATACGAGGTCCTCGCAGGAGCAAGGAGAGGTGCACATGGAAAAGTGCTGATGAAACGTAACATGTAACGGAGAGAGATGGTGAAGCAGATTGACCGCCGTTGGTATGTTTCCAATTGCGGAAGGCGGCAAAGCCGAGAGCCGGATGCGAGACACGATGACGTCGATTGCCGGAGCTAGCTGGTTCGGGTTAGGCAGGTGGGAGTCGAGAGATTGGGAGGAGTTGATCAATTTGTGGGGGATGAATAACAACAATAATAATAATAGCCAGCAGCTGCAAGGCAAGGCAGAGAGAGAGTGCTGTGATGGCGTGTGTGGGTGTGGGTGAATCAGCCTCGTCCAAAGAGCAAAGAGCCGTGCTTGCCGATGCTTTGTTGTGGTTTGGGGATTGTTTGGTGCTGGGTGCGTTGGTGTTTGGGCAATTTCAATTTCCTTTGACCACGAGCTGCTGCGCCTCCGCACGCGCAAGCCCAAGGAAGATCACTGGGTGCCAGTGGTTGGTGGGCGCCACCGGGCGGTCAGGGGGCCAGCTCCCAATCCCGCCTAGCGCCCGTGCCATCGGCGTTGCTTGGCAAGGATCTGGCATCTTCGGGCGTCCGTGGGCCTCCCTGGACCTCCCTGGGCATCCCTGGGCATCCCTGGGCTCTGTCTGCTCTCCTTTCCTGCCACTGACTGACTCTCTCTCCCTCTCTTCGGCTCCCCCTGCCACTCCCCTCCCGCCCCCTCCCCTGTCTGCCTGCGCCTCCCCCCCAAAACAGCCGCCCCCCCTCCCCAATAATTCACCACCCAACTGCCCTATCGTCTCTCACCGACGTAACCCAATTCATCCTTCGTCCTCCCCCAAACCAAGACACTGCTACCCGTAAACAGAAGACGCATCAAGGTACCAGCGGAGTGCCGTAGTGCCGCAGAGTCCAACCAACCCGATCAACTCCGGTTACAGGTCCCAGTGCCTGGGCCCCAGGGCCCGTTGAGGTTGTGGGCTCCACGCGGTTCTGGCGGAGCATCAGAGCATCTCCTGTTCGCTTCGTTGCGTGTCAAATCTCGCAGCTCGTCCTGTTCCAGCCTTCGTCACCACTCAAACTCTCCTTCTTCACCATTCACGCTCGCTATTCACCCTCGACATCCCCCCCTCGTCCTCGAAACGCCAGACTGCGCCGACAATCGTCTTTGAACATTTTCTTTGTCACTGCAAGAATCGAACGGCGACGACGATAACAACGACGACCAACTCTCGCTCTTTTCACTCTCCTGCACCGCAGTCCCTAGAGTTTCCGCTCGTTCCAATTCCCGGTTTTTTCTCACCCTCCAACCTCCCCTTGCAGATCTCAATGACACAACCCACCACCCTCCTCGAATAGCTCTTCCTGCCATCATCGAGCTCACCACTGAAGAAAGAAAATAATCCCTAATTCCTTCTCCCCATACATTACCGGATCATCGATTGCTGAAGAGGTGTTCGCCCTGGTTGGCGCCCTGGAATCTTTGCATCTGCCATTTTCTCTCTGCCACCCTAAACAACCGCGTCCAGTCGCAGACGCCAACTGCGACGACTTCTCCCCAACATGCGACCGCAAACTTCCCTCTCCTACCTCCTCTCTCTCCTCGCCGCCATCTCATTATCACCATTCGCACTCGCAGAAAACATCATCGAGTCCAACTCGCTGAATTCTTGCAAGAGTGGCTCCAACTTCACAGCAACCTTGTTCAATGTTGCATACACGCCGGGCAACAGCAGTATCGGCCTCAACATTAACGGTGTCTCGTCCATTGTAGGAAATGTAACGGCGCAACTGGAGGTTATTGCCTATGGATTCACCATCCTCAACGAGACTCTCGACCCCTGTTCCATGGATCTTTCGGGTTTCTGTCCCATGCAGACCGGCCAAATCGACATCCAGACAAATATCGACGTGCCAAAGGATGTCGCTAAACAGGTTCCCGGAATCGCATACAGCGTACCAGATTTGGACGGTGTGGTTCGTGTCTATGTCACCTCCCTCGACACGGGTGAGGTGATTGCTTGCATGGAAGCTGATCTCTCCAACACCAAGAGCGTGTATCATCCAGCTGTGGGTTGGGCCACGGCCGTTATTGCCGGCTTGGGTCTGGTAGCCGCTGGTTTGACGTCTGGTCTCGGTCATCCCAACACGGCTGCTCATGTTGCAGCGAACGCTGTATCGCTCTTTGGCTTCTTCCAAGCCCAGGCCGTCATTGGCATGACCTCTGTCACCATGCCTCCGATTGTGCAATCTTGGACCCAGAACTTCCAATGGAGTATGGGCATCATTCGTGTAGGATTCCTTCAATCGATTGCAACGTGGTATCAGCGGGCAACCGGCGGAACGCCCACCACCTACCTTTCCACCCTCAGCACATTTTCGGTTCAAGTGCAGAAACGCGCCATTAAACGCTCTCTGGATGTTATGACTACCTTTGCCGCCCAAAACCTACGCTACCTGGCGAAACGCCAAAGCTCTGCGACCACCACTACCGTCGCGAACGTCAAAGTCGTTCGTGGAATCGATAGAGTCGGTTTTAGGGCCGGAATCGAACAGACCAACATCTTCATGACCGGCCTGATATTTTTCGTCTTCATCCTATTCTTAGTGGCCGTCTTGGTCGCCCTGACCAAGGTCGTTCTTGATGGTTGTGCCAAGGCAGGTTGGATGAAGTCTGATAAGTTCCTCGAGTTCCGAAATGGCTGGAAAATTGTCATCAAGGGTATTCTTTTCCGATTGGTGAGCACTGACAACCCCATATAAGGCAACCGGTTGCTGACAGGTACACTCCAGGTTCTTCTCGGTTTCGTGCAAATGTCCGTTCTCTGCTTATGGGAATTGGTCGAACGAGACTCAGCGGCTGAAGTTGTCTTGGCCTTGATTGTCTTCATCTCCATGGCTGTCGCCTTGGGTTGGGCATCGTTTAAAGTCATTCAACTTGCGAAGAAATCGGTCGCTATGCACAAGAACCCAGCCTACATTCTCTATTCTGACCCTGAATGCCTCAACAAGTGGGGATTCCTCTATGTGCAGTATCGCGCCACCGCATACTACTTTGTGGTTCCTCTGCTGGGCTACATTCTGATCAAGGCCATCTTTATCGCCTTTGCACAGAAATCGCCCGTGGCTCAAGCGGTGGGGTTGGTTATTGTCGAGGCGGTGGCACTGATCGCCGTCAGCATCCTCCGGCCCTTCATGGACAAGAAGACCAACATCTTCAACATCTCCATCGCCTCGGTCAATTTCCTCAACGCCATCTTCCTCCTCGTCTTTTCGAATGCATTCGGACAGCCGGAGATGGTCTCGGGCGTCATGGGCGTCATCTTCGCCTTCTACAACGTTGTCTTTGCGGCCGTGTTGCTCATCCTTGTACTCATTGCCTCCATCTACGCCATAGCGTCCAAGAACCCCGAGGTCAGATACCAGCCAATGCGCGATGATCGAGGAAGCTTCATCAAGTCTCAAGCCGCGCTCACTACCGAACTGGATGCGCTAGGTGCCACGGCTAGAGGGGATGGCAAGAATACGTACACCAACGACAAGGGTTACGATGACGATGCGTCTTTCTCCAGTGATTCGTTGAAACATCAATCCGATATCTCACAACGACCTATGTCCCAGAACCACGCCGCCAACCCTCAGCAGGACTACAATACACCCATGTACCCCAGCGACCAGCCCGGACGACGTGGTCCCCCACAGTCGTACGAACAACGACAAATGTACAACCAAGGGTACAACGCCGGTGGTGATTACGGTTACGGCGGAAGACCGACAACAACATCCTCTCAACCCTCATACGATCGAAGCATGAGCAGCCTTGCCAGTGGTGGCTACGGGCCCCCGCCTCCCCGTTCTGCGCAAGGCGGGTATCCTCCACAACAAGGCTTCCGGCAGCAAAACAACTCGAGTCCCTGGCAAAGAGGGGCTGGATATGAGTGACTACACTCGGGCCAGGTAAACTCAGCGGGGGATGGAAGTGAACAGACAGTGGGGAACCACCAGCATCTCAATCCGAATCCCAGCCAAGACAGGAGGGGAAGGCTCGAGATGAGCGAGATGAAGCTGGAAAGCGGATACTGGGACCGAGATTGGTGGACCCGTGAGTACGCTAAGGGCTAGACATACTCAAGCCGGGAAGTGTCTCAAACGAAGGCGCACTCCGAAAGGGAGACGAAAAAGGTCATACCCAGCCTGAGAGGGTCACTATGTGATGAGACATGAAACTGATTTTTTTTCTGCATCCACCGACCGTCAACTGCATCTTGCGCGCTTGGAATCATGGCCCATATTTGTCAAACTGTGATCTTTCGGGTTATGGCTGCTAGAGCTGTGAAAGACTTCGACGCATCGAGGGGGCATTTTCAGGGCGGTGCATTACAGGAGCATCCCAGCGGCGTTCATATGTTGACCTGTTTTTTATGTATGAGTACTCAAGTACAAGGGAAGAAAAAGACAAAGATCCCAATCATAGCAAGAGATGATTACACCTGAGTGCGAAGATTTGTTTTGTTTTAAATTTGATCATCTCTGTAGACGTGAGATGTGTGGATGTATAGACGGATAGACATACCTTTGTCTCCTATGTCTGTGTGATACGTCCCCACGAGCGATACGAGAACTGGCATGCTGTAGGAGGTACTCGGCCCCTCGCAGACATAGGAGTCAACTCTTCCTGATAGTGTACGGTAGAAATAGCTGGACAGCCTGACGCCACATTATGGCCTTCGCCACCGCCATCATCAGGCTGTGCAAAGGGGCCGGGCTGGCCATACTTCAATCCACCTCCTTAATCCCCCATCCCGCCCTTTCTACGGATTTTCTCTTGTAGCAATTACTTTCCAGCATTACACGAATACGAGAGGCGCGAGCGTGCTTGCAACATGAATATTTGACAGGTCCTCGCTACAATAATGTCAACATGGCCACGGGCTTCTCCTATTCACCCCTGCAGCCGGGGGAGATCCGGGTTTTGAAGCCCGTGTTGTCTCGAGCAACAGCAACGGAGCAGCAGCAGCAGCCATTGTCATTTGAGATCGTCCACGTCCCGCTCCTTTCGCAACCACCCTACGTGGCGCTGTCATACACTTGGGGCGCACCGGACAGCAGACACCACGTTTGCCTGGACGGCCAGACATTCCACGTCCGGAGAAACCTGCACGACGCGCTCCAGCAGATCCATCGCTCGAAGCTGGTCAGCAAGTACCTCTGGGTCGACGCGATATGCATCAATCAAGGGACGGATGTGGAGGCGCTGGCGGAGCGCAGCATTCAGATCACGCAAATGAGGCAGATCTACGAGCAGGCCACGAAAGTGCTCGTCTGGTTGGGCACGCCCGCGAACGAGACCAACAACCAGCTCGCCTTCCCGATGATGCGGTACTTTGTGAAGCTGCACCGCGAAAGCATCAGGAGAGCGCGCCCTTTCCGGCCAGCGTGGTGGCCGCGCAAGGTGCGCACCCACGGCGAAGATGCCGCCGACTTTCTGCGCACGCTCCCCGTCGCGACCGATAAGAGAATCTTCGACGTGCAGGGCTCGCAGACGCACCGGGGCTGGCTGGGCATCCTCGCCCTGTGGGAAAGTCCCTGGTGGACGCGCACCTGGGTCTTCCAGGAGGCTACGGTCCCGGAGCCCTACAAGCTGAGGTACATCGCCGGCGTCGCCGTGCTGCCGCCGCCGTCCTACAAAGTGACCTTCCTCTGTGGCGACCAGCAGACCGGCTGGGCCGAGCTCGTCACCACGCGCATGGTCGCGACGAGCATCCTGTCGACGCCGGGGCTGGAGTCGGGCTTCCTCGCGGCCACCACGGTAGGAGCCCAAGACCGGGCGTCCAAGCTTATGCGGTTTCGCGAGCGGCGGGTCCAGCACGCCACGGGCTCGTTCCTCGAGGTGCTGGACATGTTTCGACACACCGAATGCGCCGACCCCCGGGACAAGGTCTACGCGCCCATGTACCTGGCCTCCGATGACGTGCGCGACTATATTCGCCCCGACTACGCGGGCCAGACGGTGCTCGACGTGTACGTGGACGTCGTGCGATACTGTCTCGCCCGGCGGGGCCACGAACTGGACTCCCTGGGCACCGTGCGGCCGTGTCAGGAGGCGGGCGGCGAGGTCGTGGCAACGCCCCAGGGTGTCACGTCGACGCTGCCGTCGTGGGTCCCCAACTTCGCCGCCAGCGCGAAGCTGGTCCCCATCCCAAAGTCCCTCTACGTGCCGGAAAAGGTGGCCGAACGGGCCGTTACGTTCTACGACACGCGCGGCCTGCCCAACCACAACCTTGCCCGGGTCCCATGCTATCGCCCCTTGGACGAGGACACCGCGCCGTCGTCCACGAAACCTCGGCTCCAGGACGGTACCAACAGCACCACCCTCCTGGTCAGCGGCGTGCACGTCGACGTGCTCAAGGACATCATCCCCAACACGGGGCCGGACCTCGAGGCGGTGCGCAGCGTCGCGCGGACAAAGTCCCAGCGGTGGGCCACAGAGATGGACTCCACGTACGCCGCCACGGGGGAGAGCTACGTCGACGCGCTCAACCGCACGCTCGCGCTCGACGTCGTCTACGACGAGCTGGGCCGCCCGTCGGAGCGCGGCGGCAAGCTCGACTTCGCCTTCATGCGCCGGCCGCGCGCCGAGCTGTCGCTGACCGAGTACCGCTACCAGATGAACATGCGGGGCGCGCGGGACAACGCCTCGGTCGGCCGGGACATTGGCCGCAGCGAGCGCGACTACCTGCTCATGATCCCCAACACCGCCGTCGTGGGAGACCACGTCTGGGCCTTGAGCGGCGGCAAGGTCTTGTATCTGCTACGCCCCGTCGTGAACGTCGGCGGAGGCGCTGGCGCACCGGTTCCGAATCGGTACAGGATGGTCGGCGAATGCTACGCGCACGGCCTGATGGACGGGGAGATCGCAAGGAGGGTGCACATGGGCGAGGCCAGGTTTCAGGATATCTCCCTCGTCTGACCTCTGGACTTGTCTGCGGACGGCGTGCTTTAAGCAGTCGCGAGACTTGTTCATGATCTGCTGAATGACCATGGTGTGTATATATATACATACATACATAGGAGCGACTATACCACTGCTTGCGCCCGTGCTTTTGGCGCCAGCGTGGATATTAATTAGACGAGGAAAGGGTTGTTCATGGACCCGCCGCCCTCGAACCCAAAGACCTGCGACAAGTCCCAGTCGAGCATGGAGTCGATCAGCTGCGTGCCGTCCATATTCCATGCCGAAGCCTGAAGCTCGTCTTCTCGAGCGACGGGGTTTACTTCGCCCAAACCAGCCGCCAACGACGGCGAGGGGCCCGCCCACGCCAGCGAGCCGTCCAGGCGGTTTGGAGATTCGGCAGCCTGGAAGGACCGAGTCTGGTCCTCGTGCCCCTGCGCCATACCAGCAGAGTTGCTGCTCTGACCGGACGCGCACTGCAGCAGCGCCGAAGCCTGTCGGTCGCCGCGCGGATCTTGGATGATCGGGTCGTTGGATCCCGACGCCGCAGCCGGCTCGGATTTCATCGACCGCACAATGCTGCAGAAGTCGTCTGCGATCTGCACCATCCGACTCATCGGGTTGTCCGGGGGGATGTCGTGCAGCATGGCGAGGACGCCTTCGATGGCGTGGTAGAAGACCTTGCGGTCCCTGCTGCCCGGGGCGGCGACATCGACGTCCCATCTCTGCCGCGTGTCCAGGCACGCCAGCGCGAGGACCATCCCGCACTGGTACAGAAACACCCCGTCGAGCCCGATGTCGCCGTTGAATTGGCCCCTCTCCCACAGATGTTGCGCCAGCCGCCAGGAGTCGAGGGCCGCGGCCACGCACACGTCGCCATACCTCGTCCCGGGATCGGCTTCGAGTCCCCCGCCTTCGCTGGTGGAGGATCGGGTCTGGACGAGCCTCAGATAGAACGGCCGTGTCAGCAGCAGTCTCGCGTGTTGGTACCGAAGCTGCAGAGTGACGAGTTGGCGGAAGTGGCTCGGGTAGATGTGGCGCTGGTTGGCTGCGTCGAACCTCAGGAATTGCGGCAGTTCCTCGTACCACGTATCCAGATCGTGGAGGTGGCGATCGGCGGTCTGGTGTTCACTCAGCCCTGGCCCGCCGTCAGGTCCAATGCATCCCACACGGCGCCCTTGGCTGGCCTGTGATTTTCGGATCCTGTCCACGATCCGTGCGAGATATGTGTCGTGTGTGATGAGTCCCGGAGGTCGATGGTAGCCCTCGTCCAGGAATGAATCCGTCGGCAGATCGCTGGTGGTTTCGAGCTCGTCGATCGCGCTGGGGCGGCCGAAGAGGGCGCTGTTGTACTGCTCGTAAATGTACAGTGACCACCACACGCGCTTCCTCAACTCCCTGTCCACCGCGGTCGAAAGGACGCTTTTCTGCTGTAAGATCTTGTCGCTCCGGTGCATGCCCAGGCTGACGGCCATCCGGATACTGCAACCCATCATGATCCACGAGGCATTCCTCTGGTGCGTGGTGTTGAGATAGAGCGCGAGGAGCGCAAGCGCCTGGACACTTTGGAGGGTCGCACACTGGATCAACCGCGCCACATGCCCCAGAGCCATCTCCACGAGCGTTTGCTGCAGTTTGCGGACGTCCCGTGGCCCCGGAGTGGTCTTGCCGGTCGGGGTCGACGCCAGGTATTTGCACCCGAAGGCGAGCACGAGCAGGCAACAGGTCAGCCACCCGACATCCTGCGAGTCCAGATCCGAGGTCCAAAGGCGCTCCAGGGCGCTCTGGAACAAGGGGCGGTGGAACAAGGTCATGTTCGGATGGACGTGCACGAAAAACAACTCCACCAACTGCTCCACCTCGTCTCGCGCCGGTAGAACGTCCACGAGCCGTTGCGAGCCGTGGGACGACGGAGACCGGAAGGCATTGGCGTCGAGGGACACGTCGTCCACGTCTTCTGGAGAGGATTGGGGCGAATCGCCGTGGCGTTGTGCGGCGGGCGCTTGGGTGATTTTCGCCGTCGAGGGCTCCTCCATCGTGCAGCAGTAATTGTCCGCCACGAACTTCTGGCGCAGTCGGCGCTGCTTGGGCTGGAGCTTCTCCAAGTTCTGGATCGCCGTCGAGATCAGGTGCTCCCGAAGCTGGGTCACAAAGGCCATGGAACTGGATGGGCCGAAGTAGCACAGGGTCCCCGAGGAATTCTGCAGGATTCGCTCACAGCAGTTCCCGCCCCGACTGCTCGTTGGGGATGTGCCCGGCATGGGGCCAAGGTCGAGCGGCGTTGCAGCAAAGCTTCGACGGTCGCTCTGCGATACACATGAAGGTTGATCCTGGAGGACCGGGGCAGAGGTCAAAGACGCAAGGCCACATTGGACAGTGGACCCGTTTGCCGTCACCGACATCTTGTCACGAGCGAAGTGTATCTGCACATGACTCTTTTCCAGGCAGTCTGCAAGGTTGGCAAGCTCGTTGGCGTCGGCCACCGCCACCTCCGGGAATAGCCTGTCGAGGAGTTGCTCCATCAGCAACTGTCGAGAGGGCCGGTCCTCATTCACCGGGAAAGGCTGGGCTGCCGAGGGCCGCTTCCGGGGAATCGTCGTCACGCATGGCACCGCGTTCTCCCTGCACAGCTCGCAGGTTGAGGCCGAAGGAAGACGGACGCATTTCCGCCGCCGCTTCTTGCAGCGATCGCAGCTGATGACCGCTCGCTTGCGGAGGTCTGGGGGGATGCGTCGTGGGTTTGCGCTCGAGACGAAGCTCGGACTCGTCGTCCATTCCATAATCTATACCCTCGTCGAATGTCGAATGTCGAATGTCGAATGTCGAATGTCGAATCGAGCAGAAACTCGAACTGCAAGCTGCGGCGATCTATTGACGCAGCGTGAAGTTCGGAACGCACGAATTGAGAATCTGGATCGTGAAGGAGGTCGAGATAGAGTCGGAGAGGGAGGAGTCGTAGCCAGCGAAACGGTTAGGCTTTTTCCCTGTCAGATCTGACTACGCCTTTCCAGGCACGTCCGTCAGCCCAGGGAGATTGTAACTTCCCCGGGGGGGAGAATCCAGTGGGCCAGGATGTGCAGATATGATCTCCCCAAGCAGCTAATCGAGAGGAATAATAATAATACCCGCCTCGCTCCCCCGCAGCCTCCGCGCAATCCTGGGATCCTTTCCATTCTAGGTCTCTCGGCATCGGAACGCGGCAAACTTGTGGATGCAGACGCGCCCGTAAGTGGTTAGTGTGAACAGGTCTGGCCCGTTCTGGCTATCTCTGTCTACCCGTTGGATCCATCTCCAGTCTATCTCTATCAGTACGCCAGTCGTGCTAGCGACCATGGAGACCTGCTAGCCATTGATCAGTGGAGACACACGAGCGTTTTCATACTCTCTATTCCCGCTACAAGACCTCCTCAGGAGCAACCTGCGTCTTCTCGTAACGCCCAACACCTGGATCTCGCCACTTTTCTAACCAGCGTGAAACAAACTTCTTCACATAACCTTCGCTCAGTAAATCAGGCAGGTTTTTCATGGCCTCGCTAGCCTTCTGTGCGCTCTCCGTAGAGAAAAGCACCTGCTTCTCTGCTCCTTTCAGCCTGCCGGTGTCGGATTCCGTGGTATCTGCGATATATTGAGCCCCGGTGTCCGTACCCCTCGCTTTTTCGTATGCGGTCTGCTCGGTCCCGTATTTACTCTCGTAGACTGATCTCAGCTTGATCGTGGGGTTGACTTTCGGATCCTGTTCACTTGCTGCCAGCCGTGCCAGCCATTCTTGCGGGGAGACAGACTCAAAAGACAGCCCCGCCTCCTGTAGTGCCGGAAGCAAGTCACCTGTCCAAGAGAATGACTTAGGATTGACAACGTTGTAAAAGCGGCAGCTCCCTGCCGAAACCGCGACCCCTTGGCCTTCTGCTCTGGGAGATGTGTCGTGGGAGCATAATTCGACGATGATCTTTGCAACCAAATCAACCGGAATCCACGAGCAATGCTGGACATGACAAACGAGTTAGTCGAAGAGAATCTCAATTCTTCAAACCACAGGAACACGGTGTAGAACACTACGAACCTCTTGTAATCTTGGAAGACAGCCCACCGTCAGCGCCGAGCGGACGATGAGAGGTATGGACTCGGAATCGTTCCAAAGTCCATGTTGACTGTCTCCGACGATTTGTCCGATCCGAACCACCCGGCCATCGATCCCAAATGCAGCCGCGTTGTTTACCATGTGCTCTGTGACCAACTTTGATTTTCCGTAGCCCATAGTCGCCGAGTCTAGGTCTTCCAGCAACGTCTCTGCGACAATGCTTTCAAGCGGTGACGCCGATGCTACCGACACTGATGAGAGAAAGACGAATCGTGCCGGTTGCGTGGCCCGGACCGATAGAGCAAAATTGAGGAGGTTCTGCGTGCCCTTCACATGCTGGTCCTCGAAGCTGCGCAAGCCAAGGTTGAAATTCACCGCCCACGCATTGTGTATGACCAACGAAACGCTATCCCGCATCTCGCTGAGCATCTGTGGCTGAAGGCCAAGGTCTTCTCGGCCTAGGTCACCAGGCAGGGCAATGATGCGCCGTTCGTATTCGTCCGGTAGAGCCAACCCTCGATCCGAAAGCGCCAGGAGGATTCGCTGCTTGGCGTCGCCAGCCGCCGAAGATCTCAAAAGGCAGTAGACCCTGTCAATCTCTGAACGATGGAGAAGCACGGCAAGGAGATGACTGCCCAGAGATCCTGTTGCTCCGGTAAGCAGCTGTAGCTAGATTAGATCAAGTGAAAAAAGTGATGTCAATATATAATTGGCTTACCGCGGAACAACCCGTATTCTGGCCCCTTTCAAGCGGCACGAATCTTGAGAATGTCGAGTATTTCTCGATCATCCTCTTCATGACTCCTCTCTCGTCTTCGCCCTCGTCTTCTATTCCGGCCTGGAGCCGCACGAGATGCCTGGCCAGTCTAGCTGGAGTTGCATGTTCGAAGATTGTATTGGGCGTCAACGCTCCTGCTTTTGGCAGATACAGCTTTCCTCGGAGGATCGCTGCCATCTTTGTGGCTTGCAGGCTGTCAACACCAGCGGAGAAGAAATCTGCGTCGGCCGAAGCAAGATCAATCGGTCCCTCTCGCTTGAAACTCTCCAGGATCAAGCGTTCAGTGTCGTGTTGGTTGAGTCTCAATACCCCTTTCGCGCCCAAATTCAATCTTTCATACTTGTCGTCAATGATCTTGTGGAACACCTTGTACACTTGAGCCCGGACAATGGTGCCTTTGTCTGT
Organism: Cladophialophora immunda; assembly: GCF_000835495.1. Lineage (NCBI taxonomy): Eukaryota > Fungi > Ascomycota > Eurotiomycetes > Chaetothyriales > Herpotrichiellaceae > Cladophialophora > Cladophialophora immunda. Next base: position 3,412,093 of record NW_015622544.1, read on the forward strand.
TTGTGGGTAGTCGACCTCTGCGCCCATGGGCACAATCATCTCTCTTGAGATGCAGGCAAAGGATTCAACCTTGGAATTGGCTTCGTCAACAAAAGGCCATAGCTGTTCGACAAATTCCTCGTCACTCATTGCAGCCGCGGGTGTACTACGAAATAGTAATACACCTGGCAGAGCTCGTCCTACGCCGAAAACAACGGCCTCTCGAATCAGCGGATGTTGGCGTAAACGGCCTTCCATAACCGAGGGCAGCACTTTCTCGCCATTTGTCAGGGTCACTCTGTCATCCAATCTGCCTGTATATTTCCATCGATTCGGCTTCGTAGGATGGGCCTCGAACGTGTCTCTGGTATGGAACGAGTTGGGAGGATCGTCCGAATTTGTGGCAGTCTTCGATTTCAATCCATCGAGTGCTACGAGCTCGTAAGTGTGCGCTCCCAACGGTCTCATCGTCACGAAAGGTCTGGCGGAGGGAAATATCGACATGTACGACCAATCCTTATCTTCGCGAGGCCGCATAGAGTCCATGAGAGCTCCGGTTTCGGTCCTGGCAATCTGTCAGCCATCGTCTCGAGGAAGTTCAAGCTTTCTGGCTTGGGACGGTCTCAGCGGAACTTACGAGCCCCAGTGTGATATCAAATGGACACCACGGTCAATAAGCTGGTCACCGAGTTCGTCCGGGACTTGGCTTCCGGCGGAAGAGACAATCTCGCACGACTGCATTGCTTGCATCCCACGTTCTGTCTCGGCGAGAAGGCCCAGGGCGTATGGCACAGTAAACATGATTGCAGGCCTAACAGCTTCCAGCACAGCAGTCAGGTTCGTGGATGTTAAGGGGAGCCTCGCATTCAAAAAATAAATGGTTACTCGCTTAAACATCGCTCGGAATAAACATGCATGGCCGTGCGTGTGGAAAAGTGGCACCGTTAACAGCCCGCGTAGGGCATGTCCTCTTGCATAGTTCTCGAGACATGCTTGATGAGTCTGGTAAATAGGTTTCGGTACACCCGTCGAACCTGAAGAATGCAAGATAAAGGCCACCTTGTGCTTCCCAGAGGGCTTGATAACCCCTCTATGAATCGAGGGTTTGGTTATACTGACGTTGTCAGGCTCGCCTCTTTGTGGGATCGGCAGCAGCCACAAGCCCTCGAGGTCACGAATCTTGCCGACAGCTGCTTCCAGTTTTGGGTCATAATATACCGTTTTGCACCCTGTTGCCTTGAGCAGGCTCGCATAAGCATCGGTTGCAAGCCTTGGGGAGAGCAGGAACACCGTATAGCCCAGCCGGCTTAGGCCAAACATTGTGATCATATAGTCCAAGTCAGATAAGCCCAGGAGAGCAATCGTCTCGACCTCATGGCTGGCCTACATGCATTGTTGTCAGAAGCCCATCGTCATTCGAGATGTTCGTCTATCGAACTCACAACTTGCCTCAGCCCTTGGCCCACGAGTTTCTGGGCCGCAACATCCGTGAGGCAATGGATGTCCTTCGCGGTAAGATATAAGAAGTCTGTAAGTGTGCCATCTGATTTCGGGTACGCGATGATAGGCTCGTTGCTGTCTTCATTTGCACGTCCAATGATCAATTCGTCCACGCTATGGAAAACGTCGTAGTTTGGGTTTGAGGTCGACATATTCAGTTAAGGTATGGGTTCAGGTGGTCTGATCGGTTGTACTCAGATTGCGAGAACGCAGCTTCAACGACGGCCATCGAGGGACTTGGAGTTAGCTGACGGCCACTTGAGTCAGGCGACTTCTTCAAGGGGCATGCTCAGACTTTGTCGAACTCAGCCTAATCAACCACAGCAATGATCCTCAACAGGTATTGCACTCATTTGCCGAAATCTCCGAGCAACAGCTGGAGTTAACAGCAACGGACCGAAAGTCGAGTCTTACCATATGTGATTCCTCATCCGACTTTCTTGCAGAGCTGCAGTGGTGGCATAATTCTTGGTGCTTCCGCAACGCCTAAGATCTTGCCTGTCATCATAGACGGACAATGTCGCTGCGGAACCAGCATTTTCTCCGCTTGGAGCTCCATTCGACAGTTTGCTGGTTGTCCGCTTATCAAGAATGTGCAGGTGATCAAGAAACTGTTGAAGATGTTCTAAGATTTGGAGATACGAGGCTCCACTTTAGGGGATACGCTAGCCGTGTTGGTCAGGCGGCTGTCGACATCCGCCTCCGCCTCCCCTCCGCCGCATCATTTCCTCGACTTCCACCTGCGAGGCACAAGTTGCAAGAGACACACTCCGCTCCTAAAAACAGGTTGGAAGTCAGAAACCTATGCCTCTTCGCTTCTGCAATGCCGATCCATTTCTCCGCCGATAGTTGCAGTCAAGGCGGGGTGGCACAGTTGTTAAGATCGTCACCAACCTGACGACCTTACCCCACATCAACACATCCTCACATCCTGTATATACTGCCTGGGAAGCGCACTCAATGTGTGGAAGCCCCAGTTTCTTCGTCCGCTACGGTATTTTGGCTTTCTCTCTCGCGGTCATTGCAACTATTCCCTTTTGCTTCGATTCGGAACAATGTCTTCGCAGTATTCGCCGTATTGCGTCCCCCTGAATTCAAACTACCTGCGCAAACCCCGAAAGATTCGAGTTGTTTGCATTGGTGCAGGGTTTGCTGGAATCACGCTTGCATACAAGATTGCACACGAACTGAAGCTTGAAGATGTTGTGAGCTTTCAGATTTACGAGCAGCAGGCACGCTATAGACCGCAGGTGGCGATGACTTGACCTCGTGACTGACTGAGGCCAGAATCACCCAGGAGGAACATGGGCCGCAAACCACTATCCCGGGCTGATGTGTGATGTTCCGATTCACGTCTACACTCTCCCATTCAATCCGAAACATGACTGGAAGAACTTCCTAGCGACCGGGCCAGAAATTCTAGAATATATCTTGGAAACAACCAAGAAACTCGACCTGGAAAGATTCATGAAGTTCAAGACGAGGGTGGTTGAGGCTGCTTTTGACGAAGCACTCGGCAAATGGAATCTGACGGGTGGGTTACGTGCGTCCTGACGGTCAAAGCTGACCGAAACACAACAGTTGAATCAGAGGGTGCGATTTTGCATGACCAATGCGACATCTTGATAGGCGCTTCTGGAACCCAAAGGCAAGCTATCCAAAGCACTTCGTCTACCTGTGCCCTGACTAATCTGATGCTTGTTCTCCCTAGCACGCCGCTCAATCCCAGTATCCCGGGGCTCGACGGTTTCAAAGGCAAGCTTGTCCACACTGGAAATTGGTATGTAGAGTTGTTGGAAATGCTGGGCCGCGCTTACGTGGATTTCAGGGATGATTCACTGGACTGGAAGGGCAAAAAAGTCGGTGTCATCGGCAATGGCTCATCCGGGATTCAGGTGTTTCGTGCAATGCAACCCGATGCAGCTTCTATCACGCACTTCATTCGCAAACCCACCTGGATCTCGATGAGCTATGTTCACCAATTTACACCTGAGGGCAGGAATTTTGCATGTGAGTGGAACCCCCTCCGTAAAATGAATGGTCGTCCCCTGCTTGAAAGCTAACACTTTGGGAAAAGACTCTCCGGAGCAGCTCGAATCCTTCAAGACTCCCGAAAACCTGTACAAGTACAGGAAGATGATCGAAAGCTTCAACAACGGTCTATTCATGCGACTGGTCTTCAATGACACTAGCAAAGGGGCGAAGCAGGCATTCCGCGCCGAGCTCGAGCGGTGGATGAGCGACCGCCTGCATGGAGACCCGGCGTTGGTCAACCGCCTGAAGCCTTCCTACCAACCTTGGTGCCGCCGACTCACGCCGGAAGACAAGTACCTAGAAGCGCTCCAGGCTCCCAATGCAGAACTAGTCGACTCAAAGATAGAGGCGATCACCGAGGACGGCATCCGTAACAGCGACGGCTCATTTCGTCCCTTTGACATCATAGTCCTCGCGACAGGATTTGTCAACAATCGCATCCCACCGTGGACCATGCGAGGCCGGGGTGGGATCACCCTCGCAGAAAGATGGAAGGACAACGTGGACGGCTACATCAGCGTCTGTGCCCCTGACATGCCGAATTATTTCAGCATCGGATGCGGACCCAATTTCCCCATCGCGAATGGACCTGTTCTTTCCGCGATGGGCTTCGTTTCCAACTATATATTGAAGTGGGCTTTGAAGATCTCTTCGGAGGACATCAAGTAAGTGCTAATCAAGAACTTCCCTTCGGCCTAATCACTAATAAGGATTTGCAGGTACGTGTGCGTCAAGAACGAACGCGTCGAGGCGTACAATATCTACCTGCAGGAAATCCTCCGGCGCACGGCCTGGAACGAGGACTGCGACTCGTGGTATAAGAAGGGCAGGATCGACGAGTATCGCACCGGCATCACGGCCATCTACCCAGGCAGCATGAACCACTTCCGGGAAATGCTCAGCGAGCTGCGCGGGGAGGACTTTGATTTCGTCTACAACTCCCGCAACCCGTTCACCTTCGTCGGCAACGGCTTGACGAAGGTGGATTTTGACGAGGACGGGGATCTTGCGGTGTATCTGGCGGAGACGGTCAAGTTTGACCACTTCAGCCCGTGACCAGACTGCTGAAAGGTCGTTCTATATCATGTCGCACACTTACGTATCAAATCATCCTTCTGTCTCCACAGGGTCAATCACTCGAGCTTCAATATGGGACTCCTCTACGCTGCTGTTGCAGCGGAAGTAATTCACTGGTCACGCATGCCACATATTAACGATCCCTTTGGGCTAGATTGCGAGGTGCCTTAAAGCCGAAAAGAGTGCTTCTGCACATAACATGTGCAAAGGCTCTATATAGGGAGTTATGCCAAGGCTCTAATACTGGCATATAGTGGGCAAGTGGGTTGCTCCTATGTCGGCTATTCTACATAGACGTGGACAAGACAAAGAGCTTTCTTCGATAGACCCGCATTCTGCTTCTCTCCATTCAGATGCCCCACAGCCGCGTTACCTGCCCATACCTGTCAATTGGGTAATAAGCCCCTAGCATCGTATATTCTGGACACTGGGCACCTGCATAGATGGATAGCAATGGTACGGAACGATTTGGTATCAGTTGGCTGCCGCCATGAAAATTCGAGTCTCAACTGCCATTTACCAAGGATGTCGACCACCTTCAGAGTTGAGATACCCCCCATCCTCATGATCCTCCTCCCCGTTCAGGATGGCCACCATTGGTCGTGCGCCATCCACCGTCGGTTTGGCGCCGTTCTCCGGCTTATTGAAGGGCCCGAGATTCGAGACGCAGAAACCGGGACAATACGTGAACACCTTGATCTTCTCATGCGCCTGGCGGAGCTTGACGACTTCGACGGAACTCAGCATGTTCAGCGCCGCCTTGCTTGTCTTGTACGGGATGGTTAGAGGTCCGCTTGGACCATCGGGGCTCAGAGTCCGACCGATCGAGCCCTGTCCGCTTCCGACGTTGATGATCCGAGGCGTCGAGCTTGACTTCCGGAGGAGAGGCAGGAACGTTTCGATCATGACCGCTGGTCCGCTGACGTTGACGGCAAAACATCGTTGCATGTGCTCGAAAAGGCTCATGCCCGGCGCGGCGACGGCCTGTGCGGCGTTGTTGACCAACGCGTCTAGCCTGGCGAGAGAAAGTCACGTCTTAGCGAACTATGGAAGACGCAGTGCGGGTACACACCTCCCATGAGCCTCGTCCACCTTGCGCGACAATTCCAAGATCGAGTCGGGGTCTGCCACTTCAAGGGGAAGCATTTCGACTGTGCCGGGTAGCTTCATCGCCTGCAGGTCGCGCAGCGCACGGGTTCCCCTCTCAACGTCCCGGCTGGTGATGATGACATGCTTGGATTCATCTGCAAGGAGCAGTTCCGCGAGACTGAAGCCAATGCCCGAGTTCCCTGGACCGAGTCAACACTGAATGATGCTCGGAAAACCAAAATGCAACATTCCTACCTCCGGTTATGAGGATGATCTGCTTGCTGGAAGCCATTCGGACCTAATTCGCAATTGCCTTCGGGATACAGTGATGATGGGGGAAATGACAAATGCGTTATGTGCGCCTGGGTGATGGTGGAAAGAACATTTCGACTTTCATCACATCCCCCGGACTTTAGCTGGGACAAAATCCGCCTCGACTGCGGAGTTTAGGCAGACAACGACAGAGAGGGGCACAGGGTTCAGAGGACGAACATGACGAAGATGATGCGGAGACGAGTAGATATGGACGTCAAAAGTGCATTGCATGGTCACATCCTAGCATTACATGCCGTTTGGCGAACCAAATGGGTTCGCCATGATCGCACAAAAGAGCAGGATTGCCTCCTGGTTTGGCAGCCTGAAGCAAAGCACATTGGAGCCGATGAGGCCCTTGTATACTAGACTTGCTAAAACCGAGCAAACTGACTCGAGCGACATGTACAGCACGCACCATTCAGGCTGCTGTTACAAGACAGAAAAAGGTCCGCCGCTTGTCACTTGGCTGGAGTGAACGTGACCAAGAACTTCGCATCCCACGGCCCAGCAGCACCCCTATCCTTCTGCCTCATCATCTGCTCCGTCATGCTCGGATCGGTCTCGATATCATACAGCTGATACAGCCGTGTGAGGGTCAGGTGCATGCCGATATCGGCCAGATGTTTACCGATGCAGTTTCGCGGTCCGTGGCCAAAAGGCTTCCACATGGCCCTCATGTCGGGGTTGGAGCTCAGCCATCGCTCTGGGACGAATTGTAGCGGATCGGGAAAGATGCTGGGATCGCGGTGAGTCGCGTAGGAGACTGTTGCGACGTTGACTCCCTTGGGCACGAAGTGCTCGCCGATCTGTTTGCCCGGCGAGACTCTCGGAAAGCCGACATTGAAGGGACCCCAGAGCCTCAAGGTCTCGTCGATGCAGGCGTTCAAATACGGCTAGACAAAGACCGGTCAGGATGTTTAAGTGGCTCATAGGCAACCTGGGCGGGTGACTTACCAATTTCGAGGCCTCTTCGTAGGTTGGCATCTTGTCGGGGTCTGGGAACGCCGAGCGGATTTCGTCAATCAGCCTCTTCTTCACCTCGGGTCTCTTGCCGCACTCCCACATCAGATAGATCGACGTGATGGCAGTGGTGTCGCTACCGGCAAGGAGGAAGATGATGGTGTTCTCCACCAACTCTTCAAAGGACAACTTGCTCTTGGTCTCTTCGTCACGGGCGTCGATCAGGTTGCGCAGAAATGTGCCCTTGGCGAAACTGTCGCCCTCCTTCTCGATTTGGAGTTGAAAGTCGCGGACGCTCTTTTGAACGAACTTGATAAAGCTGTCGAGCTGGCCATACGCCCTTTGGATTCTTGGGATCGGAACGTATCTTAGCCATGGGATGAAAGCTTGGACGGGAATTGTGACGAAACTATTATAGACAATTAGCTCTGCGTCATGTTACCATGGGGTATACCAGGGTGGAAAGGCCACCTGTAGCCTTGAGCATATATGGATCGTCGCTCTCGAACACCCGAATGTCTACCTGCGGATAGGGACACACTCACAAGCAATCCATGTCTCGATGACTGATCACCCCCTGGCCGGACACCGAATTGAAAGACGTCCCGAAACTGAAATAGCTCGAGATGTCGAGGAAATGGCACATCATCTTCCCGAAGATGTCCACCGTCTGGCCGGTGTTGGGCCTGAACACTATCTCGTCGAGTGTCTGGACCTTTTGCTGGATGAATGGTTCGTCCTTGAGCAACGCATTCAAGGAAAATGCATGGGACAGCAGACGACGAACGCGAGCGTGCGCGGCCTTGTCCTTCTCGTTGAACACGCTATTGGCGCCGGTCGCAGTGAAGGGGTCGTAGAAATGGGGCTCCTTCAGGCACGGACTCGAGCTTTGCCCGTAGATGTCCACCCACGACTTCATGTCGGAGAAGAAGAGTTGGTTGGTGGCCACCCGGACCGGACTCCCGTATTTCTGAAGCATGTCGTATTGCCAGTAGAGTCGTGTCATCTTGAACGCCACCACCATGGGATAGATGTCGGTGAACTTGGCCAGGAAGGGACCTGGATACTTTGCAAGAGGATGGAACCATATTCGGTAGACAATGACGGCGAGAACGTAAACGGCGGGGAGTGCCCAAAGTGTATTGAGGTTCGGCGATTGGAGCTGGCTCAGTGCTGCAAAGGTTGCCATGTTGGCTTCGTCTCGAGAGAGATGCTGGACTTGGGTGAGTCCTACTCGCCCTGTGGTATTGATGACTGCTGACCTTTCGGTGTTCTTGAGCAGGGGTTGCTGCACTCCATGGCACCCGAGAGGCAAACCCCCCGGTTTTCAGGCCTGGGGATGCAGATGCAAAACTGGGGCGCCCGCACCGACGCATACGAGTTCTGATGCGTGACCTCGCTGCATCGATAGGGATAGCTGCAATCGGACCAGAACCCGTTGCCGACAGGGAGCATCGGCTGGGGAACTCGCGGGGAAGATCATACAGATTCCTCGGGGGCGGGCCCGCGGGGAAAGAAAAGCGTGCCGATTGGTGCAGACAGGGGATTGACTTGGGTTAAGCCGAATCACAGATGGCGCCAAGTCGTTACTTCCCCGGAAGCAGGATCAGTTTTCCCCATTTCACATGGCAGCCTCTGTATCTCTTCTCCTGGTGAAGGGCAAGGAAAAAGGAAGTACTTTAAAGGCCATTCATTGTTCTTGTGGACTCGAACACTTTCATATCCAATAGCTGCACCAACTCTCATCCGTTTCACAGTGGTTGCCGGTCAACGAAACTAGCCTCTACTCCACTTCTAGGTTTGATAGATCGTGGTTCTTTCACACGATAACTCACCTATAGTCAATGACAAGTAAGACAGACTGGCTATTCTTTTCGCGAAGCGACCGTAAGAATTGTCGACATCTGGACCAAGTTCTATGTGGATGTGTTAGTTGAGCCCTCGGTAGTAGATATTCCACATGTCAGATGAACGCTTCCTCCTGGGGAACATCTGCGAGTCCTAAGCAGCTACACTGAAACTACCAACTAATATCATGTTTCCTGTTGGGAATATCCTCTGCGCTTCAAGATATTAGCGGTCTCTTCACGTCTATATTAAATTGAGCATCCCGATCAACTCAGCTGAGTGTTTACCTTGACCTCATTTTACCTTAGTTCCTCTCAAAATACCCAAAACTTATTCATTTTATCCTCACCTCATACTCACTTCATTTCTTTCTCACTTCCTTCGACTTGAGGGATATTTCACACCGTCCGCCGCAGCGTCGAAATCTACTTCATCTTCGAAAAGCTCATCTACATTCTTTCTCCTCCTGGATAATCGCGCCGTCGTTGAAGCTACATACTTTTCATGATGCCGAAAGCAGCCGCCTGGAAGTCAAAGGGTCCGGCGGGAGCGCGAAGGTCCTCCACGAAGCGGCAACTAAGAACACCGAGAAAGAAGGCAGACAGCATTGCTGCGCAGGGGAAGGAGAGCAAGAACCCGCCAGGTTTCCGGCTCCTCGATCTCCCTCCCGAGATCAGACTCCAAATCTATAGATATTTTGCAACGGTAGACAAAATCATCCTTCCGAAAGAACCAGCATCGTACCGCCGCAAGGTAAACGAACTTGAGAAGAGGAAACGCAGCGTCCGTGATGTGAAAGCGACCCGGACCTCGCTGCAATGGGTATGCCATCAGATCAGCGAGGAGTGGGCCCCAATCTTCTTCAGTACAACAAGAATCGTGGTAAACCCAGCGAGATCGCTTGATGACGGCTCACAGCTGCCAGACGACGGGCTGGAGGATTTTCAGTACACACCTGAAGAATTCAGGAATTTTTTCATGGACACAACGCCAGAGTGCAAGTTGAAATACATCACCAAGTTGAAGTATATCGACTTCTTGGGCAAGGATCTGACCAATGCCAAGACTGGCCTGGGATTGGCTTCTCTCATAGGCGCCCTCAAGGAGCATCTTCCAAAACTCCCGTCCTTATCCGAGGTCACGTATTTGGTCGTACTCGACTCGGATTGCAGGCCGCTCACACCGTATAGCTACAGAGCGACTCATGAGACAGCATTTGGCTTTCCAGATTACGAGGGACGCCTGAGGACGCTGGAACAACAAGCATTGAGCGGAACTGGAACTGGTTTCTTGAACAACTGGGTGTCACAGAGGAAGATTAAATACAGGCTCGTCCTTGGACTTGAGCGGGAAGACCGCCGTGATATGAAGCTCATCTTCCGCAGAGAGCAGCTGCCCACTGCCAGGTCAATGGCGGACCGGATGGAGAGAGGTCACCAACAAAAGCTGGAGGAGTGATCAAAACAAAACAGACGTCCAAGCACGACGGCAAGAGATCAGATCCGCTTCAACGTTCCTCAAGCGTGATTCAACGTCCCAAGAGGCCACGAAATGCAACATCAATGCGCAAACACACACACACACACACACACACACACACACACACACACACACACACACACACAC